>NC_133621.1:36115533-36440533 GCF_048593235.1 Sminthopsis crassicaudata | reverse complement strand
TTAAATAAGATCCAACTCACTTCCAGTTGATCAATGATGGACAGAAATAACTACACCCAGAGAAGGAACACTGGGAATTGAATGTAAACTGTTAGCACTACTGTCTACCCAGGTTACTTATACCTTCGGAAGCTAATACTTAATGTGCCACAAGAAAATTGGATTTACACACATATATTATATCTAGGTTATACTGTAACACATGTAAAATGTATGGGATTGCCTGTCATCTAGGAGAGGGAGTAGAGGGAGGGAGGGGAAAATTTGGAAAAATGAATACAAGGGATAATGTTATAAAAAAATTACTCATGCATATATACTATCAAAAAATTTTATAATTATAAAATTAATTTTAAAAAGAAAGTTATGTATTGTTCATGGTTGAGCCATGCTAATATAATAAAAATGGTGATGTTACCTAAATTAATTTCCAGATTTTGTTCCATACCAAATCACTGAGTGACTACTTTTTAAAATCAAATAGAATTAAAGCAAAATTAATCTGTTTCTTTACCACCTTCATGCCATATTCCTACATTGCAGCCTCTTACCTGGCACAGAACTCCAGTTTCACCCTTGATCCCTGGGATTCGGATTGATGACAGATCATAACTAGTTTCACCCAGGCTCAGTCCACTGTTTCTTCCCAACTATTAAGTACTGTAGCCACCCTTCCTCTCCACTTCGAGTTCCATGAATAGTAATCAAATCAGTACTATTATTGCACCATTACTAGAAAGAATGCTTCAACCAATTGCCTTATAATTGTCTTCTCAGCAGTTAGCATAGTACCTGACACCTAGTTAGCATTTAATAACTATTTTTTTCAAGTATTCATTCACTTAAGAGTAACAGAAGGTCAGGGATTCTAAAGAGAAATAATGAAAAAAAGTAGGAAAATGAAAGTGTCAGATTTCAATTTCTGCTACAGAACAGTACTATCAACATCATTTAAAGATAGAGAGCTAGAGAAAGACAGACAGACAGGCACAATACAGACATAGACAAAAACACAGACACAGAGATGGTATTCTATGGGTGGGATAAACAAGACCAATATAATACACTTTAGGAACACTGAATCTGATAAGTCTAAGGACACCAATTACTGAGGCAAGGACTTCTTCTTGACAAGAACTGCTGGGAAAACTAAACAGTAGTTGGGAAAATTAGGATTAGACCAGCTACTCATACCATATATCAGCAGAAGTTCAGATGGACATATGGCTTAAATATAGAAATGAACAATAACACAAGGAGAAAGGAAGGAGATTTTCATAATTCTGGATGGGAGAAAACTTCTTGACAAAATAAAGCATGGTGATAATTATATAACATAAAACAGTAATTCTGATTGCATAAAATTGAAAATAGTTTGCTCAAACAAAATGGATACATTTTGAATTGGAAGAGAAATAGTTACTTGGGGGAAATAAATCCTGATGGCAAATTTCTCTAATAACGGTCAGATACAATGGTTACATGGGGAATTGATACAAATCTGTAAGATACAAAGGATTAAAAGCCATTTCCTAATGGACAAGTAGTCAAAGAACATGAGCAGATAAAGAAAAGCAAAGTCATTAATAATTAAATAAAACAATGCTTCTAGTCATTAAGGAAAATGTAAATTAAAACAGCTTTGAGAGTCCACCATATACTCATGGCAGTTGTTGGAGGGACTGTGGGAGAACATTTTTTTTTTACACAGAAAACATTCCCAATTCTTATTTAATGGAACAGTGCAAGATAATAACATTTTGTCTCTTACAATATTATCTTCTGGTGGATTTATGAATGTTTTGGAGGTCAGGATTAGATCCAAAGTGAAGATGGGCTTCTGATGCATTTTTCTTATTAAATCTTAATAGGACTTTTAAAAAAGAAGTTATATTGGATGACCAATCAAACCATATAATTTGAGTCTGGGGAATTATAAAAATCTAAACTTTTCTTTTAGTTTATGCAAAATTAAAATACACAGAGAATATGGAGTTTTACTATTTCTACCATGTAAGTTGATGTTGTTGTTTGAAAGACTTGCAATTTTTTCTTCAAGTTTTTAAAGCTCATTTCAATCTCTTGATAAGGTATACTAATGTTGACTAGGTGCTAGTTTCTGAAAGGAGCTCTCTGGTAGATTGCTTGCTACATCTTGAATGTGCTGTCCAGGGGCAACATCAGTGGAATCAGGCCCATGATGGAATTTTTTGTGTAATTTTAAAAATGCAAATCTAATACAAACTGCTTAAGCTTTTTTGGAATCAATCAATCCTTGAAGTCTAGAAAGATATATATGTGTCTAAAGCTGTCAATGGTTATTACAGGGCAATCTGCTGGTGTTTTCTGTCTATTCAGAAGTGGCTGTCTAAATTTATCACGATGAGCATGTAAAAAGTTTATTGCCTCGTTTGTACTTATTAGTTACCAGGCTACTTCCTTTTTTTTTTTTTAATTTTATTAATTTTATAATTATACATTTTTGACAGTATATATGCATGAGTAATTTTTTATAACATTATCCCTTGTATTCATTTTTCCAGATTTTCCCCTTCCTCCCTCTACTCCCTCCCCTAGATGACAGGCAATCCCATACATTTTCCATGTGTTACAGTATAACCTAGATATAATATATGTGTGTAAATCCAATTTTTTTGTTGCACGTTAAGTATTGGATTCCGAAGGTATAAGTAACCTGGGTAGATAGACAGTAGTGCTAACAATTTACATTCACTTCCCAGTGTTCCTTCTCTGGGTGTAGTTGTTTCTGTCCATCATTGATCAGCTGAAAGTCAGTTGGATATTCTTTATGTTGAAGATATCCACTTCCATCAGAATACATCCTCATACAGTATTGTTGTTGAAGTGTACAGTGATCTTCTGGTTCTGCTCATTTCACTCAGCAACAGTTGATGTAAGACTCTCCAAGCCTCTCTGTATTCCTCCTGCTGGTCATTTCTTACAGAGCAATAATATTCCATAACCTTCATATACCATAATTTACCCAACCATTCTCCAATTGATGGACATCCATTCATCTTCCAGTTTCTAGTCACAATCCCAATAAATTTTAGATGGAAAATGCCATTTACATCCAGAGAGAGACCTATAGAGACTGAACGTGTATCAACACACATTATTTGCACCTTTTCCTTCCTTTTTTCCCTTTGTCAAGGTTTTTCTTCTTTTGTTCTGATTTTTCTTTCCCAACCTGACTCATGTGGAAATATGTAAAATATGAATGTTACATATATACCCTAAAACAAATAAATATTTGCTATTCTTTCAAAGGTTCTATAATTGTCAGTCCTTTTATTCAAAATATCCAATGATTGTTCTTTTATTGCCACCGAAAAACTTGGTTTTCTCCAAGTCATGTACTTTTTTGTTACCTGATGTAATCTGCTACTGCTGTCACTCATCTCTGGCCCCTGTATTCTCTCATTGTAGCATTCTGGAATAGTTTTAGGGTATGCCATCTGCTTATCCTGTATTTTGGGGCCATTTCTGAGTGTTGAACACAATGTACTTTGGCAAAAACTATTTAATTCTTATTTGTATATTCTTCCTTAAAGCAATGCAACAATTGCTAAATCAACAACAATCAACATGAAAATTAACTGAAGCAACATCAACATTCTTTAAAATTCCATGGCTATTTCAGCTGTTATTGGAGTAAAAATCCAAGTTATCAAAAGCAGCAGGGAGCATGGAAGATTGGAGAAGAGCAAGAAGATGGCAGTTTTCATGGTAGAGAAGTGATCTCAGACAGAGAGAGGCAAAGGTGGTGGCCAAGTTGGGGAGGATTGGGAGGAGGAGAAGGAGGAGAAGAAAGAAAAGGAGGAGGAGGAAAAGGAGGAGGAAGAGGAGGTAACTTAATGGCTAGGGGGACAGTTGCTACTTCTCAGACCTAAGAATCTCATTCTTTTGACCCAAGGCTCTAGCAACTAACAACTGGGACAACATACCGAGAGAGTCTGTATGCCCTCACTTGAGATCATTTAAAATAATCCACTCTGCTATATGAGCCTGTGCAAGTCACTTAACCCCAATTGCCTCAGCCAAAAATAAATAAATAAAATAATGCACTCTAGAGCTAAAAAGTTCTAAACAGCAATTTGGAACTATAACCAAAAAGTCACTTAATTACATCCACTGATACCACTACTAAACAAAAAAGATCAAAGATGGAAAGAGAGGATGTGAATGTATAAAAACATTTATATTATCATTTTTTGTTGCAACAAAGAACAAAGTGAAGACAGCAGATATAGGAGCTAAGGAAGAGAAGAATTTACATGATATCCAGAATAAGGAATGAGAGAAAAACTTTAATAAATTATAAAAACCATGACTGCTTATGACTTCAGAGGACTGTTAATGAAACATACTATCCACCTCTTGGCAGAAAGAGAGATCATGAACTAGAGGTAAAGAATAAAAACAAAAATATTTCCAAAATAGCCCATTTACTCATTTTTCCTTGAAAAAATTACAAGGGAGAATGTGAAGGAGAAAGGAATGAGTTTATTAGCTAGTGATAAAGATGCAAGCAACCAAAGCAAAATACAAATCAAAAACACAAAATCAAGAAAAGATCATCAATAAAATATTAAAAGAAAACACAAAAGAAAACCAAAAAAAAAAAATTAAAAGGAGAGGCAAGCAAGGCCATTTTGTTACTATTATGTTAAAGTGAATACTTACTTAAAAACAAACTAACCAGACAAAACTGCTCATGGCTTAATATACAAATCTCTTTTTGCGTTCTTTGTATATTGAAATGTTTAAGTTAGTTGATGACTGTTAAGTTTGTAATTAAAGAAAAAGGTAACATAACCAGGACTGGATCTGTGATTTTCCTGCCCTGGGAAGCTCCCAAGGGAAGAAATTCCCTTTAGCCATAAAAGCTGACACCTTCTGTGCAACTAGAGCCCTGAGGAATTAGAAAAATTGCTTGGAATCACAGAGACAACATTGTGTCAGTGATGGAACTCCAATCAGGATCTCACATGGACTAGATGGCTAACATTCTCATTTATCATATTAAAAAACTAATGTTCAGGAAGATTAAATGACTTCTCCAAGGTCACATAGGTAGTAAGAGTTAGAGGAGGCATTGAATTTCAGAGTCAAAAAAGAAGAAAGAAAAGAAAAAAAGAGAAAAGGGGAAAGGGAGGATATGAAAGAGACAGGGAAAAAATAAAGAGGGGTTGGGAAGAATAAAAGAAGGAGCCAAGATAGGAAGAGAAGAAGAGAGACAGAGGAAGAGAGAGACAGAGAGGGAGGAAGATTTAACAGATTTTTCAATAGTTTAAGCAAAAAAGAGCTAATGGCATGAACAAGGACATGTCCAATAGTAATAGAGAGAAGCTAAATGTGAGACACAGTAGAGTGACAGATCTTGTAATTGAATAGATGTATTTGGTGAGTAAGATGGAATAATCAAAGAGGAATTCGTGGTGATGAGGCTGAGAGATGGAGAAGATGGTGTTAATGACAATGGAAACAGAGCTGGAAGGATGGATAGGTTTAGGGGAAAAGATGAATTCCGTTTTAGATGTGTTGAGTTAGAAGTACCAGCTGGATATCCAGGTGGAGATATCTAACAGGCAGCTGGAAATATATAATTGAAGTTCTGGGGAAGGGATTGGGGGTGGAGATATAAATATGGGAGTCATCTGCAGAGGAACAATAATTAAACCAAAGGAATGGATGAGATTACCAAGGGAAAGAATATATGTAGAGAGGAAGGCCTACAGGAAGGAGGCGGAAGAGAAGGTAGAGAAAGAGGCAGAGAAGGAGCTTACCAGGGGGAGTAGGAGAACTATGAGATTGTAGTGTCCAAGGAACCAAAGGATAAGAAGGTATCAAAAAGAAAGAAGTAGTGTCCAATATCAAATGCTTTAAGAGAGGTTGAAAATACTAGATACTTAGAAAAAAAATTCGATTTGATGATAAACAGGCTGTTAGTGAGTTTGGGGAGGTTTGGGGGTGACTGATGATTGAAGAAGTATAATTAATTCATGTGGAATTCATATTCCTTCCTTTTACTTCACTGTAAAAGAGCAAAAGGAGAAAGTGATAGTTTGAACCATAGCTTGAAGGGATAAAAAGGTTAAGAGAAAGGTTTGATTTAAGGAAAGAGTAAATCTGGGCAGGATATTAGTTTGAGGGGAAGGCTGAGGGAAAAACTAAAAATGAATTAGAGGCTGATTGTTCTAAGAAAATCTTGGAAGAAAAAGCAAAGGATGAAAGGGAAAAGATCAGCTAGAAGGATTAGCTTTAACAAGAGAAAACCCACCTTTCCCTTTGAGACAATAGAAGGCAAAATGTAGAATAAGTGAGGACATTGACAGGGCTAGAAGATTATCATCAATTCCTCTAGTTTTTTCTCTTATTCATATACTTTCATCTTCCCTTCCAATTTTTGCTAATTATTTCAGTTTATTTTAGGTCCTCACTCCTCCAGATTTCTAACTCTAGTTAACAGGTTTCTAACTCTCTTCCAGTGTTCCTCTCTTCTCCCTCCCCTAAGAAGCTTGGGAATATTTGTGCTTCTGGATTCATATTTGTTTCAGACAAGACATGATTACAGGTAGCCCTGCAGAGCCCATAGTTCATGGAAGAGTAAACTAATTTCTATTCTGCATCATAAACCAGCCTAAGAATTACCCCCACTGTGTTTTGTTGCCCAATCTTTATAGCTGGTATTGATGTATAGAGTAGGAAAAACATAGATGCTTTATGAAACCCAAGAGCTTATAGTAATAGACTGTTAAAAAGCTTCCCAGAGGCCCCTGACATTTTTGTCAGTGTGTTTAATAGGTTTTTCAGATTTCTGGCTTCGTACACAGGACTGGGAATACATGGGCTCTATGGTATCTTTATCACACTGGGAGATACACTTCACACTTGGAGAAATCATGTCTGCTAGGGCACCGTTTGTCTTGGCTAAAAGCAAGCATGAAATAACAAAGTCCTCAATAAGTTTAAGTTTTCAGTCTTCTTCTCTTGACCTTATTATAAAATATCTCCCTAAAATGTAGGATTTAGATTGAGATGTACTTTTTTTTTTTTAACATAGCCAATAGGGGTATTTGTTTTGTTTGACTTTGTATCATTACTAGAGTTTTTTCTTTCTTCTTTTAAAAACTGGGATGTGAGGAGATAGACTAGACTTTTATTCATTTAAAAACAACGAATTTTTAAGATTAAAAACTTTTAAAAATCTCTACTGAGCTATTTTTCACCAATTATTTTAAGAATAAGAGCTGGTACAAATCAATCACTGATTGAAACAAGGATAAATTGTGAATGGTGTTTTTAATTTATTTGAGTGGCTTATTTTAGTCAGTATTATGTGAATCATTAGATAAAAAATCATTGTTTATCTTTCATGATGTCTTAAATAATTAAAAAGAAGTTATTTTTAATTTTAGAATTGTTTGCTACTTTCTGCTCATTTTTTTTTTTCATTTTCTTCCCAGTAGTGTCTTGGCCACTTTATTTCTATCCACAATCTCTTCAATGAGTTGCAGATCACAGTCTCTTCTCATCCTGTGTGATCTTTGGCCTTGTGTGTCTATAGAGAAGTCTGCAAGTCTTATTCTGGGTTCTTTAATATTTTGTGGATAAGCATTCCAAGAACTCATGATGAAACATGTTATTTGCCTCTTAACAATAGGATGAAGGATTCAGGTGCAAGGAATATATGGTGAAGAAATGTAAGAAACATATGTGCATGGATGTGGCCAATGCAGAGATTTATTAATTTTGTTTGTTTCAAGGGTTTTTTCTTTCTTTTTTATTAGAACGAGGAAGCAGGAGGAAGAGAAGGTGAATTTTAATTGAATAGAAATGGTTTATTTAAAATGTATATTTTAGGGTACTAGCACAACTATATATATATATATATAATCTCTTCCCCTTGCCCAATTCCTTTTTTCAACTTGTCGTTTATGATCTAAATTATGCAACAGTAATAATGTTACAGCTAAAATGTGTTTGCCATGTACCTTTCCAATGTCATTTGAGTCACCTGAAATTTTTTTAACTATTTTTTTCAATCAACAAAAATCAGCTTTCTCATTTTCCCCCCAAAGCTCTCCCTACCCCAAGAAAATAATACCCCAAAGAAAAATAAAACCTGGTTTAAATACATTGTTAACCAAGACAATTTTCACACTGACTATGTCCAAAAAGAACCCCAATGCTCTCATTCTGCATTTTGTGTTCTTCACTCTCTACTGGGAGATGGGTAGCATATTTCATCATGAATTTTCTGAAATCATTATTGGCCCTTATACTGATTAAGTCCTAAATCTTTCAAAGTTTGTTTTTTATCTTTATTATCTTTGTGTAACTTACTTTCCTGATTCTGTCCCTTTTATTCTACATAGATTCCTTGTGCCTGGCAGTGTTCTAAGCATTGGGATTACCAAGAAAGGCAAAAGGAGAGTCCCTTGCCTGGAGAATGGAAACAACATGCAAGCAAACATCTACAAAGCAAGTTACATACAGTGTAATGCCAGAGAAACTGAGGCAAGATAGAAATTAGAGAGCATTTAATGATTTATTAAATAGGAGAGATTTACTGGGACCAAATAGATCCATCATTTGATCCCAGGGCTGAAGAAGACTATAGTTTCCAAGAATCCAGCAAACAATGTGAGTTCTCAGTGACCTATATACACATGGCTCAGACTCAGAGGGTAGGTTGAGGTGGGGGCGGAATCAGGGTGCTGAGATCCAGAATGGGACTCTGACTATCCATTTCTGACAGGGCATGGGGGATGGGATGACCTAATAGGAGGAACCCCACAATATTTTTTATTTTGAAATAGCAAAATTGTTATTCTAAAAGATCTGTCATTATCCAGCATGTGTGTGTCTGTGTGTGTGCGCGCGCGCACGTGCACGCGCTGAGGTATATATTCTGCAGGGCAGCTGCAGCTTCCCACTGAAATTATACCTCATGAATCTCTAACTCTACTATGGTGAAAGCTCGGCTTGGCCTGGAAATCTGATTTTATTACATAATTTCAGTGTATGGACATGAAAGACACACACACAGAGATTTAATTCAGCATATCAAGATGTCTTTTTTAATATTCATTTTTCTTTTTAGATTTCAATCTCAGTCAGGGGATATCTCAGGAGAATCGATGGCTTTGGTCTGGATCATGAACTATGAAGACAGAAAGCATAAAACTCTCAATTCCTCAAAAGGAACTAAGCATCATTTATATTATACCCTCATACACAATAGAATTTCATGAGTCGGTTGATAAGTATAATTAAACAGCGTAGGTCAAGGACTGGACACAATCCATTCAACCTCCTAAAAAATCCATTAGTCTAAACGCCGGGAAACATTATTTAAAAGCCATAACATTTAATCTGTTGGTGCAAATCTAAAAATGTTTTATTGCAGTCAAGTAATATTCAGAAGAGGATAAAAGAAAATGTCTAAATTATCAGCTCCCTTACATTGTTAGAAAAATCATGATGAGAAACTGTAAGGAGAGGCTTCTATTTGAGATGTTACTCTCATTCCCAACTCTGAGCTTTACTTATTTAGCCGCCTCTCTTTATTCCTTTATTCCTATTCACACATTCTGGCCCTTATTTCACAGCCTCACCCAGACTCTCTTTTCTTTTTTTCTTTTTTAATTTTTTCTTTTTTTAATTTTATAATTATAAATTTTTGACAGTATATATGCATGAGTAATTTTTTAAATAACATTATCCCTTGTATTCATTTTTCCAAATTTTCCCCTCCTTCCTTCCACTCCCTCCCCTAGATGATAGGCAATCCCATACATTTTACATGTGTTACACTATAACATAGATACAATATATGTGTGTAAATCCAATTTTCTTGTTGCCCGTTAAGTATTGGATTCCAAAGGTATAAGTAACCTGGGTAGATAGACAGTGGTGCTAATAGTTTACATTCACTTTCCAGTGTTCCTTCTCTGGGTGTAGTTGTTTCTGTCCATCATTGATCAACTGGAAGTGAGTTGGATCTTCTTTATGTTGAAGATTTCCACTTCCATCAGAATATATCCTCATACAGTATTGTTGTTGAAGTGTACAGCAATCTTCTGGTTCTGCTCATTTCACTCAGCATCAGTTCATGTCAGTCTCTCCAAGCCTCTCTGTATTCCTCCTGCTGGTCATTTCTTACAGAGCAATAATATTCCATAACCTTCATATACCATAATTTACCCAACCATTCTCCAATTGATGGACATCCATTCATCTTCCAGTTTAGGCCACTACAAAAACCTGCCACAAACATTTTGGCACATACAGGTCCCTTTCCCCTCTTTAGTATTTCTTTGGGATATAAGCCCAATAGCAGCACTGCTGGATCAAAGGGTATGAACAGCTTGATAACTTTTTGGGCATAGTTCCAAATTGCTCTCCAGAATGGCCAGATTCTTTCACAGCTCCACCAACAATGCATCAGTGTCCTAGTTTTCCCACATCTCCTCCAACATTCATCATTATTTGTTCCTGTCATCTTAGCCAATCTGACAGGTGTGTAGTGGTATCTCAGAGTTGTCTTAATTTGCATTTCTATGATCAGTAATGATTTGGAACACTCTTTCATATGAGTGGATATAATTTCAATTTCATCATCTGAGAATTGAATGTTCATATCCTTTGACCATTTATCAATTGGAGAATGGTTTAATTTCTTATAAATTAGGGTCAGTTTTCTATATATTTTGGAAATGAGACCTTTATCAGAACCTTTAACTGTAAAAATATTTTCCCAATTTGTTACTTCTCTTCTAATTTTGTTTGCATTAGTATTGTTTGTACAGAAGCTTTTTAATTTGATGTAATCAAAATAATCTATTTTGTGATCGATAATGATCTCTACTTCTCCTCTGGTCATAAATTCCTCCTCCACAGGTCTGAGAGGTAGACTATCCTCTGTTCCTCTAATCTATTTATGATCTCATTCTTTATGCCTAAACCATGGACCCATTTTAATCTTATCTTGGTATATGGTGTTAAGTGTGGATCCATATCTAATTTCTGCCATCCAGACTCTCTTTTCAATCCTCATTGGATGGTGTTTTTCTCTTTCTGAACTCTTCCCTCTTCACAATTATTCTAGCACTCTATCTCCTGTATCCTCCTGGAATGCTCTTGCTCGTAGCCTCTGAGCCACAGTATCCCTTTCTTTCTTTAAGATTCAGCTAAAACACCACCTTCTACATGAACACAGCCTTCCCTGACCCCTACTACAATTCATGTTCTCCCTCTTTGATTACCTTCTATTTATTTTGTATTATGTAAGACTATACACACATATTTATAGTATAAAAACAATGTGTGTATGTATACACTATAGCATATAACTCCTGGGGAGCAGAGACTTTTCCTTCTTTGTTTTCCCAGTGCTTGGTGTTCCTTCTGGTGCCCTGTCTGGCACATAGCAAGCACTTAAAAATTAAAAATTAAAATATTGAGTACTTTGGCTGTAACCGATTCTAGATCCAAAGCTCTTTCCACCACATCACACCAACCTCTTTAAAATCAGAACTTTTTCCTCGACTCTTTTCATCTCTTCTAGAGAAATAAACAGAGTTCTAGGCCTATAACAGATACTTCTACACTCTTTGTTATTTGACTTAATAAATGGCTAAATCACTATGTATAAAAAAATGTATTGGTTTACTTAGTGATTTCTACAGAATTCAATAACTATTCAACAATTTATTAAATGCCTATTGTGTACTGGGTGCTAAGACTTCCAAGATAAATTTGGCATAGACCCTTTTTTCCTGAAATGTATAAGTGGAGCAGAAGAAGTAGTGTTCAGAGATTTGATGTATAGCCCCTCATTTACTCACTGGGCCAAAATATCACAAACATCAAGACTGATTTGATGCAAACAATGGGAGAATTCAGAAGTTACCAAATGAAAAACAAGAACTCCACAGGGCTTTCCAGCGAGACAATTGATTAGTCTCTGAGAAGGCAGAATTTAACTCCATCAAAAGTAAAATGCAAGTGAGGCTTGGGGAGATGCAGGATGCTTGGCTCAGTGAGAAGGCAGATGAAATTCTGTTTCATGCTGATAGTAACAATCCAAAGTGCTTTTATGATGTTCTGAAGGCTATTTTGGGCCAAAGACCTATGACACATCTCAGCTATTCAGCCCTGATAGAGTCACACTGATTAGAGACAAGGACATGATCCTGGAGGGATGGACTGAACACTTTCATAGTGTCCTCAACATGTTGCAATCAATCCCTCTCTAACTGAATTTTCATGTGAAGAATGCCATTAGGCTCCTCTTGTCACAAAGCCTCTGGTGATGATTCCATTTCAACAGGCACAGACTCCACTGTTCATACAAAAACAGATGTTATCCCCTATAAAGGGAAGGAAATAGCTTGTCCTGTGACAATCACAGCTAGAAGGAAGGTCTCTCTGTCTCTGTCTCTCTGTATCTCTCTTTGTGTCTCTCTGTATCTCTGTCTTTCCCCTCTCTCTCCTTCCCTCCCTCCCCCCTCTCTCTGTTTTTGTCTCTGTCTCTGTCTCTCTCTGTGTCTCTCTCTCTTTCTTTCTTTTTCTCTCTGTCTCTCTCTCTGTCATTTCTGGCAATTTAATTGGCTCATCCTTCCCTTAGAACAGTGGTCCTCAAACTTTTTAAATAGGGGGCCACACTGGGAAATGAGTGTAAACTGTGACCATTGGTTTTTTTTTTGTTTGTTTGTTTGTTTTGTTTTGTTTCTCTTCCCAGATTATTTTTACCTTGTGAATACAATCCTTCCTTTGCAACAACAACAACAAAATTCGCTTCTGCACATATATAGTGTACCTAGGATATGCCTATGGGAATGCCTGCCATCTAGGGGAGGGGGTGGAGGGAAGGAGGGGAAAAACTCGGAACAGAAGGGAGTACAAGGGATAATGTTGTAAAAAAAAAATTTGCCTATGCATATGTACTGTCAAATAAAATGTTATAATTATGAAAATTAATAAAAATAAATAAATAGGGGGCCAGTTCACTGTCCCTCAGACTGTTGGAGGGCTGGACTATAGTAAAAACAAAAACTCACACTCTGTCTCTGCCCCACAGCCCATTTTGCCATAACCCAGTGGACCGCATCTGGCCCACAGGCTGGAGTTTGAGAACCCCTGCCTTAGAAGATGAGCAATCACCTGAGAGTAGCTTCAGAAAGGTCTGAGAAACAGTTGACATGGAGTCTGCTGCCTGACAACTTCAGGAGAAATGTCGGGAGAAGAATGGAAATCTGTACTCAATGTTCATCAGTTTGGCCGAGGCCTTTGATGCTGTCAGTTGTGAGGGCTTGTGAAAGATCATGGCAGACTTAGGTTGCCCAGAGAAGTTCATCAGTATCATACATCAATTCCATGATGGCAAGCTTGCATGGGTTCTGGATAATGGGCACTATCTTTGTGCTTTCCCAGTCACCGATGGAGTGAAACAGGGTCGTTTTGCTCCCATGCTTTTGAGCCGTTACCAGTGACATTGTCAGATGCCTTCTACAGGGACAAAAACATTATCAAGGTCAGCCATAACACTGATGGGAAATTATTTAACTTGAAAAGGCTACAAGCAAGAGTTGATGCGTGACTTTTTATTTGCAGATGACTGTGCTTTCAATGCAGCCTCTAAGGCTGAGATGGAATATACACTTTGGGTGAATTTTCTGCTGCTTGAGCTAATTTGGCTTACCAGTTAACACCAAGAAAATGAAGGTTCTCCACCAGCCAGTACCATACCATCCATACATGGAACCATCAAAATGCTGTGGAAAAGGTCACCCATTATGGCAGTATACTTTCCAGGGACATACGTGCAGATGAGAGGTTCATTCAGATGTTGAAGTTGATGCGGTCATTGCCAGAGTGAACTCAGCGTTTGGGAAACATCAAAGGGAGTCGCAGAAGAGAAAAGGCAATGTACAACAAACTTCAGGTCTACAGAGTCATTATTTTGATCTCATTATTGTAATGACTCTGAAACCTGGACAGTATACCAATGTCATGCCAGGAAATCGAATCACTTCCTTTTCAATTGTCTTAGGAAGATTCTGAAGATAACCTGGCAGGTAAGGTATCAGATACTGAGCTCCTTTCTCAAGCTGAATTGCCAAGCATTAAAACTACTGCAGAGAGTCATCTCCAATGGGTTGCCCATGTTGTTCAAATGCCAACTGTACATTTGCCTCTATTTCTGGGGAGGTCTACCCAGTGGTATGCTGGTAAATATTTAACAAGTGCTTTTCTAGAAAAATTTTTTAAAAGGACAAGATAATTTCCAAATTTTACCTGTTTTATTAACATTTTAGCCATCACTTTCTTAAGTCTTGACAATCAATAAAACAATAAATCAGGCCCTGACTTGTAGCATTTGGGGATTTCTGAGTTGTAAATGTTCAAACAGAAAATTTAAGAATGGGTTCACTACTCAGTGTGAGCTGGTTCCAGCATTCCCTAGTTTGAGGTACCAAAGGATTGCAAGATTGGAGTTTATCCTTGACTTCGACTGCTTCCACAACCCTAAAATATGTACCTAATGAGGATTCTACATCTAAGATTTCTCTTCTATATCTACGTGGACATCACCTCAGTTCAGAGCCTTTTATCTATTGCTATAATAATAGCAATGTCTTGGCCTCCAGCTTCTTCCTTTTTCAATCCATTCTCCATCTAGATATTAAAATTATCTTTAAGCACAAATCTAACCATGTGCCTCTGTTGCTAAAGAAACTTCAAGGGCTCCCTATTACCCTTGGAATTGAAATATAAATGCCTCTGCTTGGTGTTTGGAACTTTTAAATTAGCTTCAATCTGTCCAGTCAGTCAAGTGTAAATAAACATTAGGCATCTTTTATTTGGCAGGCATTGTGCTAAGCACAGGGGATCCAAAGAAAAGAGAAAAAGCATTAATATAGTGCCTGGTATGTACTAGGCACTGTGCTAAGCATTTTACAAATATTATCTCAAATGAAATCTTAAAAGAACTCTGGATGGTAGGTGTTATTATTTCCATTTTAGAAGATGAGAAAATTGGGGCAGCTAGGTGGCTCAGTGGATAGAGCACCAGCCTTGAATTCAGGAGGACCCGAGTTCAAATATGGTCTCAGACACCTAACACTTCCTAGCTGTATGACCCTGGGCAAGTCACTTAACCCCAGCATTAGCGGGGGAGGGGGAAGGAGAGAGATGAGAAAATTGAGGCAGAGGGCAAGTGCAGCCACCGGGAAGCTGGCCTGCTTCACATTATCTGATGCTAGTGAAACCCGGCAGAACGATGGATAAATACTGTAAACTTCAAAAGATTGGGGAAGGATCCTTTGGAAAAGTTATTCTTGTTCAATCTAAAGGAAGATTGTAAACAATATGATATCAAGGAAATTAACATCTCAAGGATGTCCAATAAAGAAAGAAAAGAATCAAGGAAAAAAGTTGAAGTGTTGGCATTTGAGGTCAAATTTGAACTCATGACTTTCTGACCCTACAGCTAAGACTGTATTCATTAAATAGATACTTCCAAAGGCAAAAAAGACTGGCTTCAAGCTCACATCCTAATGAGTTTTTTTCACACTGTTTAAAGAGAGTGTCAGAAAGCTCACTCGAGTTAAAGGATATTGTTGCCCTTTAATATCCAGAAAAAAGGCACTGAAAGCCTTTGTAGAAGTGAAATGTGGGAAGAGGGTGGGGAATATTCTTCTATATTCTATGGAAATGGAGGATTTTAAAGTGAGAAGGAACTACTTGCTCAGATTCACACAGTCCTTCAAGACCATCATATAAAAAGGGGGTGATGAGCATTTGGTTTGCTTTGCACAGATAATCTGTGACCTGGGAAATAAACTATATTTTAATATCGTATTTTCATGTTTATGGGAATCTGGTGATTCGACAAAGAGGAAGGAAATCTAATATGGATCATAGCTGTTCCCTCTGACTTTAAAGAAATCAAAGGTCATTTTGCTGCACCAAACATTACTCTTGCCAGAAAAATCATGACCTCGTCTGTGAGAATTAAAACTTCCCACCATCTGACCATAAGTCAAAATCACTGCAGAGCCCTATGGCTCCTGGAGCACAGACATTAACTCCTTAAAAGGCTGTTGAATCTCAGCCAGCAACATCCAGACTGCAATCCCATCTCAGCCAGCAAGTGTTTATGAAGCTCAAGAAGCAAAAGCTAGAAGGACAAAGCACAAAATAGTTCCTGCCATCAGGGAGTTTACAATCTACTCTGTGGGATTAGTAAAATTGCGTAGTAAAAATGTCCATGACTCCCATTCTTTTCCAGGAGATCTATGTGTGAGAGGCACAAGGTACAGTGGAGAATCCAAGGGCTTTAGAATTCAAATTCTGCTTTTGTCACTTACTTACTGCCACTATGACTTACTACTGAGACTTCTAGGTCTGCAGACTCCATAGCTGGCACAGAGCCGTTATGTCTGTTTACACTGAAGGGTCACCCTAACCTTTCTTTTATAATAAGTTCCCCAAATGTAAAGATCTCTCCTTTGTTTTTGTTTGTTTGTTCTTTAGTCATTTTGCTTTCCCTCAAAACTATATGAAATCATAATTCTGTGCAACTCAAATGGGATACATGTTTATTTGCTCAGGGTGACCTGGAAAATCACCTGCCAACAAAGCTACCTTATCAGGCTAAGGGCAGAAATGCATAAACACGAAGGTAGAGAAGGGGCCAGAAGGCCTCAGTGCTGAAGGCAGCCTTGCCCAAAGGAGAAAGCTGTGAGTGGTTACGTGTCCTAGATTAATGCAAAAGCTAAAACACGCAGAGGATGCACATTCATCACCCAGGGCAGTGCACATCCCAGTATCTGGCTTGGCAAATACCTGAGAGCGAGGACAGCCCTTGTACGGCTTCTCTACTTGGGCTATTAATTTGTTTCTCATTGACAAATGGGAAGAATGCATGTGGAGACCTGGCCACTGATTCGAGATGATTTATCACTCTCATGCAGAGATGACCAACCCACTAGCAGCGCAAGGTCAGCTCTGTGACTGTGCCAAAAACCAC
The DNA here is from genome assembly GCF_048593235.1 of Sminthopsis crassicaudata. NCBI lineage: Eukaryota > Metazoa > Chordata > Mammalia > Dasyuromorphia > Dasyuridae > Sminthopsis > Sminthopsis crassicaudata. Next base: position 36,423,468 of record NC_133621.1, on the reverse strand, counting down.
AACTGAGGAAAGATAATTAACCACAGGCACCAACACAATGATATTTGCAAGCTTTCCACGCAGCTTGTCCCAACGTTTAGGCTTATTTCTCCTGAAGGTCACACATTGAGTTGAAGTAAAAGAGTAAAAGACCTTCCTTTAAAAAGCAGGAAATCGCTCAAACCAACCACAGAGAAAATAGAATTTTTTTTAACATTAATGCAAAAGGCTATTTGTTTCCTTCTTTTATCTCCCTGATAAATCGTTACAATTCATGTACACATATATCTCACTAATTATATAATCATGGGAAATTCATACCTCCATTTATAATATAATATGTATCATATATATATATATTACAAAATAATAATATTTGGCTTAGGGCCTTAATTATGAATAGAACACCAGGACTTTGACCCAGGATCCTGGCATTCAGAGGGCAAAAGTTTAAACACAAAAACTTCAGCAGATGCAGATGTTTTAGGCCCCCTACCTGGTCTGGGCCTCTGTTTCCTTAATTGTAAAATGAGGATAGCAAAATAGACTACCTATTAGATCCCTTCCAGCCCTAGACTTATGATGGATACTAAATAATCCTAAACCATCAGACTAATTCATTTCCCTTCCTCTCAACCGATTTCAGGCATTATTTCACTGTCATCAATTACATGTAATGTCATATTGTAATCATATATATCACATATATAACAAGTTATATATGTTACCTCCAATATTATTATGTGGCGGCATTTCCTGTTCCTTGCCCTAAGCCACCACACTAATTCATTTCCCTTCCTCTCAATTGATTTCAGGTATTATTTCACTGTCATTAATTACGTGTAGTCACACTGTAATCATATCCATCACATAAGAAGTTACATGTAATATTATATATTCTTACATGATGGCATTTCCTGTTCCTTGCCCTCGGGTTAGTTACAGCTCTGATTCAAACTCTCCACCTTAGAAAGCACTTTGTCAGCAGTCATGAACTATGGAAGTGTGGCTGTCATAAGGATGATAACAGCAGCTGGCTGAGTAAAGTTGCAGTCTTCTGGTTAATAAAGCATTGACATATTGTGTCTCATTTGGGATTCACGGCCACTGCAGAATGTAGAAATCACAGATAATATGCATCTCTCCCGTGGTAGAGGCAGGGAGCTGGCATGCAGAGCCAGCCCATCCAGAGGCCTGCATTCTGGTCCCCTGGTGGAGGGGATGCCCAGAGAGATGCCCAGTCAGGCACAGACAGAAGCCTGGAGGGAAAACAGATGCCCTGAGGCTCTGCTATACTCCCCTCCCCAAGCCCGCCTTGTCCCTGGTGATCTTCCCAGGAACAGTTAGCAGAGTTTAGGCAGCCAATATTCCTCAAATCAAGAGATACATTCTGGGACAACTGCTGAGGTCAGGCTCTTCTCCCTCCAGCTTTAGAGATACCCCATGGCCAGGTAACATGGGGCTGGAAGGGCCATTTACTAATTCTGTCACCTTGGACTCCTTTTTTGCCTTTGTCCCTTAGTTTACTCATGTGTAAAATGAGGAGATAGGACTAGATGTCTTTAAGGTCCCTTGCAGAGCTAATAGTCTATGGTTTTATTGTGGGGGAGATGGTGTGGTGGGGGGAAAGCAAAAGAGCGTCAGAATGAATACTGGGCAAAACTGGCAATAGCCTTCGATCCTTAAACATGGATAGATCAACTCAGGCCAAGCCTGAAACTTCCACTAGGCTAGTTTCCATAGTGATTGGAGGCCAATCTTTCTAAGAGCTGATGGAGGAGAGCCAGCCTATTTCAGACCAGGCCCTGGCTCATGACTAGAACTCACTGGTGTAGTCCATGATTGACCCTCTACTCTTGCCAGGACTTGCGGTTTCCTTGCAGAAGAGGCTGCCAAGATTTTCCCCAAACTTTCGAACCTTTCCCCGCTTGCCCTCATGGGAAGTGGGTAGGTGGCCCGCTTTGTGGTTGGCCCAATGGCTTGGTCTAGTCTGAGGCTCATAAACTACTGAAGCAAAAAGTTCATCCATCCAGCAGACTGATTGGGACAGGTCACATTTTAGCTTAAGAAGATACCTTAATGGAATCTAGGAACAAGACATCTCTCTTGCTCATCTTCCTTATCTTGGAAATACGAGTCCCTTTGTACCAGAGAAGTCTGAGTTTTTTTTCTTTTTCTTTGATGGTGGGGTATTCACAGTACCTTATTGTAATATTTGGTTTAAGAATTTGATCATAGCTCTCTATGTTGTCTGCTGGCCTTGGCGTGTCATCTGGAGCTTCTGCAAAACTCCCCCAAAATTCCCATTTAATTTCTCATGCTGATCCACAATATATCAATACCCTGATGGGAAAAGTCACAGTGTAAAAGGAATAACTGTATTCTTTCCCTTTTGCTTACAAACTTTCTCAAGACCTCCTGATTCTAAAAAGCCAAACCCAAACAAAACACATCCTATCTCTATCATCCAACCTCTTGAAAGAGTAGATTATATCATTGTTTCTCCTTAATCACAGCCACACTCTAACCAACGCTTTATAATATTGCTTCTATCTCTTACATAACTCCTTTATAGAACTGAAACTTCTCTCAAAGGTGACTACTGGAAATCCCTATGACCTTACCTTAATCATTCTCCTAGAACTCTCTGAAATAGGTCAAGGAAGAGAACTGCCTTTTTCTCCTTGAAGGTATGCTTCTCTTGGCTCCAGTGATACTGCTGGTTCTTGTCCTATTTCTCTGGCTGATCCTCCCCTCCAAGATAGGCTCTTTTCTAGAGTTTTGTCTATTTTTAACCCTTTTCTTTCTGAATTATCTTTCCTTTTAAATCAGACCTACTCTTGTAATTCCAGTGGTTATATCCAAAGATCACAAGATCATAGATCAAACATTAAGAGTTTGAAATCATCTAGTACAAATCTGTCATTTTATGGCTGAAGAAACAGAAGTCCAGAGAAGACATATGTCTTGATCAATGGCACACACGCAACCGTGGGTCCTTTGACTCCCAAGCTAGCTCTTTTCCCATTATGCATGAAGTAAATATCTCAAGATCTGACCTTTCTCTCTTTTTTTTAATTTGATTTTTTAAATTAATTTTATAATTATAATATTTTTGACAGTACATATGTATAGGTAATTTTTTACAACATTAACCTTTGTACTCCCTTCTGTTCCGAATTTTTCCCCTCCTTCGATCCACCCTCTCCCCTAGATGGCAGGCATCTGACCTTTCTCTTAAGGTTCAGTCACTAATTTCTAGCTACTGGACATTTTGACCTCAAAGTCTCATCAACATGTTAAATGTAGCATATCCAAATTAGCACTCTTTTTTCTTCGTCTCCAAATTCTCTGGTGTTCTTCCTAAATTTTTGATTAACGAATGGAAAATATGGAGACACTTTTGACTCTTTTCTCTCCCTTGCTTTATATATTTAATCACCAAGTCTTAAAAATTTTGATTTGATATAATCATCAAAGTGCTATCTACTAGAAAGAACCTCTATAAAACTTCAAAAGCTATAGAGAATCCTTCAGTGTCTGCCATGATGAATACTTTTGGTGAGCACATCCCCCTGGTTCACGCTTTAATCTTGATAATCGAGGAGTGTTAAAAATCATTTCTGTAATGGCATCTCTGACAATTCTACCTGTGAAACATTTTTCATATCTGACCTCTCTTCTCCATTTCTCCTGGCACTGTCTTAATTCAGAATATCATTCCATTTGTTTCTAGTATCTCTTCCTTATAATTCATAATGTATACCACTGTCAGAATAATCCTCCTGGAACTTTTATATTGGAAGTTGTTTCCTGAAAGAAAGCACTCAAAAATACTTTAGAGACTTTATTTGTGACTCATTGACTCCACTGAGGTGAAACCCGGAAATCTTAATCAATACCTGGCACTCCTCCAAAGATAGTCACCTGCTCTCCTTAAAAGCTTTCAGCCTCACAAATGGCTCAAAACATAAAAGTTTTATTAAGAAATGATCATTGAGAAGACCTCAAAACAAGCCCAGAGTGAAACAAAAGAAACCCTCCCTTATATTTCCTCCCTGTACTTACATACTTTCTTTCCCCTGGTGACCTTAATAGAGTGGGGCTCTGGCAAATAAGGAGCTTGGGGTTTGCTGCTTTCTACTATCCATTTTCTTTAATTCCCCTCAGCTCCTAGGTGTCATAAACTCTATGGGCTCATTTCCCCGCAATACTGTTCCGCTGCACAGAAGTTTTTAACTTGGGGGGGAGGGGGCAGCTAGGTGGCATTCTAGGTGGCGCAGTGGATAGAGCACCAGCCTTGAATTCAGGAGGACCTGAGTTCAAATTTGATCTCAGACACTTAACACTTCCTAGCTGTGTGACCCTGGGCAAGTCACTTAACCCCAGCCTCAAGGCGGGGGATACTTGAGGGGGAGGGGACTTAAGTGAATTTATTTTTTAAAAAATATTTTGATAATTGAATTTCAATTTGTTTCCTTTGTCATTCTATGCATTTTATTCTCTGCATTCTAAAAACATTATTATGAGAAAGGGTCCAGAGGCTTCCCTAGATGGTCAAATGAATCCATGACACACAACAGGGAGTATCAGCTTCTCTGTGGGAAAAATGTCTGTCCCTTTATAGCATTGGACTCTCATCATTTTACACTGGAAAACAGCACCTTGGTTCCCAGTATATATATAGAGAGAAATCAACTTTCTGTTATAGTAATCAAATCCAGACATATGCCACTTTTCAATTGTTACTGTCTGCTTGTTCCAAAGACATTTCTGTAGATTGTTAACCTATTTATTCTCGTCATCTTTTTTGGCAAAGAAGTGTTCATCTCTCTGTAATTATTTTAGGATTTTTGGTCCTGTGTTTATTAATATTGAAAAAGTTTCTGTTGGGATACTTTTAAATCTATTATGATCCATTTTACAGTTCTGAAAGCATACATTAAGATAGGTATTACATAGGTATTAAATTGTTCTAAATATTTAGTTCTCATTCAGTTTTGAATTCAGTTTGCCAGGACATCTTGTGTCTTTTCCATATTTCAAAAAAAATTTTGCCTGGAGGAGTATTTATAAATGATACTTATAAATTTATATATTATTATATTATGTATTATTAATTATAAATATTTATAAGTATCACCTTTTATTATATTAATGTGACCTCTGTTTCAAGCTCAGAGCCTTGGTTTCTATATTTCTTTGGCAAAAATTAAGAATTTTATACTTATTGAGCCCAATGACTTTTTTATCTTTGGAGAAAGATATCACACTATGAGGGATTTGTTTAATATGGGTTTTTTTTGGTGGAACCATATAAGTTGATGTCAAACATATACATTCTGTGATTAATAAAGTGTTTGGGTTTGACAAATGTGGAAGTTATAATTGGTACTATACAGGACAGATGATAATAGATTTATTAAGGCCAGGATAATGGACCTTAACTGCTTTCCTGAAAAATGTCCCATTTTGAATTCATTATTTTGTATGATTATGTTGGTGCTTGTTTTAAATAAAATTTTCCTTGTGAACATAAACTTTTCTAATGTTCTCACTTTAAGGCCAGTTTGTGTATTTTTAGGACATGAATAAGCCATGAATACAGAAGTTAATCCTGGGTTTTTGATAATTAATGTAATCAATATAATATGGCACTTAGGGCAGGTTGGTTAACAATTACCACTTTTTGCTCTTTACACTTCTGGGCTTTCTGACACACCAATTATGCTCTTTGGGCAATATGTTGTTTTCTTCTAAGTATTTATAGTGGATTTTTTTTGGGGGGGTGAGGATGCAAGCTGTGAATGCTTTGTTCTAAAGTTCATAAGCACATAAATCACTTTTATTTGGAGGAGTCACTTCTAGCAATAGCTATGTGAAGGATCCTAACAAGAAAGGTGAGATCAGGCTTGCTTCAGAGAGGAAGCTGCTAAAGTGCTTTGCTAGGAATTCATTTGCCACTGAGAAGCACTGGGGTCAATAATTATTGACCTTAACTGGCTTCTGCTTCCATTTTGCAGAGAAGCTAGAATTTCTGTCATCTCCTTTGATAGAATACCTTTCATTATAGTAATAGTGTGCATTTTTTGGGTTTGTTTCTTGCTTGATCCAAAGTGCATTTTCATAGTGTTAAATTTCTTGGAATCATATAGCCAACCAAAAAGTGTCCAAGCGTCCTTCTCTGAGTTCTCTCTCACTTTTAATTTCCTTATGTTTCAAACTTCTATAGTAAAGTTTTGGATCATTGTGGAATTATTTTTTGTTTGTTGTGTTGCTTTGATACTTTGATACTTTTGATATTGCTCCAATCTTTTGTCTTTTAATTTCAATTGCTGATTAGGGGAATCAATGATAATAATGAGAGTAAGCATTATTGTTGCTGTAGTTATTATTATTCTCTCTCCTGGATTTTCTCTACTTCCTCTCTCTATCCACTATTCAGACAGCTGGGCCAGTTTACTCAAAGTACTGCAGGCTTGCTTCTGAAAAGATTGGCTGCAGATTCTGGAAACAGCAGCACGTGGTGTAGGTGCTGTATCTAGGCAGAATGAGATTTTGGTATTCCTACTAGAATTCCTAAAGTATAGCTCTGATTATATCTCTAAAGTATAAATTCCTTACTGTGATATTCAAAGTCCCCAACAATCTCCCCTAAACTACCTCTCTCTCTCTCATTCTATCTTCCCTACTAACAACCTGCTCCTAAACCCACTCCCCAGAAAAACTGTCCTTTTTGTTGTTGTTGTTGTTTGGTTGGTTGGTTGGGTTTTTTTGACTGAGGCAACTGGGGTTAAGTGACTTGCCCAGGGTCACACAGCTAAGAAGTGTTAAGTGTCTGAGGTCATATTTGAACTCAAGTCCTTCTGACTTCAGGGCTGGTGCTCTATCTATTGCACCACCTAAGTACCTCCCCCCCCAAAATCTGAACCTCCCCCATCCTGTCCTTTGTTTTTTAACAACAAAAAAATCAGTATATCTATTGTTATATAGATATGTGTTTCCACCTGTCCAAATCTTATTTTTTAAAGCCTAGCTTGTTTTCTTCTATAAAAGTCTTCTCTGAATTCCAACCAGAAGTAATATGATCCTCTTATATTGGCATTGCACTTGAATGGTTTCTTGTTGTCTTAATCATAGTTTATCACATTATGTTGTACATACTCCAAAATTATTTTCTTGATCTTTATTATCAATGACTGGTTACTACTGAAGAACTCCAACTTTTTCCCTCAGTCTAGGGGTAATTTTTGTTTTAATGCTGTAGCTCACAAATATGCTTCCAATCTGTGGAATTGTGATTATTTTTAAAATTAAGATGTTGATTAGTCAGACTACATTAACTTTTAGCAAGGGGTATTTATTGAAGTAAGGGAGTAAAAAATGAAGACATCTTTTCATAAGAGTACACTTACCTACCAGCATATATGAAACCCATGGGAATGTGGGCTCAAGCTTACAGAGCACAAAATGTAAGCTCATATAGCTCCTTGAAGTTATCTTGTTAGAGACCTTAAGATAGTTCCTTTAGATATGATATTTTCCCCTCCATACAAATCTGTCCTTGGCTAGGATGCTGTTGGGAAGATGGGGGATCCAAAATTCTTCAGGCCTTGGAAGCTTACAGGATCCTCTTCCAATCAAGGGAGAGAAAGGAAGTGGCCAAAGAATTCTCTCCATCATGGTATTCCTTCTCAGGAAAGCTTTTCTCATCCTTCTGCAGCCAGATCTCTCCAGTTCTGACTTAGCTACTTGGTTTTATACGGACCTACCCAATCACGGTAGACTTTGTCTAGCATTCAATTGAAATATTTTTGATTCAAGGAGGTGTTTGGACCTTGTTCTCATGTAATTCCCATTGACTGACTCAATCATCACCTGACAAAGGAGGGGTAAAGTGGGGTAAGGTGGTCAACGGAACCCCAATCTTATAAATATTTTCCCCCTCTTATAAAACTGTAAACGCTAGAAAATGACTAGATTAGAGTATAACAGGCCTTTGAGATCATATACTCTAGTCCAATTCTCCCATTTAACAAATGAGAAAATCAATACCAAGAGTGGTGGGGTGAATTACCTAAAGTCACCTAGTTAATAAGCAGCAAAGTCAGAATGGGATCCCAGAGGCAGAGAAAGCAGAGGGATTGTCCTGGGTTGCTCTGGAACACAGAATTCACAGAGGTAAAGAATGTACAATGGGAAAAGGAGGCTGGGGCCAGGTCGGAAAGCATTCTAAAACCCAAACAGAAGAGAATGTATTTTATTTCAGAGGGAAGTTGATTAAGCAGGAGAGGGCCAGGGTCAGATCTGTGCTTTGCCGCTGCTATGACAGTTCAGTCATTTCAGTCACATCCCACTCTTCATGACCCCATTCGGGGTTTTCTCAGCAGATTCTGGAGCATTTCCATTCTCCATCTCATTTTATAATTGAGAAAATGGAGGTAAGAAGGGTGAAGTGACTTGCCCAAGGTCACACAGCTGGTAAGTGTCTGAGGCTGGATTTGAATGCATGAAAATGAGACCTCCAGACTCCAGGCCCAGAGCTCTGCACACTATGGAGCCCCTACCAGCCAACCTTTTGGCTGCTGTCAATCAGCAAGCACTTAAACACTTACTTCAGGCCAGGAACTGTGCTGGAAAATAAATAGCTAAAACACAGCCATCAGGGAGTTTGCATTTTGATGTAGGAGACAACATACAAACAACTTTGGCCCTTCAAGGGACTTATAGTGTAAATGGGATGTCATTCCAGAGGGAAGGCCGGGGAAAGATGGCCTGGAAAAAGGAAAAAATGACGGCCAATAAAGGAGGGGTGATGGGAGGATGTGCAAATGGAGAGATGTTGGCAACAGAAAAAGAGAGAATGACTCCAAGCTGTTGAGCACTAGACACTGAAGGGGAATGGTAACAGAATTAATGGAGGGAGGGACTGAGAGAAGAAGGAGTATTTTTCTGGACATGTTGAGTTTGGAAAATATAGAAAAACAATGATTTTAGAAAGAGAAGAATTTTCAGGTGTGGATAACTATCTCCTAATTTGTTTATTTTGAAGTTTGGGCTTTCATGTGTAGAATTTTCTATTTTTAATTTCTATCTAAGATTTCCTTTAGAAATTTTCTACAAGAAATTAATTCATTTGTCCCATCCCTGGGAATTTCAAGCACATGAATTCAAGAAAGAGAGCTTAGGTGAACCAAGGATGATTCGTATGAATTTCTTTCATGTTTAATTATTATTATTATTATTTTCTGATTATCCATTAGTCTGGAAATGAAAATTAACATTGTAGTGGAACTATGCATCTATATACTGTGTCTTTCCTGTGATTGGCTTAAATAAAGTGTGTGGGGGAGAGAAGCCTCAGAACATTTGGTTGGGGCCTAATCCAGAACAGACCATTTTTAATCCTTTTATTTAACATGCTTTTGAAACCATAGTTAAATGAACCCATTAGTAGAGCAAACTGTAATTTACTGCCCTCTTGTGGAACTGCTTCTTTTAAAAAGTTTTCCCCCAGGATATAGGAGGAGAAAATATGGTTTCTCCGATTGTTGTTATTCTAATTATTTATTTCTGGACAGCTCCTTTACCAATAAACCAAATCCTCTGGCAGATCCTGACACAAAGGCAAGGCTTGGGATACATCCAAATATGGACAATCTAGCTAAGTCTAGGGAGATTCCTCATAGGAAAGATGTCCACAAAGTGAAACTGGTTTTTGGCCATAATTGTCAAATATGGCATGGAGGGATTTGGTCTACAATGGAGAAAGTGATGTATATCTCAATGAAATTACTAAGCATGTGAAATGAGCTTTTTATTTAATGAGCATCTTTTCATCTGTGGTACCCCTTTCTAGTGTACCACTTACCCAACTCTTTCCTTCATACTGATGGGCCCCAGGTTAATCATTATTGCTTTGAAGTTCAAGAGTAACCCTGGAGTTTCCAGAAGTGCAATTCGATAAGCCCCTACCAATGTGTTTCAAATTGATTATGTCAGACTAAATTAGCTTTAGAAAGGGTATTTGCTATGGTATAGCAAAGAGAGTAGTTACAACCAAAGTCTTTCCATCTCCCCAAACTGGGGGTGTATTATCTGCTTACATACATACAAGGTCATTGGAGAGTGGACTCACATTTAAAGCACTGAGGTAATGAGGCACACCTAGAAAGAATATATGTAGCAAAGGGATAACAAATAGTTTCTTATCCCTTTTCTCCCTTTGCAATGAAAATTCTCATGAAAGTTCCCTTTAGGTGTACCTCTTCTGGGCTCTGAGGATTGGTACCTTCCTAGAATCCACAGCTTGCTTTGCTTTCTACCACCCTGAGGAGTCACATCCCCTGAAGATGCTTTTCCTTGATGTTTCTGATTTGTTTTCAGTTGTTATGGGGTATGTGAACCTCAAAATATGTTGGGGTTTCAGGACTCTCCTCATATGGGTCCATTAAATATTGGGGAGCAGGGGTTGAAATGCCTAATGAACCCACAAAGAAGTCGGGGATTAGTAGGTTCTTTTATGAGTCAAGTCAATACAACCACATAAAAAGTCCCCATAAGACAACAAAAGACCTACTTAAGAACAAAAAGGCCACTTAAAGACCCAGCAATCCTCCCAGTTTGCCTCAGGAGGTCCCTTGGACAGTAAAATTCAGGCCCTCTCCTCTTACTGCCCCTCCCTATAACCCTGGAAGTTACCAAAGGACCTGGAGTCTTTACTGGAGTTTTATTCAGTCTATCAAGAGGGCTCCCAGAGCAGCCACTGCCTTCAGAGGTGGTTGTTTGCAGAAATTACTTGGTACTCAGCAGATGGTAACTACTGATTTCTGACCTTTCAAAATTCACAAGATCATCAATCTTTGGAGATTCTTTGGAGAACAGCATGAGAGAAACAGAGCTGTTCTCCCCACCCCGTCCCTATCATTCCCTAAATCACTAAGTGATACCTTCTCTGGAGTCCCAGCCCTCTGGATCTCCCTTATACCCTCCAGGCAATACATTCTCTGGAGTCTTTGCCCTTAGGATTTGACCACTACGTGAGTGACTGGATTTGAATCACTTTATACACAATCCAACAATTGATTCAATCAATCACTATCTTCATCTAATCACCAACATATATTATTCCTCTTAAATTAAGGTCTTCTTTCCCTCAGCAAGCTCTAGGCTCTTTTATCATTAAGTGACACTTTGACGTTCAGTCATTTTGGGTGTCTGACTCCATTATCCCACCTGAGGTTATCTTGGAGATACTGGAGTGGTTTGCCATTTCCTTCTCCAGTTCATTTTAGAGATGGGGAAACTGAGGCAAACAGAATGGAGTGGTCCCACTGCTAAAAAGGGCCCGAGGCCAGATTTGAATTTAGGAAGATAAGTCTTCCTGATAGTAAGTCTGGCACTCTCGGCATTGTACTATCTAGCAGCGCTATATGAATCTTGATATATGCTATACACATTAAAATAGCAAGGAGGCTCTTTCCATCCATTTACACCAATGAATACTTGTGTAATAATTGCCATTTAACAGCCGAGAACGAGCAGTGATTCCCAGACAGGCAGTGAAGTAAGGCTGAAGTCAGAATTTATCATTTTGGGTGTAGAAATCAATATGGTCAAAACAGCATTGCAGCAATTCAAGGAGGCATCTCCTGTGCTCTTGGTACTTCATTCAGACATCTGCATAGTCTCCCACTTCTCTTTTTTTATTTGGTGACACAGTAAACTACATAAGACCAAGATAAAAAGGCACAGAAGCCCTGCTAATGTACACAAAGCAGAGGCAAATTCATGGGCACTGGAAGAAAGAGAAAAACTGGTTCGGGAAGGCAATGAGCATTTGCTTAGATTTCCTTTCTCCCCCTTAAGCACATCACCTATTCAATCTGGGTCTGTAAACTGGACTTGGGCTGAATCCCTTCTGCCTCTAAATACAGGATCTGATGGTATGAAATTGGTTTTGTTTTCTAAGATTTTACCTTGTCCCTGTACTGATATTTTCCCCGCATGCATTCCTTTGACTTGGGAAATATTAAGAGCCAACATATTGCTAAGAACGCACCCTTTTATCACTTGACGGTTTACAAAGCACGTTCTTCACCAGCCCCCCGGAGAGGGAAGCAGTACAAGTAGCATCTCCATCTCCAGATAAAGAGGCCGAAGCTCCAACATTTTAAAAAACGCGCTAAATCAACCAGAACTGAGACCAGAATCCAAGTCTCGGCGCTCCAAGCCCGGCGCCCTCCCTCCTGTGCCCGGCGCCCTCCCTCCTGCGCGGCCCGAGCCTCGGCGCTCCAAGCCCCGCGCCCTCCCTCCTGCGCCCGGCGCCCTCCCTCCTGCGTGGCCCGAGCCTCGGCGCTCCAAGCCCGGCGCCCTCCCTCCTGCGCCCGGCGCCCTCCCTCCTGCGTGGCCCGAGCCTCGGCGCTCCAAGCCCGGCGCCCTCCCTCCTGCGCCCGGCGCCCTCCCTCCTGCGTGGCCCGAGCCTCGGCGCTCCAAGCCCGGCGCCCTCCCTCCTGCGTCCGGCGCCCTCCCTCCTGCGCCCGGCGCCCTCCCTCCTGCGTGGCCCGAGCCTCGGCGCTCCAAGCCCGGCGCCCTCCCTCCTGCGTGGCCCGAGCCTCGGCGCTCCAAGCCCCGCGCCCTCCCTCCTGCGCCCGGCGCCCTCCCTCCTGCGCCCGACGCCCTCCCTCCTGCGTGGCCCGAGCCTCGGCGCTCCAAGCCCATTGCCCTTTCTTTTGACTCGAGCTCTTCAAGTGGTTTGCTTTAATGAGAAAAAAACCTAAGCTTGTACTCTGACCTAACTGTTGGGCATAAAAAGCAAGGGACATTGAAAGATAATTTTTTTTTTTTTTTTTTTTTTTTTTTTTAGGGAATTGGGGTCATTATTTTTGCTCTTGTTCATCCAAACGGGGCCCCTAAGCCAAAATTGCTGATGCTATCCGCCTGGAAAAAAGCCCGATTGCTAAGCTGTAATTGTGTTGTCCGCGGGAGCTGGAACATATTGCCCCGTGTGGCTAGGGGGGCGCTTGCTTGCTTCATCTTTATTAGGGAAGCAGCTATTAAAAATGAGATGTATTTCTGAGGATTACAGATAGAAAACAGCACAGGCAGCAGAGGCCCGCTTGTTCTCTATACTTAAACAACAAGAGAATTGTTGAAAGGCTCCAAGTGCCCTGGGAAGCGTCCAGCACAATTCTTTGTGCCATATCACCTTCATCTGGGCCCACATCTTAGGATAAACGGGAAAGGAGCGAAAACATTCAAAGCCTGACCACAAAAGCAATTTCAAACATAAGCAAGCTTAAAAGTACTATAAAGCTGAACCAGCAGCAAACATAATAGGAAGTCCATGATAAAAATCCCTGTGCTTTCTCATACTTAAGATAACTTGGAAATGTATTAAAATATTATTGTAATCTATTCTACATTACATCCAGGTGCTACTGGTGACAGGGGATTTTAGCAAGCTCTAGAACACTGCAGAACCTATTCATTGAGAAATATAATCATCCAAAAGAGCTAAGCTTGCTAAATTTCTATAGAGGAAAAAATAAGTGGACAAAATGTCTATTAATCATGCTATGCAGATGAATGGGCTGTCCATTGGTATACATACATACATATATAATTGATATGTGCATATATATATATATACATATATATATACACACACATATACATACATAAACACAAACATATAGGACTGCAAATTGACACTGAATTGGTAATGGGAGAAGAGTAGTCTATATTGTCTTGGGGCAATTACAAAGCAATTTGTAATTTTCTTTGAACCAATGGCCCACCTTTAAAAATCAACATTCTCCTGGTGTTGTTATAGGGTTACAATTTATATTGCAGTTACAGTTTCTGAAGAATTAATGTTGGAATTTGCCCAAAAGTCGACAAGGCGAGGTTGTAACTTTTAACAAGGGGAATTTTGGAAAAGTTGTAGAAAGGAGGGTATCCAAGAAATGTATGATGGAAAAAGACAGGGTGATGAAAGCTGATGAAAGTGACAGAAAGGCAGTAGAATCTTTTGTCCTGCACTAATTTTCTCACAATTAAGAGAAATTGAGGAAGGCCTGGGCCACTGAGTACTCAAGGCAGGAAATTTATGGGAAGAAATAGACAAAAGTTCACCCAACATGGGCAGATGTGCATGAGTTGTGATTTTGTAACATAGGAGGAAAATACTTTGGTGAGATTGTGCACAGAATGATGGTGGATAGAGAGCTCTAGAGGTTTTTAAGACTCATTATTTAAAGGTGAAGTGGAAAAGCACTCCAGATGGGACTGTGAGAAACATTATCTTGAAACTCTGTAGTTACTAGCTTTTCATGCCCTAATGTAGATGGTATTTTTACACCCCCAGATGTGCTGCCCTAAAAAAAAAACCTGAGACCTTGACAACTTGATAAACATAAATAAATACTGTCTTACTGCGGTCTGGGAATGGCACCCTTACTGTGATAACCTTTGCTTTCTGTCTAGAATAGAAATTCCTTTTATTATAACAAAAGTATCAAGAAACATTTTGATGTCTCTCTCTTCTTTCTATAAATATGTGGTCCTGAGACCACTCCTGTACTGACTCCCCTGTTCTGGTGGAGTTTAGTCGCTAGCTAGCAATAAATGCTCTTAAATTTTCATTATTTTGACTGTCTTGTATTTTCTCTAGTGGACACTTTAAAGGTATTTGGAAGGGTTGGGGAAGAGCTCAGGTCCTTGTCTTGACTCCTGGGCCAATGTGGATAGAGTGATGGGCTTAGAATCAGGAAGATCTGAATTTAAATCTTGCCTCTGATAATTTGTATTGGAAATATGTTTTTGCTGTATAACCATTTGATTTTTTTCGATTCCATTTTGCCACTTGGAGCCCAACTTGTAATTCTTCACTTTTGACACTTTTAATTTTCTGTGGAATTTAATATTCTGACTCACTAACACCTTGGTCTCCCCTGAATATATATTTTGATAAGCTACTATTCTTTGTCCTATTCCTTGACATCAGGCCAGCATTATGGAGAGCACCTTGCTCATATCCACACTGGTCTCAGATAGAGGCTTCCGGTGATGATTCCTGGGTTTTCACTTCTCAGAATTAAACTATACTACCTAGATGGTTAACCTGGACCCAGTAGCTCCCTTTAATTCATGAGCCACTGACCAAAACTAAGACTAGGGTTTTCTTGGCAGCCAGACCTTTAAAGACAAGGAGGGACAAACAAGCTGGCTGCAAGACTTTGTCTTCTCTGAAGAGAAGAAAGATTGTCTTGCTGAATCTTGTGCTTCATCTATAGGCAAGCTTCTTTCATCTTAGACCTCCATCTAAGTCACTGAGCAAGCCTGGGAATAGGACTTCCAAATGTCACACCTTTGTGGGAAAGACTACTTGCCTTCACTGAAGAAGAGATGAGGGTCTAAGTCCTATGACTCAGAAAGAAGAAACACCTTCCTTTTCCTTTGGTCAATGAGCTGCCAACCAGGGCTAAGAAGAGAACCCTTAGGTCAGATATCTGTGCCCAAGTACAAGGGAGTCATTTTCTATCACCTAGTGATTCATATTTACTAGTTGTGTGACCCTAGGCAAGCCACTTGAGTACCCTCAGCCTGAATTACTTTATCTGTAAAATGGGTATAATAATCACAGGACTGTTGAAGATCAAAAATTCAAAAGAAGATCTACTTTCTCATTGCTTAAAGGGCAATTGTACTCCATCATATTCATATACATTATTCAATCACTCCTCAATCTTAGTTCATCCTTTTTTTTTTGTTGTTACCACAAAAACAATTGTTATAAGTATTTTTGTGTGTAAAGGTCTTTTTTTCCCCCTCTTTCTTTAATCGATTTTGGATATTGGTCTAGCAGAAGTAGTGCTCAGTCAAAGGGCATGTACTGTTTAGTAACTTCTGTGTATAATTAAAAATTGTTTTCCAAAATGGTACTCATTCACAGGTTCACTAAAAGTGCATCAGTATGCTTGCTTTCACACAGGCCTTCCAACATTTTTCATTTTCCATTTTTGTCATCTTTATCGCTCTGATGGGTGTGAAATGAAATCTCAGAATTGCTTTAATTTGTGTTTCTCAAATTAGTAGAGATTTGGCACATTTTATTTCATATGGCTCTAGATAGATTAGGTTTCTTCCCTCGAGGACTATCTGTTCATATCTCTAGGCCATTCATCAAATGAGAAATGACTCTTTTTCTTTTAAATTTGAATGAGTTTTTTACATAATTTCTAAACTAGATCTTCCTTACCCATGTTTTTTAGTTGTTTTAATCATATCTAATTCTTCATGTCCCTTTTTGAGTTTTTTTGGGTAAAGATACTGGAATGGTTTACCATTTTTCTTCTCTAGATCATTTTATATAGGTAGAGTTAAGTGACTTGCCCAGGATCACACAGTCAGTAAGTCAGTGTTGTGGCTAGAAATGAATTCAAGTTTTCCTGACTCTGAACTCCAGCATTCTATTCACCACACTATCTAGCTGCCCTCTTTCTCCCTATGAACAATCCATATTTTCCCAATTTATATGTCAATGGTGGCTTGTAGTTATATTTATATAGTTCTCATGTATCTCTTAGAAAGACTCCCAAGTATTTTATATATTCTATAGTCATTTTAAACAGGATTTATCTTTCTTTCTCAAGTGGAATATGATTAGGTCTGTCTGAAATAGGAGTCCATAGGATGAAGTCCTCTATAAGTGGATGAGGTTGGCAGAGAGGGACTGGACCATGGCTAGAATTATTCCCTGGGGCAGCCAGGGAAGGGCATTAATAGAGATCAATTTAGTCCCACCCTCTGTGAAGGTCATGGACAGCCCCATTGTGCTATGTCCCATCAGAAATCTGAATTTGAAATTTGAATTTCCCCGGTAAATCTGTCTGTGGCTCATGCCATCTTTGCTGAGTCCCTCTTGGGGTTATAGCCTTCCATGGCACTCTGCCTCTTGGTATCTTCCCCTTCCTTCCTCTCCCATGCAACACAGTGTCTCTCCTCTCATCTCCCATCACGTCTCTTCCCCTACTCTGCCTCATGGTATTTTTTTCCTTCTTATAGCTCTTTTAGGGTGCAAAATCTTCCTTTGTTATTTAGCCTGCCAGCTAAGGGCATACTCCACCCTCATAGGATGTTCCCTTTCTCTTGGTAAATTGTGAGTTCCACTAGGGAACTTGTCTTTTCCATCATTAGTTGTTAAAATCCCTTTCCTTGCCAACTGTAAGCTCTCCCAACTCTATTTCACATTTTCCATTGCTGGTGTCTCTTGAACCTCATTGTCTGGTCTGCAAGCTCTTCCCCTAAATAAAACTACCTGTTGCCAAAGTGAATGGCCCTTGTGAATTCTTTCTTCACATGACCCAACCCCCATGTTTGGTGCCTACAATCTCCTCATTTAATGTTAAACCCCAAAATTTTTGGACCCAGCAATTGCTCTTCTAAGCCACACGTGAGGCAGGGCATTCTGATTAGGACTACAGAGATTAAGGAATTAAAAGCTCCAAAGGATGGTGTCTGCTTTGGAGGGCAGGACCGCTGGTAGGAAAATACACTTACTTTCTCTAAAAGTTTTGTGAGAATGATGTATTTACATGAATATCAAGGCTATTCTTCATAAAAATATGAGAACAGCGATGCTTCCATAATGATTCACTAGAGCATATTACAACTTTATGACTGTATAACTGACTGAAAGGTATATAGGACAAGATTCTGCTCTATATTGATGGGAAAAATAAAAAAGCTCATGGGATTTGGTAGAGTACAACTCAGCCTGAGAAAAGGCTCTCTTCCAAATAGGAGTTTCTTAGGCAAGTTAAGCCTATACAAATACACCACTAGGGATAACTCTATCTAATGAGTCTTTCATTATTGACTTTGGATAAACTATTAAAAAACAATAAATATGCTTGTCAGAAGTGTTGTTACTGTCATAGAGGATCATTAAATGAAAGGGTTCCTAGACATGATGAGGTCCTCTAGAAATGTGTTCATAGATGTTAGTGTTCAGACTATATTAAGCCCCAGAACATTATAGAGTACTCAGCCAGGTGGTGGTTATTCAAAGATCAGTTTTACAATCCAATGTGAAAACTAAGTGGATTAAAAATGATTACTGTTTAATCAATCAATCAACAAGCATTTATTAAGCATCCAATATGCACCCAGGCACTGCTTTTAGATGTTGGGGAACACAAGTAAAAGGAACTGAAACAACTCTGACTTGCAAGAAGCTCACATTCTAATGAGGAAAACAATAACATACTGCACTGACTTTGGAAGGGATTAGGGAAAGCTTCATGTAGAAGGTGGTGAATAAACTGTCTTTTTTTAAAGCTTATTTTTTATTTCTTTAATCTTTAAAACTAAACACAAAATAGAAAAAGAAAGACAGAAGTTATGTCCAAAGAGTCTGGAAAGAGGG
This sequence comes from Sminthopsis crassicaudata, assembly GCF_048593235.1. Classification (NCBI taxonomy): domain Eukaryota; kingdom Metazoa; phylum Chordata; class Mammalia; order Dasyuromorphia; family Dasyuridae; genus Sminthopsis; species Sminthopsis crassicaudata. Next base: position 36,405,059 of record NC_133621.1, on the reverse strand, counting down.
GTTGGGACCAGGGTGTGAGGGGCTTTAAAATCTAAACAAAGTGGTGAATATTTGATCCTCAAGGCCCTAGGAGGGAGCCGTGGAGATTAGTGAGTAGGGAAGCAACATGTTCAGATTTCTACGTAAGCAAAAAACAAAACAAAACAAAACACTTTGATAGCAATAAGGAAGATAGATCAGAATGAAGACAGATCTGAGAGAAGCTGAGTGCTAAGAGATAAGAGTTCTTTTATTTTTTCCCCAGAAATCTCGACCCAAGATATATTCTTTATGATGTTCCAAGAAAAGAATACGACTGGGAACCAAAGAAAGAGATTTTCTCTCCCCTCCAAGATCGAACCAGGATCCTGTAAAACCCCTAGCTGGAGCTCTGGGCCATGTGTTATCCCCCCCAAATGGGAAAAAGCCTAGAAAAAAAGGATTCCACCCCACTGAACTCGATTTTGTATTGGATACGGCAAGAAGACATCAATGAGTATTATTCATCTATCACTAGTGGTTTGCATCCTATCAATAAACCTTTTTTATCAGTGAGATCTAGAACTTGGACTAATTTAGTATGTTTCATATTCTATGAGTAAGCAGACTTGTAGGGCGCGGTCAGGAGGTGCGGAACTTGGAACGACAACACCTAGGTTTGAATCTGGCCCGCCTTCCTTACCTCGGGCCTCGGTTTCCTGGGGTGTAAGCATCATGCCCTGTTATTTTTCCCTTTAAACCTTTTTCAGAAATTCTCTATTTTTGCCAGTGGCACAAGCAAACCTTCAAGACAAGCCAACAGACATTTACTGAGTGCCTTCTCCGTGCCAGGCTCTCTCTTAAGGGCTGGGGATTTAAAAAACCCAGCCCCGGGTCTTAAGATAATGGGAACAGAACATGTAAACAACTATAAACAAGATAAACTAAATGCACAAACAAGCTAGGTTTCAGCCCAAACTGAAGAGAATTTCGGAGAATGGGATGAAGAAGAGCTGGGAGAAACGGGACTTTAGGTGAGACAGGAAAGGGTCCTGGAAGGTCGGTCACCCAAGTTCTAAGTTTGGGGAGGGGATGCTCTTTTCTGGCTCCCACTTGTCCCCTTCCGGGGGCTAGGCCTCCTTTCCCCACATCTCTGCCAGCTCACTCATCACCTTCCGCACCCCCCCCCCCCTCTTCAGACACCCGCTACTGGCAGAAGGATTCAGCCGTCTCCAACAATTCCCAACTAGAGACCACCTGGGTAAAGCACTCTCTGCCTCAGTTTCCTCATCTATAAGATGGGCATAATCCCGGCTCCCACAGCGTTATCCTGAGGATCGGAGGAGATATTTCCGAGAGCTTTGGCTTCCGTCTCCCCTCCATCCTTGCCCTCGGCTGCCAGGGTGATTTCTCAATTTAAAGAGCAGATTTGATCCCATTTCTCCCTCAATAAATACCATCACTTCCCTATTACCTCAAGAAGCGAATTTAAGTTGTTTTGTTTGGCATCTGAAGCCTCCTCCCACCCCGACCCTAATCTTTCTGTTTCCAGCTTTTTCCGTGACCCCGTGGCCCGGCTCGGTCCACGTGCGCGCTGCCGGGCTGCCTGCCTCTCAGAACGCCCAGCTGCCTCGGAGAACGGCGTTCTCGATCTTCCGGGCATTCCCCACCCCCCACGACTCCCCAGGTGATAGCGCCCTTATCTTTCAGAAATCTACCTGTTTATGTAAATGTAGTCTCAACAGGTGGGAAAGTAACCTCCAGAGGGCAGGGATTGTTTCCCCGCAGGCTCAGAGAGGCGGGCTCGGGAGAAAGCTCCTAAAGGTCTCGGGCGCGCTGACCGACGGTCCACAAGTTTTCCCGAGCTCAGCGTCTTCCGCCTTCTTCGTCGCTTAGCAACTGAGGCGCCCCGGGGCTCTTCCTCCTTTTCCCCTCCTCACGTCACTTCCTCAGCGTCCCGGAAGTGAGAACCAGCCGGTCGGTTTCCCCGCGGGCTGCGGGTCCTGGCGCTGCGGCTGGGGAGCCGGCAGTGGGAGGTACCCGGGTGTCCGTGGGCCGGGCCCCGCGAGTGTCCGTCCTTCCGTCCCGCCGCCGGACGCAGCGAGGTGGGCTTGTCGAGGCCGGTCCGGGGCAAGACGGGGCGGGTGGGCCGGGCCCAGGTCAGCGCCGTGCCCCCCCCCCCCCCCCCAGCTCCCCCCTCCGGGCCGTTCCGTCCCCGGGGCCGAAACAGTCCCCGCACTCTGGATAACCCCTCCCCCAGTGTCTTCTCCCGGGCTGGTCCTACCCCCCCACTCTCCGGGAAGGGTGCCTGGTCCCCTCCCCCCCCTCCCGGCTCCCTCGGACGCTCCTGCTTCCTCATTCCCTCCCCGCCCTCCCCGCGCTACCTCCTTGCCCCCCCTTCCTCCCCCTGCCCCCACCTTTGGGGCTCGTTCCTCCCCTTCCCTCCGCTCGGGTCCTGGAGGTTCCCTGACCCTCTCAAACTGAGGACCTGATCCTCCGGGAGAACCTCGTCTGGTTTTTGTTTTCTTGGCTTTTTGCGGGGGAGGGGCAAGGAAATCATGGCCGTTTGCCAGCAGATGCTGATTTTTTGGTTTATTCTTATTTTTGTTTTTTTGGGTTTTTGCTTTAATTTGAACAGCGTTGGGCAAGATTCTCCTCGTCCCCGCGTCTTCCCCGTGTGGGATGGAAGCCTCATGACCGTTTGTGGCTTGCCCAGCACTTTACCGAGCTTATCTCGCCTGGTCCTCCCGAGGTGACTAAGTGTCGCAGGTACTGCTTCTCCCCAGTGTATGTCAGAAGAGATGAGACTGGGTCGGGCCGTCCCTCGGCTTTTACTGGGCTTTCTGCGCCTCGGCTCGGGCTGAGCAGGCGGCCCGGTCTGGTGGAGGAGATCACGTGCAATGGACGAAGCACGGGAAGAATATGGGGTGATCGGCCTTGGAGGCCCGGGGGGAGGCTCCTGTAGCAGGCAGGAGTTTCCGGGACTTGAGGACACCAGGGAGGGACAGCCCCGGGAAAGTGGCCTGCCCACTGTCCACCAGGAGAGGGCCTCGTGTGAAAGCGGTGCGGCGACCAGTGATTGGGGCTGGCGGTGGGAACAGGGTGCGAGAAGAGTGCGAAACCCAGGAGTGGCCAAGCTAGTCAGGGCGAGGAGTTTGGCTATGGCTTTGACTGTTAGGGAGGGGTTGTAGATCTCGTCCATTCTATATTAGATGTAGAGATGGAAGGGCTATTAGAACAAGACTGCTGGTATGATAGTTCAAATAGTTTCAACCTCTTGGGTGTCCACCTTGTGAGCCTGGGGACTGGGAGGAGTCAGGGAGGACTTGCACCTTGTGAGCCTGGGGACTGGGAGGAGTCAGGGAGGACTTGCACCTTGTGAGCCTGGGGACTGGGAGGAGTCAGGGAGGACTTGCACCTTGTGAGCCTGGGGACTGGGAGGAGTCAGGGAGGACTTGCACCTTGTGAGCCTGGGGACTGGGAGGAGTCAGGGAGGACTTGCACCTTGTGAGCCTGGGGACTGGGAGGAGTCAGGGAGGACTTGCACCTTGTGAGCCTGGGGACTGGGAGGATGATAGTGCCCTTGAGAGGAATAGGGAAGTTTGGAAAATGGGGAAGGATAATGAGTTCTCTTCTGAACACTGTATATCTGAAGTTTAGTTCTTGCTCACATCACTGACTATTCCTAGTTAGCTATTAGGGGGCAGGACCATGCTGATCTCTCGTGTTCTGAAATCAAATCCAGCAGTTTTCTGAGTGTCAGGCTCTGCAGTTAGATCTAAGAATTGTAGATTTAGTGCTAGAAAAAACTTTAAAAGGTCCGGTCCAAGCCCTTCATTTGTACAGGTGAAGAAACTAACAGTTGAAGTGAGTTTTCCCATGGTCAGATAAGAATTGAGTGGATTGAAACCAGGTTCTTTGACTCCCAAGTTCAGCACTCTTGATTACAGAGCAAGGAGGTTACCCTTTTTGTCCTGGCTTTGCGTCAGCTGACTACTTGTATGAAATGAGAAAGAGAGATTAGAATTGTAACTTTTTCTTTAGGGTAGGGTGATTTTTTTTTTTTTTACCCAGTTAGTTTAATTTAATCTTTTTAAAATGGTATTTTACTTTTCCAAATACATACAAAGATAGTTTTCAACATTTACCTTCGCAAAATTTTCTCTTTCCTCTTCCCTTCTTCAAACAGCAAGCAATCTATTAAAGATTAAATAGGTGTAGTTCTTACAAATATGTTTCCATAAATGTCATGCCAAGCAAAAAATAAATAAATAAATCAGAACAAAAACGGGGGGGGGGGAACCACAAGAAAGGAAAAAAAAACCCACCACCACCCACAACAAAATGCCATATTCAGTCTTTGTAGTTCTGTCTCTGGATGCCGATGACACTTTCCATCCCAGGTCTTTTGGAATTGCCTTGAGTCACCTCATTGTTGAGAAGCGCCAAATCCAGGGTGAGGCTCTTTCATGCTCAGCAACATCACTGGGCTTATGATAGGTGTTTAAGTATTTTTTGAATTGAGTTTTTTAAATTAAGAAATGTAAATTTTTAACATTTTCAGCTTAAGTGGCACATTTCACTTTATTTTCCCAGATGGTTAATTTTCAAATAAGAGCATCTTGAATAGAGAGAATAGCTTGAAGTTCCACCAATTTCAGTGAAAGTATTTAGTACAGTTATCTTTTAAGAAAGGGTACATAAAGGAATAGGATTGCCTCCTGTAACATCATTTTCATCTAACTTTTTTTGTAGGTATCATATCTTGACGATATTGAAGGAGATTGTGTCATTATGGGAAACCAGCTGGCTGGCATCGCTCCCTCCCAAATCCTTTCTGTGGACAGCTATTTTTCAGACATCCATGATTTTGAATATGACAAAAGCCTTGGGAGTACTCGGTTTTTTAAAGTTGCTCGAGCCAAGCACAGAGAAGGCTTGGTGGTGGTAAAGGTCTTTGCAATTCAGGATCCAACATTACCTTTAACTAGCTATAAACAGGAATTGGAAGAACTGAAAATAAGGCTTAATTCAGCCCAGAACTGTTTGCCATTTCAGAGGGCCACAGAAAAAACATCTGAAAAGGCAGCTCTTCTCTTCAGGCAATACGTCCGAGACAACCTGTATGATCGAATCAGTACCCGTCCATTCTTAAATAATATTGAAAAGCGGTGGATTGCTTTCCAGATCTTGACTGCTGTGGACCAAGCTCACAAATCAGGGGTCCGTCATGGGGACATTAAAACGGAAAATGTCATGGTCACCAGTTGGAATTGGGTTCTTCTCACAGACTTTGCCAGTTTTAAGCCTACTTATCTTCCGGAAGACAACCCTGCCGATTTCAACTATTTCTTTGACACTTCACGGAGGAGAACTTGCTATATAGCTCCTGAGCGCTTTGTTGATGGCGGAATGTTTGCCACAGAGTTAGAGTGCATGAAAGATCCTTCAACCCCCTTAGTAGATTTGACAAACAGCAACCAGAGGACGAGGGGGGAGCTGAAACGTGCAATGGACATCTTTTCGGCAGGTATATTTGAGGTGCTGAAATATTCTAAGTGAAGGATACTCTTCCCTCCCCCTAATTATAATGGTGACTTGCAATGCTTTAGTTGGTACTTCTAGGGAAATTAATTTATTGGCTTGATGGTATTTTCCAATAGATGCCACTGATATCAATCCATCACCTGCATTCCTGTGTACTTTAAGGTTTGCTGACAACTTTACTTGAATTATTTAATTGATCCTAACAACAACTGTGGAAAGTTTTATTGTCCTCATTTTATAAGTGAGGGCACTGAGATAAAAAGAAATTAAATGATTTTCCAGAGGTCACACAAATGAGGCAGGACCTAAACTCCAAATCCAGTTTATCCACTTGTGCAAGATCACTTTTATTTTTATCAAAAGCCCACTGTGTTCCAGATACACTATAAATGGAGTATTAGTTTTTTAAAGATAAAAAATCCTATATTTGTGAGTTTTATTATGATTTCTTTTAAGTTTTCCTCAGAGTTTGCATATTATATATGAATTTAATCTATTTGAGTTCTTTGCTCTAAAAAAGTTGAAGCCATTTTTTTAAAAGTTAGGAAATTTGTGGTTAAACATATCAGTACATTTGGATTTCCCACGAATATATTTGTAGAGCTCATACCCACAATTGTTTTTTTGGAGTTTTTTGGAGTCATTCTATAACTTAAGTATTTATGCTTGATCCAACCCACTCATCTGTCTCTGACAGTGACACCACAGGATATTTGGGAAGGTTATCCACTATCATATTAACTTCATAAGTGTGCCACTCTTAACATTGTAGTTTTTCTTAATTTCCTGTAGATTTCTGACCAGTGTATTTATGTGAGCTCCTCTTGAACCTATATATAGTTTTGATTCTGCCATTTTTCTCACCTCGAGGGAGAGTTAGAGGCATAATGATTTCTACTTGTCAAAATAATACCTTTCAAAATTCTTTTCAAAAATTAATCCTTTTTAATCTTCTAGAGGTGATTCCTAAATCTAACATTCCATTATTTTGTAGACTTCCTATTGTACTCATTATTTTATAGTCAGTTTCCTGCTGAGTGGGCTCAAGTTTAGTCATATAGGATTTCTTCCATCTTCCTGAAAAAGATATTCTTGCCTCTTTTCCTTCCTCAGATTTTTTGGATATGGCCTCCCTAAATACTTCAGCCTTCTGTAAATTGGGTGCCATTTTTCTAGGTTTTTGATCCATTTTAATGTCTCCTATTTGCTGATTTGAGGAAGGAATTTTATATTCTTTTGGCTCTCATCTAAGGTACCTATGTCCCAAACTTTGTGAGTGGCTGGCAATACTGAAACCGTGTAAACACCACCAATAGATTGCATGAAATAAATATAAATTCTTTCCTCAGACTTAGCTCTTTGTGCACAAAACTCCCCAATAAATCAGTCCTTCAAAACTTGTTATCAGATAAATGGGAACAAAACACTTGTAGGCTTCCATTTGAAGGACAGTGGTCATCACATGGGGTCATTCTGCCCCCTTTTTTAGCCTCTATTACTAATTAGAAATAAACTATTTTCTTTTTTTTTTTTTTTAAGGCCATCTTTAAGCCTGATAGTGTATTGGTTCAGGAAAACTTCCTTCCCTGCTTGGGAACATAGGTCACTTTTCAATTCTTGGGTTGTTAAGTCTTGTATAGGTTTGAGGACTAGCATGTGCTGCCTTGTCAGCTGATCTTTCTTGATACACAAATCTCATGCTGCTAAAGTTTCATATGTCTTGTGACAAAGTTCGATTAACAACAAGCAAATATTTTTTAGCGTAATGGCAGGAAACATTTTTTCCTAGACTTCTGTCTTCTTCCTTGTAATGGGAGAAAGGATTATTGAGACTATGCATTTAGGGTCCTTGGTTGAGTATTATAAGAAACCTTAGATCATCTTATCAACTCCCATATTAAATATATAAATGAACAAACTGCCTAGTTCATTGAATTAGTATTTACACAAGGACTACCAGAACTGGCTTCTGAACTCAGGTTCTCTGGCTTGATTAGTAGCATATGTTCTGGTATTACATATGGTTCTTGGGCAGTCACAGAATCTCTTAGAGCCTCAGTTTATTCATCTGTAAAATGGGGACAATAATACCCATTGTACATAAATGTCTTCTTGTGATCCTGAAGTAGAAGAATGGATATAAGATGCCATCTCTATGAGCCTCAGCTCTTATTTGTCAGTAATAATTATTTCACTTACTTTGTATTTGAGTTCTAGAAATTTGTTGAAATGTTTAGTCTGTGTGGGTAAAAGGTGTTGGGTTTAGTTTCTGTTGTTTCTCTTTTGCTGTAGAAGTTACATCTTGTATTTTTCAGGTTGTGTGATAGCTGAGCTATTTACCGAAGGGGTCCCACTATTTGACTTGTCCCAGCTTTTGGCATATAGAAATGGGCATTTTTTCCCTGACCAAGTGTTAAACAAAATTGAAGATCGCAGCATCAGAGAATTGGTAAGTGTGGCTAGCTGGAAATTGGGTAAGTCTGTGATAAGTATGTTGTAGAAAGATATCGTAAAATCCTTGTTAGAGTGATAGCCCATTAATCTGGTCATCAGCCCCTGGAATTGGGCTAAAAAGGCTCTGAGCCCATTGAAGGCAGCACATTGACTGCGACTGTGTAGAAGCCTCCCTTTTAGGCCCAGAGGGTCTTTGACCCATTTCTCATGTGCTACTCTGAGTTTATCTGGATTGCCTTGGGTTCTTTCCTGAGATGCTAGGAGAAGAGAAAGAGTAAGGCAGGGACACACAGATGCAACCTTTGCTTACTTAGTCTTAAAAACTAATGGAGAGGGACAGCTAGGTGGCGCAGTGGATAGAGCACCAGCCTTGAATTCAGGAGGACCGGAGTTCAAATCTGGTCTCAGACATTTAACACTTCCTAGCTGTGTGACCCTGGGCAAGTCACTTAACCCCAGCCTGGGGGGGGGGGGGAACACTAATGGAGAGACTTTTCTGGGAAAGTTTGGAGTAGGTGCATAAATTTCAAGCTCCAGATTTCCCCCACAAAAAGAACTAACATTTGTCTCAAGGTGAACATGCATGGATTGATGAAACAGCAAAAAGACTGGGGCAGAACAAGGGTCCTCCTGGTACAACCCAAGGAGATCTGAAGAAAGACCTCAGGCAGGGATTAGCCTAGTGAAGTGCAGACACCTCTGGGTCCAGCTCCATAGAAACACTACTGGGAGAGTCTGGAGCTGGTTGCTTTTGGCTGGAGCCTCAGCAGGAACCACAGAAACTTTTACCTTCCTGACAGCAAGTGAGGAGTTGGGATCTGAGGATCTGAGTTGGGGAACACTGAAGAAACCTAGACTGATTAGAGTCCATGCCCAGCTGTGCTGCTGAGATGTAGCCTTGGCTAAGAAAGAACCAGCACCCTGGGAGTGCGGAGGCAGTGGGGCAGGGATGCTGCTGGCTGTGGGCATTTGCAGGAAGCAGGGGCTCTTGGTTTGGGTTTCCAGGTCAGAAGGGAAAGCTGAAGTGAAGCTAAAGGCATTCCTCCACCCCACAATTAGAAGTGCTTATACTAATAGTTCTTATTTAAAAAAAAAAATTTTTTTTTTTTTTTTTTAACTGGCAAAGAAGAAAGAACCTCACCATAGAAACTTACTACGGGAGTAGGGAAGACAGGGGTTCATTTTGGAGAATGCTGAAATGAAAAAATCTTATTCTACCACAAAAAGTAACTATGGTTCCCTGCCTGAGAGAATTTGTAGAATTCAAAAAAGAATTTAAAAACTACATGAGAGACATTGAGGAAAAACTTAAAAAAAAAAATATCCAAGAAAAACAAAGATTATGAAAAGAAAGTTAACCAATTAGAAAAGGATTGACGTAAGTTGAGTAGTGTGCTTTCCAGCCCCGTTTTCTATCTGTGACTCAAGGCCGCTATGGTATCACTCACAGTGTTATGTGATTCTGTGGTGGATTCCAGGCCCGTGGATATGGCGTTAGTTTAGACTTCCCTCAACTGATACATTGCCATGAGGATACTAGGTTATGAATTTCCATCATAAAATTACTTATTTTTTTTTTCAAAATTAGTTTTACTACGGTTTTTAACCTCCTGCCTCCATTCTCTGATTCATTCATGCTCATGTTTGGTGCAGGTGACCCAAATGATCCATTGTGAGCCGGATAAACGTTTAGAAGCGGAAGATTACTTAAAGCAACAGCGCGGCAACGCCTTCCCCGAGATATTTTACACATTCCTCCAGCCTTACATGGCTCAGTTTGCCAAGGAGACGTTCCTCTCTGCCGATGAGCGTATCCTGGTCATAAGGAAGGATCTGGATAACATTGTCCACAATCTCTGTGGTCACGATCGAACGGAAAAAGCTGAAGGGGAGACAAAGGAGAACGGACTGGTGATCTTGGTGTCCGTCATAACCTCCTGCCTCCAGACCCTCCAGTCCTGTGACTCGAAGCTGGCTGCCCTGGAGCTCATCCTGCACTTGGCCCCCCGGCTGAGTGTAGAAATCCTTCTGGACCGCATCACGCCCTACCTTCTGCATTTCAGCAATGACTCTGTGCCCAGGGTGAGGGCAGAAGCCGTGAGGACCCTCACCAAGCTTCTGGCTCTCGTCAGAGACGTGCCCCGCAATGATGTCAACATCTATCCAGAGTATATTTTGCCAGGAATAGCGCATTTGGCTCAAGATGAAGCAACTATTGTCAGACTTGCATATGCCGGTAAGAGTTTATCCTGCAATTCATTATTTTGTAAGTTAGTCTCTGGAAGCCCTTCAGTTTTAGGGAATTTAATTTTGATTTTTATCACTAAGGTCACCTGACTTTAATGACGTGAGTATGTCTGCATACTTGTTAACATTTTTCAGAAGCAACTGGTGATGTTGCACAGAACAGATTCTTGCAATTTGTAAGGATTGCAATTGAAAATCTTACCACTGGGTTTGTTTGACTTGGAATGAGAATTAGTGGCTCCCCTGTCCAGCAGCGTTTTATTTTGCTGTGTCACCATGGGGGAGAGGTGACCCAGAGTTCCCTGAGGCCTTTCTCGTGGAGGGCCTGCCAAATGGAAGGCTTTGACCATGTGAAGTTTGGATGGGGAGAAGCCTAGTGAAGTCTAGAGGAGGGCGTTACCAGGAGCGGCTGCGCAGTCAGTGTGGAGTGATAGAGGATATGTCCTTGAGGGAGTCATTTCAGCATGGAGGATTTCTTAGTAATACCGAACAATCACACATACCCGTATGATATCTTGGTGAACAAAAGAGAGTGTTTGCCATTGTTTGAAAGGAATTTGCCAATATGAATAGTGCTGTTACCCATTGTTGCTGCTGTGTGAGATTTTTGGGGCGCCTCCCCCCACAAAGAAGGGCTTTTTAAGGCTTTTTTCTGACAAATGAGTTGACCTGTAACTGCCACTAAGTAAATGGCAGTACTCCTTTCTGTGTATGAGATCCATCAGATGCTGTAGTTTGGGGTGGATGGCTTTAGGACCTAAATAGGAACCCACAGAAATACCAACTAGTCTTTTTCAGTTACATATTCCTATAATATAACAAAAGTAGATAAAAAAATTAACTGATCAACTTAACAAACATAAGTAGGTAAACCAAACAATACCATATAGACTAAAGATAGGTCCCCCAAGGTCAATGTCAAAGACATCTTGCCACAATTAGGAAACCAAAGAAACAGAGAACCAGTGTGATCATTCCAGTATGTGCACAGGGACCAGCATCATTGACCACATGGTACTGGCATAATACCCCCTAAAAATCCACCGACTGGGGCAGCTTTAAAGACGTAGAAGCAGTCTGTCCAAAAGTGTTCCATGTGTTTGTCCTGTTAGTGATGCTTCATCCTGTTATGTAGCACCGTACAGTAATCAATATTCATTACAACTTTTAGCTTTTAGCAAAAAAAAAAAAAAGTCATCCACTACCTACTGTTAATTAAATAATAGTAACAACTTTTTAGTTGTGTCAGAAAGCCAGGATGTAAGTGCTGAAAGGATCAAAGCTCAAGTGGACCTGGAAAATTCATCCTCCTCCAATGATGCTAAATCAGTGAGGTCATAAAATATTGGTTAAGATGGGAAGCAAGAAAATGTAATCTGCTAATTTAGTAATACAATTTTTAATAATTTAATGACTTACTTTTTAGTCAGGATGCTGTTCATCATTTAAGCCCGTGCAAAGAAGATCCTGAGATAAGAAAAAATATTTTACCTAACACTATTAATTAATTTTGAGAAAATATGAGTTTGGATGAAAAACTATGGCAAGAGGCATTTATTCCTAGGGCAGTGTTATCATATGGAAGAGATTTGCCCAGGTGCTTGGTACAGATGATCCAGAACTATGTGTAGACATTTCATGGTGCTGGAGTGGGCAGGGCTGGCTGGTACACTAACAGACCTATGGTACTGAGAACCCAGTCTGTTATGACCTCTGACGTTTCCACTGCATGAAACAAGGGCAAGTAAGGATCAAAGAATGCCCAATGGCCAAAAGGAGAGATAAGCAATGGGACGAGCCCTTTCCTTCCCAATTCTCTTCTAGGTTAAGTTTTAACCAGAGGTGGTCGTGCTCCTTGGAGAACTTGTGGAGAAATGTAACAAGTTTGCTGGAGAGTAGACGGGGCGCCAGAGCTGAGCTGCCCTGGTCAGAGGAACTGGCTGGTGGGCATTAAGGAGAACGGAGAGCGGAGAGCTGACTTTAGGGAGGCACTTAATGTGATGCATCAATGCAAGTTATATTAGTGACATTGTTTTGTGGCAGCTTTTTGGGCTGTGTATGTGTAGCAGTTGGGTTAGGGAGTATTGCATGCTAAAGTTCATGGTTTTGAAAATAACTAAACTGTATTATGAGCTTGGTGGTGGGAAATTTGATTGACTCTTATAAGTTAGTTATAAAATTTAGGATCTTTTGAAGGGGGATGGGGTAATGCAGAATGAAAAATATTCAGGTATAAGATTACATTAATAAGGATTATTGTTTTGTCATTGTTTTTCTTTGTCTTATAGAAAACATAGCATTACTGGCAGAAACAGCTCTGAGATTCCTGGAGTTGGTGCAACTGAAAAATCTCAATATGGAAAATGACCCAAACAGTGAAGAATTAGATGAAGTCGCACATCCCAGTGAGAATTATGACACAGGTGACGTGGCTTTCACTTTCTCGTTGCCTTTCCACTTGGAGCGGGTCAGCCGCACAGGGTAGAAGCCCTGTGGGTTCTGGGCCCACAGGCTTGGGCTTGACTTACAAGGGCAAAGTCAGACACAAAGTTGGGACATGAACACACTCCCTTCTCTGTTCTGGAACCAATTAGACTGTGACCACACTTTGATCATATTCTGTTATTCCACGTTTCAGATCCCAGGTTTTATATATTGTCATTTACACACACACACACATTTTCTCTCTCTCTCTCTCTCTCTCTCTCTCTCTCTCTCTCTCTCTCCTTCTGTCGAGATTATAATTGCACCAGCATTTCTGTCATTCTTAAACCTGCACGAGTGAGCAGGAGCTGAAAAATCTTGACTTTGGTCCCTTTACCCCGGTGTCCTGGGGTGGTCTTGAATTACAATTACTGCAGCCTGCCTTCTCTGGCTTCTCTGGGGCTTCCTTTTCTCTATCACTTCAGTCAGGCTCCCTATGGTCCAGGACCCACTTTTTCTCTCAGTGCCCACATACCAGCACTTAGTATCCCACATGGAATGAATGAAAGAAAGGATTTAGAATCACTCCAAGAGTGTAGACTTGTCGAGCTCCATGGTTGGGAGATCTTTAGAAGTCACCTGCTCTGAGCCCCCATTGTACAGGTGAAGAGACTGAGTCCCAGGTAGGTGAAGTGTAAACTCAAAGCTTTACGACTAAGTAGAGCCTCCAGTGACCAGAAGTGGCTCTTGTGAGTCTAGGCCCAGTGATTTCTGAATGAGACCGTGGGCTGGATGAAGGATAGAGCATACAGTTGTATAGGGCTTTTTTATGAGACAATGTGGAAATTACTAATCTTTGGGGAACAAATGAAAGGCTCTAGGTAGAAAATTGATTGATCAGCAAGTGTGTAAGAAGTGTTTATTTTGGGTCAATCGTTGTGCTGGGTATTGAGAGTTCAAAGAATGAACAGTTTACTCTTCTGATAGAGCTTATCTTCTATTGAAGGGGACATATATATGGAGAAGTCTATGTGGAATATACAGACTATATATAAACACACACACACAGAGTAGTTGGGAGAGAAGGAGCAGTGGCAGCAGAGGATGGGATCAGGAAAGGCTTTATGTGTATAGAAGGGAGGGTCTTGAAGGAAGGGGGATTCTTATGATGCAGAGGTGAGGAAAGATATGTTCTAGACACAAGGGACAGAAAGCATGGAGACAGAATCTGTCTGCTTGCACATGGGCACAGGAGTGTGTCAGGGTAGATCTTTCTATGTGTGACTGTAGAAGTGTGGCAGACAAGATTGGCTGGGGCCAAGAAGTGAAGGGCTTTAGATGTGTTTGATTTGAGAGGCCATAGGTATTCACTGGAATTGATTGGGAAGGGAGTAGCTAGATCAGATCTGCACTTCAGAAAAATCACTTTGGCTACTATGTGGAGGACAGATGGAATTGTGGGGGACTTGAGACAGAGTGACCAGTTAAAGGCAATAGTCAGGGAAAGAGGAATTGAGGGCCTGAACTGACATAAGCAGAAAGATGGGATCAGATGTAGATGTCCTGGAGGTAGGAAGGGCAAGATCTGGCAGTTGTTATGATAGGTGGAGAGTGTTTGAGAGTCGGAGAGTTGAAGTTGGTGCTGAAACTGCTGACTAGGGAGACTGCAACAAGTTCAGAAGAGGGATAGGCTTGGACGGAAAGGTGATGAGTTTGTTTTAAGCATGTTGCTTAGAGAGGTCTCTGGAACATCCAGTGTGAAATGTCAATAGACAGGTAGTGATGCAGCTCTAGAATTCAGGGGAGAAATTGGATGGATGTATAAGTCTATGAATTATTTATATAAGGATGATTATTAAATCGATGGGAGCCAGTAAATTCGTGGAGTAATAGTAGAGAGAGAAGAGGCTGTAGGACAATTTTAGGGAATGCCCAGTGTTATAAGGCATGAATGGAGGCTAAGCTGGTCATGGAAAGGTCAGGAATCAGGAAAGATTAAAGGGACAAATATGGAGAGCAGAGAATATCTAGGAGAAGAATGTGACTTACAGATCAAGCTACATCAGATTTGTAAAAGCACTGGATTTGACAATGAAGAAATTATTGATGAGTGATGGTCAGAATCCTAGATGCAAAGAGTTGAGCTAGTGAAAGAGGAGGAAGTGGAGGCAAGCCTAGGGAGGTTTTTCTTGGAATGACTGAAGTTTGAACCTTATGGAATGATAGTGAAGATTTTTTAAAAATAGGGAAGATTTGGGCACATTTTAGGGCAGTTGGGGAGGAATTATTAAGTAGAGAGAAGTTAAAGATTATAATAGCAAGATTTGGGGTGATTGAAGGTGCAATCTTCTGGAGAAGTTGGGAGAGAATGGGATTGATGGCGCATGTAGAAGGGTTTGCCTTGGCTGGGAGAAGGGTCAGAAACTAGATGAAAGGGAGAGGGAGGAGGAGATGATGTTCAGGAACGGAAGAAGAGAGTGGGCACCTTGAATGTCAGTTGAGTGATCACAACCTTAGCTGAGAGAGAAGGAAGCAGGGAGATATCTGGGGAATGAGAAGGGGAGAAAAGGTTGGTCATTGATTCATTCACTCATTCATCCATCCACTTATTTATTTATCTATTTATTTACTTATTTCTAAGCTTTTTATTTTTAAAACATGCAAGGATAATTTTTCAACATTTACTCTTGCAAAATCTTGTGTTCCATTCCCCCCCCCTCATTTCCCCCACTTCCTCCCTTAGATGGCAAGTAATCAAGTACATGTTAAACATGGTAAAAATATATATTAAATCTAATATATGCATACATATTTATGCAATTATCTTGCTGCACAAGAAAAATCAAATCAAGGAAAAAATGAGGAAGAAAATAAAATGCAAGCAAACAGCAACAAAAAGAGTGAAATTGCTATCTTGTGATCCACATTCAGTTCCCCTGGTCCTCTCTCTGGGTGTAGATGGCTCTCTCCATCACAAGATCATTGGAACTGGCCTGAGTCATCAATGAGAAGGTTTTGATTGGCATTTGTAAGGAATGAGATAGGGACTCTCCTTTGGAGGCTGGAGTACATGTGGAGGCGAGTGGTGAATGGTGATGCTTCCTCCCTGACTCTGAGGTCAGGTTTACCCGGCCCACATGGCTTGGGTGCCCTCTTGTGGGTGCTCTTTTTGGGTTGGTTGCTAGCCACTGGTCCCCGTAAGTGACAGCTTTGGGTTGGTGGCTAGGCCTGCATTGGTTCAGGCCCGGTCTGCCTCGTGCAGGCAACCTTGCTCGGCTCCTCTGAAAGATTGTGGAATATCAGACCCTCTCTTCCTCAAACTGAAGGTGTAAGAAAAAGGCAAGGACTATCCACTTTGCTGTCTTAGTCTCCTCTAGGGTCTGTCTCTTTTGAAATGTTGTTTGAATCAACTCATACTGGAACTAGGGTGGTTTTTATTGACCTCAAACATCAAATTATTCCCCAAATTAACCTTTACTTTCCTGATTGAATTAATTTACAGAAATATCCCTCCCTATATGTTCCCTGTTCCCTGCTTCTTGTACATTGACTTTTTATCAGTTGAAGGGATAGTGATTCTATTTGCAGTATTTGTTAACTGGGATATTTTTTCTATCTTTTGAAGCAAAACAGAATCATATTACTGCCAGCTCAGCATGGGATTCTGAGAAACAAAATCCGAGATTAGTTGGGGAGCCAGCTGCCAGCAGTGCTGTAGTTTAATTTATTCTTGTGAGGTAGTAGGAGGAAAGCTTCTTGTGACCCTACAAATACTGATTCCTTTTTAATCTCTTTGCAGAGCTTCAAGCATTACATGAAATGGTCCAGCAGAAAGTTGTTACCTTACTGAGCGACCAAGAAAATATCGTGAAGCAAACCCTGATGGAAAATGGAATCACACGTTTATGCGTGTTTTTTGGACGTCAGAAGGCCAATGATGTCTTATTGTCTCACATGATCACTTTCCTAAATGATAAAAATGATTGGCATCTCCGTGGAGCTTTTTTTGATAGCATTGTTGGTATGTTTTTGACTTTGCTTTTCTAATACATCTTTAAAATGTAATTTAATCTGCCATGTTACAGGATTACCATTTTAGAGCTAAAAGAGGTGTTGGAAGGTTTGTACTGTCTTTTTGGAGATGAGGAAACTGAGACTGGGATCTTGCCTCACTTGCCCAAAGTGGCAGGGTCATGATTTCAGGCTGGATCAGAGTTCTGGCTCCCCCTTCATGGGGTAATGGTGATCAGGCATCTCCTACCCTCGTGTCTGTGTTCAGTTGTGGAATCAGAGATCCAAGTTTTCCTGTGTACATTGTCAGAATTTGTTCAGGGACCTAGGAGACTTTGAGGGCTTCCATTTCTGGGGCCCTGGGACTGAAAACTGTCCAGGGTAGTTGGCTTCCTTTGCAATCCCATGCATTTTATTTTGTGTTTGAGAACTTGATTTTAAGTGACCTCACGGCTCTGCCAGAGGGGCCTAGGGCACACGCTGTGCTCAGGACTCCTTGAACTGTTTCCTCTAGTGCTGGACAACTCAGGCTGGAAGTCTGGAGTGGGTCACTTTGACTTGCCATTCTACATTTGGGTAGCCCTGATTATGAAGTCTCCCTTTCTCTCCACTTCCCTCCATTGTTTCCAGCTTTGGCCTCTGGAGCAAGGCAGGACCATTCCCTCTACCTTGTGACCTCCACATACCATCTTCCTGTTTTTCCCCTTGCTTATCTCGCTCCATCTTTAGCCATGTGACTTAGTAAGGCGTAATTTTTCTTCCTCACTGTAGCCATGGCTTTGTTAAGTTCCAGGAAAACCATTTTTATTGTCAGTACTAAATAATAGCTCACAATGAAGTGATGAGTGGCCATTGAAAAGAGCACAAGCCCCTTTTTTATCTGAGTATTGAGGTCTGGATTAACCTGTGCCGGCATTTCAGAAGGGCAATTGTCAGATTTCTTTGCACACCCAGTTATTTGAGAAGTCAGGAAGTGCATTCTTTGTCTCTCTACCTCCCAACTGTGTGTGATTATTTCTGCTAGATCAGTCTTCTTTGGCCTTCTGGGCTCCTTAGGAACCTATATCTGTAGCCATTCCTTTTTTTTTTTTTTTTTAATAATATATTTTTTTTCCAATTACATGTAAAAATAATTTTTAACATTTTAAAATTTTGATTTCCAGATTTTTTTCCTTCCTTTCCTTCCTACCCTTCTCCTTGAAAGAGTAAGCAAATTGATATAGATTATACTGATGCAATCATGCAAGACATTTCCATACTAATGTTGCGAAAGATAACATAGACAAATAAAACCCCACCAAAAAAATAGGATGTTTTGATCTCATTGTCTAACCAGCAGTTTAATCTTCTTCCTATTAAAATTTTCAGTAAAGATGCTGATGACTAGCAAAAATTCACTGGCCAGAACCGATTTCTTTCTTTTTCCTTGCCTGGTGAGGTGCTAGTAAGCAGGATGAAGTCAACTAGGCAACCATCAGTTCTTTTTCTGGAGGTGAATAACATTTTTCATTATGAGTCCTTAGAAATTAACTTGGAGCATTTTTTTAAGAATAGCTAAGTCATTCACAGTTGATCATTGTACAGTATTACAGTACAATTAGCTGATCTTATTGGGGAAGTTTCTATTTTACCCCCATTACAGATAATATTTGCTGATGGTTTTAGATAGATAATACTTATTTTCACAAAGACTCTATTTATTCCTATGCTCTCTAGTGTTTTTAATTGGTATGGATGTTGTATTTTGTCAGAAGCTTTTTCTGCATCTATTGAGATAATTTGATTTTTTTGGTTTTGTTATCGATGTGTATTATCAGTTATAATGAGAGTTATACAGATAGGGGCTGAGAGGATACTAGATGCAGATTGTTGATGAGCAGAGAGGAATCTGGTTATTAATGAGGAGGAAAAGAGGAGTGTGAATAATAAGAAATCATGCATTGTCCAGAACCTCATTGTCTAACCAGCAGTTTAATCTTCTTCCTATTAAAATTTTCAGTAAAGATGCTGATGACTAGCAAAAATTCACTGGCCAAAACCGATTTCTTTCTTTTTCCTTGCCTGGTGAGGTGCTAGTAAGCAGGATGAAGTCAACTAAGCAACCAAAGATTTACTGAGGGATTGTAAGGGACAAATGATTTAAAACTGGCTTTACTTGGGAAATTGAAAGATCTGTGTTTTCTTGCAGGGTTTTATTAGGTGGCCATGGTGAATTGCTGCAGCCTGGAGTCATCATTCCCTGGTTGCCAGCTTTTTTGTGATCAGCCATTCTTAAGTTAGCCAGAGATCCTCAGATGAAAGATGTGACTGATCCTTAGCTCAGGGTCTTTCCAGCTTAATAGGACTTATCTAACCGTTGGGCTTTCCTGGAATTTGTAACCTTTAAGAACGCTTTGGTTTCCTCATTTGTAAATTATAACAACAAAAAGGCTCTGTGATTGTAACAACAAGGCTGACTCTGGGGAAGAGTTAAGAACGAATGGATGAAGCAAATTTACTGCCAAGGCAAGGTTCTAAGAGTATGGAATATCACATGTGTCAAATGTAGCTCGTGTTGGTTTTAATGAACAGTGTTTTTTCTCTTTTTTTACCCTTCAATATTAAGGGACAATTGCTGGGTAGGAGGAGAGGATATATGCAGAAATAGAGGTGAGAGATATACAAGATACTTCTTTAAAATACCATGAATGCAATGGGTTGGATGACCTTTAAAGTCTTTTCTAGCTCTACATCTTTGGTGCTCTGAGAACCCGAGGCCATCTCTGTACTATGAAAAAAACATCGATGTAAAACTTTCATGAACAATATTGATCTTGATAATCCTGATTAGCAGATTTGGATTAAATGAGAGTTTATTAAATGTGTGTCTTATATGTATATATATTCATTATGTATGTGTATACATAGGGATTGCACTATAAATGCAATCTATATACATATATGTGTGTGTGTGTGTGTGTGTGTGTGTATGTGTATACACCTTCCATACACACACATGTATATGGATTGCTTGGAATTGGAGATTATAACTAGGTGGAAGTCTGGATTCTTTAGTTTCCTTCTGCCTTTGTCCTCAGACCTCCTCTCTGCCCACCATGGTGTGCTCATGAATATGGGCTGGCCCCCTGCTTCTCTCCTGGGCCCCTTTGTCCATCTCCTGTTCATTGAAACAGGTGGATTGTGGAACCAACAAATGACGTTAGCCATTTATATGAGGCTTCAGGGAATGCAGGAGGAGCTGAGCAGAGGTTCACAGAGCCCCCAGAATGGGATTTGAGCCATTGTGTGGCTTCTCTTGCCTGCATTCACTTCTCTTCTCACACCAGGAGGTCCCTGCATTTCTGGAGCTCAGGATAGAAATATAGACTTGAATAATTGTAAAGGAAGGTCATCTAGCCTCAGGCCTTCTCGAGGAAAATGACCACTAGAGATGGGCAGTTTGCTGTTGGTCACACGGCTGGTTAGGGTTGCCTCCTGGACCAGAAGGAAATAATCCTGATGATCTTTTCCTTTAGGTGTCTGCTACACTTTAACGAGTGGGAAGCAGTCTGGGGCTGTTATCCTTTAGTCAGATTAGGCGACTGCAGCAGTTATTTTTCATTGTTGAGGAAGGACACTCCCTCTTCCATAAGGCTCCTCCTCATTCAGGTTTGTAGACTTGGAACTATCTTTGAATTTTCCCTCGTGTTTTTCTTGTATAGTTAGTGACCCAGAGTGATTCTGCAGTTCCTTGCCCATAGTAGGTTCTTGTCATTCCCTTCAGCTTGTCCCATTTTGCTCCACCCTCTTCCAGGACCCTTATTTTGATTATTTTCTGGTAATAACTGTTTCCATTTATGTTTGGTTGTGTACATTGATTTCATGGCTCTGTTTAACTTCACTTCAAATCAGATCATGTCCAATTTTTTGTGCTTCTCTGTGTTGTATTCATCATTTCCTGCAGTGCACTGATACCACATTTTGTGATGTGATACCACATTTTGCTTAGCCTTTTTTAGGCAAAGAACATTTGCTTTATTTTCCTGTTCTTTGCTACCTCCCAAAATGCTGCTAGAAATATTTTGGTGTCTATGAGTGTTAATGGTGATAGATTTATAGTGGAATCTCTGTTCAAAGAGTATGGACATTTTAATCACTTTATTTGTATAATTTTAAATTGCTTTCCAAAATGGTGGTACTGATTCAAAGCTTCACCAGCAATGCCTTCTTGTGTTTGTCTTTGCAGCCCTGTTCCTCTCCCCCACCACTGACATTCCCATGTTTCATCATCTTTGCCATTTTTCTGAATGTGAGGTGAGATCTCAGGATTTGTTTTTCTCCTATTGTTAGTGATTTTCTACATATTTTCGTGTGATTAAAATTTGAATTCTTTTGAAAACAGTTTGGTTTTTTTTTTTGCCTGTTGGAAAATAATTTTTCGTTTTTACATATTTGTTTCATTATCTAGGTAAGTTGGAAATTATACTGTTGTCTGAGAAATTGGATGCAAAGGATATTCCTTTTCACTCCTTTCCATTTAATAATTTCTCTTACCATAGAAGCATAGTTTTGTTTGGGCAGAAGCTTTTCAGTTTTACATGATCAAAATGATCACTTTTGTCTTCTACAAATCTCTGCGTCTTGTTTGTTTAAGAATACATTTGCCTGTAGCTATGAGAATTGTATGATCTCTTCTTTTTTCTTTGAATGTTTGTACTCCCCATTTTTAATGCTCTATTTTTCCCAGGCAACTTTGTGTTTGCTGATCTGTGCTCATGGGTATTCCCTGATGGAATGTTAATCCTAGGGATAGGGATTCTCACTAATGTGTCAGTGGCCTCAGCACCTAGGACAATGCCCTGCGTATAGCAGAGTTTAATATGTACTTGTTAAGTGAAATTCTGCTAAGCCATTCTCACTTGTTTGTTGGATAGAAGGGAAATTGAAGCATTTGCCCAGTTTCACTGCATGAAACATTGTCCTCAGAGTAAAAAAGGAGTTAACATTTCTTGACTTCCTGCTGACTTTCTGCTCACTTTTCACCTTCTGTTTGGATCTGATTGGTTTGGAATTTGCGATTCATGAATAAGTTTATGCTGGAATCACAGTGGAGTATGGACTTGGAAAGAAAATGGAAGCTCTTGTTGCATTATGATCTCCTTATTAGGAGACACTCCCCGCAAAGTAGGTGACCACGCTCTGGAGGTGACTGTCTTAGTGAATGTGAGTCTGAAAGGTGGTCAGCAAGGGTCAAAGCCAGCTTCTTCTCCCCTCTCAGGATGTTTAATCTCCTCCTCCATCCATGCTGCCCGGTACATTTGTGGAAATGGGAAATTGGAGTTTTGTCTGCATAAAGGTTTGTGCGGTGTAATGGCTTAGGGGCTGTAAACCTCTTCTCCAGAGAAGGTGGATGTTCCCTTATTCTTGTTGTAGGATTCATTGACATTATTTTGTGATTTTATACTTCTGAACACTGGTAATGGACTTTGATTTACTCTCCATTCTATCACAGTGCATGGCATCTGCATTTCAATTGTAAAAGAAAGTGCCAGAGTCTTAGATTTTAGATGGAATGGATACACAAGATGCTGGGAGGGACGGGCAGTGAGTGGGGTGACAACTCAAAAGGTGCTGCAGTATACGGAGTACCAGGCCTGGAGCCACGGAGAGCTGGGTTCCGATGTGACCTGACACTTCTTTTGTGTGATCCTGGGCAAGTCACTTTGCCTTTATTTACCTTTGTTATCTCATTTGTAAAATGGCATAATAGTAGCGTCTACCTCCTAATGTTATTGTGAGGATCAAATGAGGTAATAATGGTATAGCATTTAGTGTGGTTCCTGGTACACAAGAAGCACCATATAAATGCTGTATTAGCATTACTTCCTTATATTACATTTTCTGCAGTTATAGCTTATGCTTAGAAAACTGAAAAGTTAAAAAAAAATTTTTATTCCATTCAAAGGTGGGCTGGATAACAAACATTATTGTAAGGTCATGGAAAACTGCTAATCTTCCAGTTTTAGCCCCTGATAGTCTGGGGAAATAAAGGATGTTAAAATTTCTGTGACTCTTACAATGAAGTATAAAGGAAAGAAATAATAATTGCTGAAATTTACATTGTACACTACAGTTTTTCAAAGTAAGTTATAGACAATTTCTTCAGCAGCAGTATGGATCAGGTGGTATTCTGGTCATGCTCCCCACTTAATGGATAAAGAAACTGAGACCCAGCCTCCATAGAATGTCACAGGTGACATTTAAGCTTTGGTGATGTCATGAGAACCTCGTAGTCTTTGTCCCTTCAGCATGGCTCCTGCCAAGATGCACAAACTCCTGCCTTTTTGCCCTGGGTCCTTCCTGTCTGGTAGCACGCACAGATTACTCCTAGTCTCTTCAGCCAGATGGCTCTTCTTTCCTCCCTCTTGGCTCTCCGTTTCCTGTCCCTGCCCCTTTCCTTGGCCATTCTCCATGTCTGGGGCTCGGGCTCTGTGTCACCTTGCTCTTCCTTTCAGATGTGGCTTGTCTCTCCTGGCCTTCCAGACCTTAGGTTGACCTACTTTTCTTTCACTTGAATTTATTCTCTCTGGTGAGTTGGCAGGTGATAGGGTGGAGAGAGAACAAGCCCCAGAGCCAGAAGAGTTGCATTCAAGTCTTCTGTAGGATGCAGATTGGTCGAGTGACCCTGGGGAGCCTCTCTGGGCAGCTTGTTAAAGAGTGAGAAGCAGGCTAAGGGGTGTCCTCAGCTGGCCTTCCTCCGGTCTCAGGCTTTATCCTCTTCTGCTTCTCTTATGTCTGTGTTTGTATAGACACTTAGTGTCTCTACTGTTAAATGAGGGCTATGTGATTGTGCTCTTTGTACTTGCGTCCTCAGTGCTTAGCGAGTAGTGTACGCTGGTGGGCCTCTAATAATGCTGCTTGGTGGAGATGCTTCGTGGGCCCGAGTTGAGAAACAGATCCTCCCTGGCTGCCAGGCTGCATTGCAGAGTCCTCTTCTGGTGTGACTGCCCATTAGTGAGATAATTAGCATTCTTCCCTCCAAATTACTGCAGTGATTCCTCGCATCATCTGTGTTTCATTGAAGCTGCTTCTTACATCTGTACTCATTTCCTGCCCACAGAATACTTATCCTGCCATACTTGTTGTCCTGGTAGAACTTCTTAGGCTTTGTTTTCCTTAGTCAGCCACATCAAATTCCCATTTCCCATCGAAGGAATTCAGATTTTTATAGCAAATCTTTGAGAACAACTTGAATTTTGAACAATAAGTTAATACATATTTGATGTTTGAATTCTTTTGCCTCCAGCTCTTGGTAATCGACTTTTGTATTGATTTCCTTGTTGTAGCAGGAAGACAGAATCATTTATTAAAGTAGCTTTTTTCTTCTGTTATCATTGGACAATGTGATTGACATTTTTAATTTTCCTTTTTTTTAATGGAGTATAATATGATTCCTCTTCTGAGAGCTGCATTCTCATCAGATGTTGGTCTTGTTTTTCAGGTGTTGCTGCCTATGTTGGTTGGCAGAGCTCTTCTATCCTAAAGCCTCTACTACAGCAAGGTCTTAGTGATGCTGAAGAATTTGTTATTTTTAAGGCTCTCAACGCCCTTACCTGTATGTGCCAGTTAGGACTGTTGCAAAAACCTCATATCTATGAATTTGCTTGTGACATTGGTAAGTACCTGACTTCTCACTATCCCTTTATGTAGACATGAAGGATACCTGCTGGAGAACTGTAGAAATTCCTTGGCATTTGGAAGGATAAGAATCAGCTACAGTTTTAAGTTGTCCTATGGGACAGTTTTTGTTTCTCCCACCATAGCAGAGGACCAACTCTTAAAGCCATTTTGGTTAGTTTCACAAATGAAATCATATGCTTTGAATTGTAAGCAGATCCAGCTTACTTTAATGGTGTTTATATATGATGTGACAGTTTGCTTTTGAGTTACCTCTTTAATTTACAGTACTTGGAAATTTTTAAAATTGAAGTTCTGGGATTTATTTTTTCAAATAATTAAATGAGTTGATTTTATGGCCCATAAGACAGTGATCCAATTATTTCTAGCTTTTAAAATTCATTTAAAACAGTGATAGAATTAGCACTGAATTAGTAAATTTCATAAATATGTCAAACTTAAAAGCATCTGGAACATTTTTAGTACTGATCACCATTTTCAGATGGCAGGCGATAGAGGAATTCCAATTGGGTTTATGCAGAGTGAAAAAAAAGAATTGGAAGTTGGAAACATTGTCTTTTTAGCAAAACACTGAATTGCTCTTCACTATTTCGTCAAGGAAAATTAATAGGCCAAATTTATCAGACTTTGAGAATGAGTGTTCACCCCTGGTAGTGATTGAGGAGAGGAAAGAAGAGCTGTGGATGTCAGTTGTTTCAGGAACTCATACTATGAACAAACAGATGGTCTCAGATATATCATATTTAAACTCTTTAGGAGAACAGACTTTGGTAAAATGTTAGGATTACCTAATTTATACAACAAGCAGCAGAGATTTGGCTTTGTTGGAGTTAGTGTGAAAGACTGAGTTTTAGGATTTGGATTTCTTCGTTTCAAATTTTATGATTCTGAGTGTTTATGGTTTCCGGTTCATTATGGATTTAGCAGCCTCCATACCATCTCATCCTCAATATCATCATCTGTCTGCTGTTTGTTGCTGTTGCCTAAAGGTGCTCTGAATCGCTATTATAACAATAAGATACTTATGGATTTGTCTATTCAGAGGATTGTCCTTGGCCCTGATTTTATTTTATTTTCCTTAGTCCTAAGTAACAAGTGATAAGGGTTTCCTCTGGATACTTATGAGAATAAAATTGCATTTTTAGAAAAAAGAAATAGTATCCCAAAGGCACTTTTTGTGCCAGCATCTTTGTAAGTTTGATAGAAAGAACATTGGATTTGGATTTAGGAAACTTAGATCTAAATCACTTCATTAGTATTTGTTATTAACATAATGATAATGGATGAATCATTTAGTCTTTCTAGGCCCCAGTTTCCTCATCTGTAAATAGGAGAAATTGAAGGAAAAGACAAGTCACTTCCATCTCTAAATTAAGATCCTATCACTTCTCTCCAATTAGTCCAAATTAATAAGATTTACTCTTTTAGATTTTACATTACTATATCTTTGAGTTTGGGGGAACTTATACTTTCCCTTAATTAATTCTGTGTATTTTTCTTGCTTGATTTTGATATTTCACTTTTTGGTGTTAATTGTATCTATTCCCTTGTTAGATTATAAACTCCTTGGGGAAAAGAGATCAAGTACAATAAGGTGTTTTGCTTAAACCATGTCATAATTACCTGGCATGGTGCCTTGCACATCGTAAAGTCATAAGATTTCTTGAGTGAATTCTAAGAGTAGATTTTAAATTCCTGAAGGACAAGCACTATATGACCACTTTTTCATTTTGATTTGTTTGACAACATCCATTGATCTGGAGTATACTGTACTATAAACTTGATGTACTAAAGCCCATTAAAAAAGAATGAGTTAAATAAACAGATGGTGAAATTGCTCCTTTGATTTTAAGTGACTGGAGAATGAAAGAATGCTTACTCTTTTACTCGTGGAATTGAGACCTTTTGTACCAATGTGTACCAATATATTTTATATGTAAAATAGTTTTAAATTTTAATATTATAAATAAAATAGTATGTATAAGGGTCTTAATGAATCCTAATGAATTGTGCCAGACCAAAGTTGGCATTGCTATATTTAAACTACTCCTGAGACTATGTTCATTCTTTCTTTTCTTTTAGCACCCTTTCTGTGCCATCCCAATCTTTGGATACGCTATGGGGCAGTGGGATTTATAACAGTGGTAGCTCATCATTTGAACATTGCTGATGTCTACTGCAAGCTGATGCCTTACCTCCATCCTTTTATCACTCAGCCAATAATACAGGTATAATTTTTATACTTTCAGACTCCTTCTTCCTGTGTAGAGATTGTTTGTTGGATAGAGAATTTTAAAAACAATGTTTCCTTAGGTATTAGTTTTCTTATAATTCCTTTCAAGAAAATATTGCTTTTATAGACTTGATAACTTTGATCAAAATTAAACTGCTTCTTATATGATTTTATACATTGTATTATATTTAGTGGAGCAATGTTTTTCAATCTTTATTTTTATTAGATAATGCAGTAAATCATCTGTTGTTAGATGATATATAGCCTAGCAAGAAAACATAATATTCTTGAGCCACATGTCATTCTTCTGAATATTCATTGTAAGAAGTGTAGTTGAAATCAGCATTTATGATTGTGAGAAAAAACATTTTTTTTTCCCAAAAGTTTAGTATGTAGAGGCAGAGTGAGAAGAAGCAGTTTTGCTTTGTTCGTCCATTATACCTCCTCCACAGCGGTGTAGAAAATGCACCAAATTGAATTCAATCTGATTGGGAAATCTAAGAAAAAAGTCATAGTGAGTCTTTTTTTTCCCCTGAGCTGAAATGGCTCATCAAGACACCAGAGAGACCCTGAGGGGAAAAGGGTCAGTGGATATGGTAGGAAGCCTTGTTATGTGCAGGAACAGAAAGGGGATGAGATAGAACTGTAGTGGAGAATGGCTTGGGCAGAAGAAAAGTTCAAGGATCCTTGAATTAAGACAGAATGCAGGACTAGGTCTGTCAGCTTTGGCCCATTGCCCAATTCTAGATCACAGGTTAAAGGTGAGGAAGAGTATTTGAAGTGTGGGCTTACCTTAGCTGTGCACTGACCAGAAAATCAATTCCTCAGATGTAGCTGAATATCTCTGAGTTTTGACTCTTGAGGACGTGACTCTACACATTAGCCCAAGGTCAGAGCCTGCAGTGGAATAAACAAGGCAGGAGTCCCAGCTCAGAGGGTGAGTGCATTTCAGTCACTGATCCTGGAGAGCTCAGGTGAGGAAGGCAGTAAATGGACGTCTTTCCAGATCACCCTGATTTGGGAGCACTAAAAACTTGTAGGTCTCCAGATTCATCTATGAAAGCAGCAAAAGGACATAAAAGGACAAAAGCTTGACTAGACATTGCCTGTCTCCTCAACCCCCTAGGTCATATAGAATTTGGGGCTAACAAAAAAGTCCAAAGAGTTGACAGTGAAGAGTTATTGTGGTGTCAGAGGCTCAGGACACAGTTATAAAAGAGAATGACTTAAACACTTACAAGCAAAACCTCAAAGAAGAATGCAGATTGGACACAATCCCAAAAGAATTTCTACACAGCTGAAAGAAAGTGGTTTTTTTTTTTTTTTTTGTTTGTTTTTTTAATTTAAAATCAAATAAGAGTTGTGTAAGAAAGATGAAAAGAATTACATAGTTTGGTAAAAGAGATAAAATCTTACTGAAGAAAATCAGTTCTTGAAAACTATAATTGACAAAGCAAAATTAATGACTTTACGAGGCATTAAGAAATACTAAAAACAAAGTCAAAACAATGAAAAAATAAAAGAAATTTGTGGACTATCTTATAGGAAAAGCTTCACTTAGAAAACAGAGAAAAAATAATTTAAGAATCATTGAAGTACCTGAAAGCTATGAGGAAAAGAAGAGCCTAGATTTAATATTTCATGAAATCATAAAACTGCCCAAATTTTTTAGATCCAGAAGGCTAAGAAAAAGATTGAAAGAATCCCTTGGTCACCTTCTTAAACCTCAAAATGAATATTCCTAGAAATATTATAGCCAAATTCAAGAATTTCCAAATCAATTAAAAAAACAAGCCAATTGCAAACTCCAGAAAGAAAAAGTTCAAATACTGCAGAGCCACAGTCATGATAGCACAACATTTAGTGGCCACCACTTTAAAGGAATGGAGAGCTTGGAATATAATATTCCAAAAGGCAAAAATTTAGGCTCACAAGAATAATTTACCCAGCAGAACTGAATATATTCCTACAGAGGAAAAAATGGACTTTTAATGATAAAGGACATTTAGGAATTATTGATGAAAAAAGCCTATGGTTAAGTAGAAAGGATAAATATAAGTGACTGAACTTCAAGGTTAAACTATTTACATTCTTATATGGGGAGATACATGTCACTCCTCAGAACTTTATCTTAGCAGTGGTCATAGAAGCCTAATTAAAGGGCCTGAGCATGATTCTATTGTTTGGATAATATCAAAAGAGAATAGAAGGATAGTGAACGTATTGGAAGAGAAGAGAAAAGAGAGGAATCATAGGGAAATTTATTTTATTTAAATAGATGTTTAAGGAATGATTTATTCAATGGAGGTGACAGGTAATAGGGCCCCACTTAAACCTTACTGTCATCTGAATTGGTTAAAGGAGGAAAGAAAATATGTGTGTATGTATGTATATGCATACACATACACAGAATTGAGTACAGAAATTAATGTTGCCCAAGTGGGAAGTAGGAGGAAAAAGATTTAAGGAAAAAGAGGGAGGATGTGGAATAAGAGAAAAGAGAAGTTTAACAAAACAGATTCTGAAAAAGGGAACGGAAAAAAAAGAAGGAAACAACAGAATGGAAAGAAATACATAGCATGTATTAAATGTGACTGGGGTGAATTCATCTATCAAATGGAAGAGGATAGCAGAATAGAAGAGAAATTAGAATTAAACTGTTGTTACAAGAAACACATTTGAAACAGACATACAGAATTATAATAAGGGATTGGAGCAGAGTCCATTATACTTCAGCTGAAGTGAAAAAGGCAGGGATAGTAATGATTTTAGAAAAAGCAAAAGGAAAAATAGATGTAATTGAGAGAAATAGGGAAAAATAAGTTAGCAGCCTTTTCAGTAAGATGAGGGGTAGAGCAAAGATTTCTATTATTGTCTTTGCTATTTACCTAAAGATTCTATGTAAAGCAAGAAGAAAAAAAAAAAAAACTTAAAAAATGACCATTCGAAAATGTGGTACAAAATATAAAACTATTAATTTTTATAGATGATATGCTAGTTTACTTAAAGAATCCTGAAGCATCAACTAAAAAATTAATTGAAACAATTAACATTCACAAAGTTACAGGATATAAAATTAAACCACATATATCATTAGCATTGCTATGTGTTATCAACAAAATTCTTTAGGAAGAGAGAGGGAAGTTCCATTTAAAATAACTGTGAACATAATAAAATATTTGAGAGCCTACTTGCCAAGACACAAATTGGAACTATATAAACACAATTACAAAACACACTTAAATAATGACAGATCTAAACAATTGGAGAAATATTAATTGCTTATGAGTAGACCAAGCTGTTGTAATAAAAATGATACTGCTATCTAAATCAGTTTATTCAGTATTATATCAGTCTACTAAAGAATTTATAGAGCAAGAAAAAAAATAACAAAATTCATCTTACCAAAAAGTCAAGAATATTAAGGGAATCAAAGGGGAAAAAAAATGAGAAAGGAGCCTAAATAGTAGATCTTAAATAGTACTTTAAAGCTGTAATTATCATACTGGGTAAGAAATAAAGAGGTTAATCAGTGGAACAGATTAAATATACAGTATATGGAAACAAGGGTCATGATAACTTAGATTTGATAAACTCAAAAATGGTAGCTATTGAACCAGGTACTCATTATTTAACAAAACTGTTGGGAAAATTTGAATGTAGTCTGGCAGAAACTAAGCATAGAACAACCTCTCGCACTGCATACCAAGATAAACTCAAATTGGATACATGATTTAGACATAAGAATGATATCAAGCAAATTAGTGGAACATGGAAGAAATTACTTGTTAGATCTATGGATAAGGGAAGAATTTATGAACAAATTAGATAGAAATATTTTTAGGAAATAATTTTGATTACACATTACAGATAAAACCTGTGTATCTAAAATTAGAAGAAAAACAAGAAACTGGGGAAAAAATCTTTGCATCAAATTACTCCGATAAGTGACTCATTGATAAGAAAAAGAGCCATACCCCAGTTGATAAATTGTCAGAGGATAGGAATAGACATTTTTCAGAAGAAATCCAAATCCTCAATGGATATTAAAAAAAATGCTCTAATCACTAACAGAGAAATGAAAATTAAAATAAGTGAGGGGCCACTTCATATACCCATCAGATTGGCTGACAAAAAAGGAAAATAACAAATGGTGGGGCTGTGGGGAAAATAGGTACCCAAATGCACTATCGCTGGGAACTAATACAACTATTCTGGAAACAATTTTGATCTGTACTCCCAAAGCTAATTACTTGTGCATAGCAATTCCTTTTAACTTAGCAATTCCTTTT
Source organism: Sminthopsis crassicaudata (assembly GCF_048593235.1). Taxonomy (NCBI): domain Eukaryota; kingdom Metazoa; phylum Chordata; class Mammalia; order Dasyuromorphia; family Dasyuridae; genus Sminthopsis; species Sminthopsis crassicaudata. The sequence goes on along the minus strand of NC_133621.1, from coordinate 36,374,216 downwards.
AACTTAGCAATTCCACTACTAGGTCTGTGCCCCAAAAAGACCAAGAAAGAGAGAAAGGAGATCCAAGTGTACAAAATTATTTATGGTTGCTCTTTTTTATATTAGTAAAAAATTGGTTCATCAATTTGGGAAAGGCTAAACAGGTTATGGTGTAAAAATATAATTTGTTGTAATAAATTATATAAGGATGATTTCAGAAAAAACTAAGGAAGATCTGTGTGATAGGGAGAAGTGATTGGATAGTTAAAACACCACCTTCCTTATGTCCTTGGTCTGCTTCAAGAATGAAAGACAAACAAGAAGAGAGGTGATAGACTCAGATTATGGATTGAAGTGTATTTTGTATTTTCTTCTTTTTGAGGATGTGGTTAAACTAGGAATCTGTTTTGCATAACTATAGATATTTGTAATGGATTTTGTTTTCCTTTTTTAGTTGCTGGGAGAGTTATGGGGGAGAAGGAAGATAATTCAGAAAATAAAATCATCAAAAAAGTATAGTGTATTGGATTACTAGCTATGATTACATTGTTTCTTGATCAAATGAGACACCAAGAATTTAACACTTTAAGTCTTTGTGTCATATATGCAGAAACCATTTACCCAGCCTGTGAGAGTTTAGACTTACCATCCACATAGAGAGCCAATTCTTAAAATATATTTCTAAGCGGAATGGAATGTTGCAGGCTGCTTTAGGCAGTCATGGCATACTGCTAGAATGATCTTGAAATGTCCTATCCTTGCCATTTGAAACCCATGTTCTTCATTTGGAAAATCACATACCCCTGTGGATTTCCTCCCTTTCTCTCTGCCAATCCAGCTTTCTTTTTGTTGGAATAAAACCACCTCTGGAACGGGTATCTTTTGGAAACTGAGCTTCTTTGGCTGTTCTTTCAACCATCACTTTGTCCCAGTAGATTTGTTTATTCCTAGGAAACATCATGCTCTTTAGATTTGTTGCTTCTCTACTTTATGAACACTTTCTGCCATAATATTTTTACATGGAAGGATATGGCCACAGTAAACAGAAGCAAAGGGATTTTTTTATTTAAAGAAAAACCTTTTTTACTAATCTTTTGTTTTTACATTGCTCAAATTTCTTCCTTTTTTCTCTTCTCAGCCATCTCAAATAAAGAATGAAATTATTTTTTAAATAAAAAAGAAGAGAAAAAAATTCCAGCAACATCAATCAGTACATTGAGAAAAACCTAAAAATACAGAGTATCCCCAAGGTCTTAAGCTTTGATAGCTTTAAGTTGTCCCAGATTGTGCTTTTATCTCTAAGAGGCCTTTTTTGAAGTGGATTGGAGCTGTCCTGGAAATTGAACCTAATGTTATCTGAACTTAACTTAGCCACGAAATTATAGTTCTCATAAGTGCTGTTCTTTGCTTGGGTCTTTTCTTTTTGTTAATTAAATAATTACAGCTCATCTGTAATAATAAATAAAAACTGGATAATTATCCAATGTTGTCATAGTCAGGGACAGAGTCTTAGGAAATTAAGGACTGGCTGCCAGAATATTTGTAATGATTTGTAATGACTTTGTGAAAGCTTAGTATGGAATAAATAGGACATGTATGTGAATTGTTAGAAATCAACACCTACTACTCACTTTGTTTTCCAGGAAAAGCTCATTTTTTTTCTTTTTTTTTCATCGGTTTATGGTTTGCTCTTAGCAACATTTAAGTGTCCCGGTCCAGCGGGACTCAGTTATTCGGGGAGTCGAGGGGGACCCAGCCTGAAAGAGAAACGGGCGAGAAAGAAGAGCGAGACCAAGCAGATTCTTGTCAAGGTCTCAGTTTATTGCTCTTGGGGTACAGCCTATATAGCAAAAAACATGAGAAAGAGAAGTAGGGTTGGGTCTGGGAAAGGGGCAGGATTGATGGAGAAGTTGGGTTGGGCCTGGGAAAGGAACATGGGGATGGCTGGTTCAATGAATAGGAACATTTTGCAGTTAGGATACACAATGTTGGAACATTCTATGGTCGGCTGATTCTTGGAAGGATCATGCCCACCTGTGGTCGGCCTGATTCTCGGAACAATTTGTCTAAGGGTAAGGCCCACTTAGGGGGGAGAGACACCTGGGCCGAAGCCCTTGGCTCCCGACATTTAAGTATTTGGGAAGTCAGTATGACTGCAGTGAAGAAGGTTTGATATTACATATGCTTAGTTCAACTTGATAGATTAAATAATTTGACTGCACCCAAGAATTTCTTTCCATTTTGGAAGGCATCATTTTTGAGGGTAGTCTAGAGCCTAACTTGCTTTCTGACAGATGCAGTCAGCAAGCAAGACCTGCTTACAGTGTTGACCATCGCTGCTGCAAGAATACTTGGATGGCACTATGAATGTTCATACTACAATGTGGAAATTCTAGGTGTTTTTAAGACCTGGATGTCATGTGCTTTTTTGATGTAGTCGGCATAAAGACAGATCAGTGACTTATGAAAGTGTCTAAGACAAGACATTTATTAGCTGCCATTTAGCTTTCATGCTTTATGTGTGTTCATTAGCAATGTCATTTTCTTGGAAAGAGTAATTGACTGCTAATGAAGAAGCATTAGCAGAAACTCGTACTCAGCTATTGAGAACTGGCATTCATTTTTCTTCTGAACATTAAGCACCGAGTTAAACACCGAACAATGGGAATGTCTGGAGAGTTTCTTTAGGAAGGAAATAACTCTGTTTCACCTTGAAGAATTTGTAAGGATTGACTTTCATTTTACTCTCTCCTATTCTAAGTTGATGATTTTTCCTTTTTTCCAATGCAGATTGATAAGGAGATTGTTCTCCTCAGTGTTCTTCAAGAGCCAGTGAGCCGCTCCATCTTTGATTATGCCTTGAGGTCCAAAGATATTGCTAGCCTTTTCAGACATCTGCAGATGCGTCAGAAGAAACGGAATGGCTTGCTGTCTGATTGCCCCCCACCCGAGGATCCGGCTGTCGCGCAGCTTTTGAAGAAATTGCTCTCACAGGTGTTCTGAAAATTAACACTTATGAATACATATCCCCTGGCTTGGTTTTTTGACTTATATTTACACCATAGTTGGTTGTTGCTATTCACCCACACCTTCATTGAACCATTGTCTTTAAGGAAAAAAAAAAAAAAAACTGTCGAATTTGTCGGATTGACAGAATCAATGCCAGCTGACTCTTCCGTCCCCTCTTCCCTTTACTCTAGAGAAGAGGGAAGGCTCTCACATAAGTATGTTGATGAAATTACAGTGGAATCAGACTGAGTTAGAGACAAAGTTCTTTGTGTATTTCTATATTTATTCCATTTCCTTCAGTATGCACTTGGTGCTAGGCACACTGATCACAGGGTGGACAGGTTTCATTCTCTATGGCCCTGTAGAACAGGGCACTCACAAAAATATTGTTCCAGGCTTAATTAGCTTCTCCTGGTGCTAATACTTCCATTTAAAACAACACAAAATAATATGTTTTCTTTAAATCTATTGCTTATTCATTTCATTATGTCAGGCTGCTCAGAAAAGGGCAAGAGGTAGGTCTAGTCTACATCAATCTGTCACTTCCATTGTCCTAAGAAATAGATGTGATCCTAATTGAGGATGCAAGAAGAGAACCTGGGAAAGGATGGTTAAACCTGCAGGTAGAAGGGAGGGAGGGTGGCAGCAAAGGCCTCTTGTTAGCCTTGAATGAAACCCCAGACCAAGTTCCTTTTCTTTCTGCATTTGTCCTAGTTTCTCTTCCTTTCGGTTTTGGGTTAAGCATCTGTACTGGTTACTTGGACAGGTGCTAAGCCTGGGAAACTTCCATTACCTCTTCCTTTCCCCCTTGAACAATATCTCAAAAACTTTTCACTCCATCAAAAGTTCTCTACTCCAGCAGCATCCTAAGTTAAGTGAGCCCTTGGGGGCTGTCCTTGAGACTTTTAATGATTCATTCCAAATGGCCAGTGCAACCTTTTTAAAAGTTGGAGACTTGGTCTTCCAGATGTTTAGTGAGAGTTCATCATCTGAAATGTTCTTTTGGACAGAACTTGGACTCTTGGCGTTTGGTAGTACCTTCTTGCTTGTCTTGTGTCAAGGGTAAAGAAATTCTTTGGCCCTCTCTTGCTCACTCCTCATCTTTTTAGATTTAAAATCTCTGGCTTTTAAAATGAACTTTTTGTTCTTTAAAAAAGTTCCAAATTCCTTTTCAAAACATGAGTTTGGAATTTTTAGTTTTCATGGTTTTCTTCCTTAGTCTTTTCTAGCCCTGTGACTGTATGGACTCAGCCCCATATCTTTTGCATTGCCCGTTAGATTTTGATTTGATTCTGTCAAATGAATGGCACACATGCTCAGAATGTCAAAGTGAGAACATGCCCAAAGAGAGAAAAAGATAGAAGTTGGTTCAGGTTTTTCTGAAGAAATTGTCAAATTGAGATTTTTTTTAAATTGTTCTGATGAAGAGATGAGGATTTAGTTATAGAAAAAGGCAAATTGATTTGTGATTTTATGTTAGCGTTTGTTATTAGCCCAAGAAAATTGAATTAAACAGATTAAGATAGTTTGCTTAAAAAATGTGTGTCCTCTAGAGTCCTATCAGCTATGTCCTTGTCCTCTTGAAGAGAATCATCAACTGCTTCTCTGCTGTTCTAAAATAGCAATAGTAGATCACTTAGAACATCCTCATTTAACCAAAGTATTAAGTAGTGGTTTAAGTAGTACAGACTCATGCCAAGGACATGAACGTTTTAGGAATAGCTGACTGCAAAAAAACTGGATTTTTTGCTTAGAATGTTTAAGACTTTCCATCTAGGGCTTGCAAAGAAAACCCTAATTAAAAAAAAAAAAAATATATATATATATATATATATATATATATATACATACATATTATTATTATCATTATTATTATTATTATTATTATTATTCACCTCTCACAAAGCACAAGAGGAAGAACATTCTGGAGCTTAGAAAGTGGGATTTAGAATCTCTAGACCCTTGTTTTTTCCTTTAGCTTTATAGATAAGGAAATGTACATTTTCCCAATACATCAGGGGGAGTTTAGTGGGTTTATGTTGTATTCTGTGAGTTTCCTGGAGAAAGGTAGAATAAAAAGGAATAAAAGAAATGGCAGGTGTTGTTACTGTTTCTGAGAGCTAGCCAGTAACACAATTTACCATCTGAACATGGAAAGTGCAGAAAGAACAAGATTTATTGCAGTTATAAAAATGTTTACTTTATACATGCAATTAATATTTTAGTAGGAATAGAAGCTGGATGCACATTGTTTTTTATATAAAACAAGTATCCCAGGTTAACATTAGACAATCATGTATTCCAAGGTTCCTCTGGTTTTATTATGTAAGCTCTGAGACCGTTTGATTCACATTATTAGTTTTAATACTATTTAAATCTTTGCTATTATTGACCACTTTAGAGGCATTAATTTTATGATTTTTATTTTTCTTGAGAATTATAAGATCAAAATTATATTACAAAATTATGTCATATTGTGAAAGTAAAAGATTTATAAATGTTACAAAGTGACACATTTCAAGAGTATTATCTGAATTATCTAAGAAGACCAAGATGTTTCAGCTCCTTTAAGTAAAGGAATTGGGCCCCATTTTGGCAATTAAAACCACAGATCAGTGGTTTTGAAAATGAATGAAACCAGAGCTGTAAGGAGATCTTTTTCCTCAGAATAATTTTAAAAAATCACTCTTTAGTTTCTTTAGAAAAACTGGACTGACTTGTACATTTTTTGGTATCTTATTGATATTCTCAGCTTGGTGAGATTTGTCCCTAAGTTGGTAGGGGTTGGGGGAGCTTTGTTCCTTCCTATGTTGGTTCTTTTAAAAATGACTTAAAATCAGTGTTCATTTATCATTGTAGGGAATGACTGAGGAGGAAGAAGACAAACTTTTAGCACTGAAGGACTTCATGATGAAATCCAATAAAGCGAAGGCCAATATTGTGGACCAGAGTCACCTGCATGACGGTTGCCAGAAAGGAGTCATTGATTTGGCTGCTCTTGGCATAACTGGGAGGCAGGTTGATCTTGTAAAAACCAGACAGGAGCCAGAAGACAAACGAGGTAAATGCCTTCTTTTTTTTTTTTTTTTTTTTTTTTTTTTTTCACTCAGTACATGATTATCATTGGCAGTTTAACTGAACTGCTTTCAACAGATCAATACTAATATAAAAAAAGCCCCATAAGAATTCTTCAAAAAATTAATGTCTGCAGAAACTGAGATGATTTGATTATTTGGTTGCCTACTTTATAGTGTGGACTGTGCAATTTCTCACCTGAAAGGTAATTAATTTAATCCTGCTTCAGACCAGTACTTGTTGGATCTGGGATTTTATTCTCTGCTGGTACAGATTACAGCCCATTCTGATCTTTTGGAATTCTTGTTCAGATTTTCACATAAATGTTTTCCAAATGACTTAGTCACTGTGCTCAGTGCATTTCTTTGTGTCCTTTTAGTGTTCAGGAACCCTCAGAAATGCATTTCTCTATTGCCTTTGGGTTGCCTATAGCTTTGACATTTCACAAACTGTAATTTGTTGCCATGTAATGTTACTGAGAAAATAATGGGAGAGGGTATGTTTAAAAATGGATTTGTATTGTCAGGGAGCAATTTCTTCATCTATAAGCACCATGAAGAATACTTAAGGTAAATAAAAAATATAAAAGGAGGCAAAAGTTGTAGCTTCCTTTGTGTTTAACTCAGCATGCATTTATTACTAGCCAGCTGTGTACAAATTACTGTGCTTATAGGTATTGAGGAAACAAACAGAAATGAGATGATACCTTTTTTTTTTTAAGTTTTTATTCCATAGGGGCATCTGAAATCTATATTTGTAGCTATCTACTCTCTGTCTGAAATGAATGTCTGTATATATCTGTATCTTTCTGATTAAAATCTGAGTGTATATGTATGTGTGTATCTATCTAAAATATAAGTTCTGCTTGTATCTATTTGTGTAACTATTTGTTTTTTGATCTGTTGATCAATTAACTTTTGATCTCTTGATAAGTTAAAAAAAACAAACCAAGTTGATATGAGTGGAAAGGGAGTCCCTGGAGAGATTCTAGAAGGTTATGCATAGGAAGGTGTACTGCAATGAACCCTTGAGGAAGTTAAGGGCTCTAGGAGACCAAGAGCAGGGGAGAGCTCTGTCCAGGCATGGGGGAAGCATTTGTGGAGTCAAGAGATGGAACGTTGAGATTGGGGAACATTTGGGACACTATTTTCTTTGGAATTTAGTAACATGAAATAAAACAAAAGATTTTTAATGCCTTAGTATAAAATGTTCCTTTGCTGCAGATATATACCTTCCATTTGCAGAGCACTTCGCAGTTTACAAAATGCTTTCCTTTTCTCTCAGATTAGGGACTGTTAACTATCTTAGTCTTTCCCTAACTGGATACCCACCCTTGAGGTTCAGAGGCCTGGCTCAGTGGCTCTGCACTTAGCCAGCAAATAGAGCTGGTCTTCCTCCTCCTGTCTCCGCCTCTTGGGCGTCCTCCCTGTAGGGTTGTTGTCTGGCTCTAGAAATATAAGAAAAGGAGAGGAGCAAAGGAAACCTCGACTCCTTGAATGTTACTGAACTCAGGAGATAAAAGTTCTCGAGATGAAAAAACTGACTGTGATTAGAGTGGTTGATGGGGACCTGGTTATTGTTCCTGGCTTTTTTTGCAAATGCTACATTAAATGCCAAACACTACCTTCTGTTGGAACCCAAAGAGCGATAGATTCAGAATTGGTGCACACATAATGCTAGGGGGGCCTCTTGGCATTTGACTCTTGATCCAGCCCAGCCCTCTCATCATCTATGAGATGCCCAGAGTGGGGGTGACCTGTCCAGGGTGCCCCAAAACCCTGATTGGAGCCAAGGATGAGCCCAGCTCCATGCTGCTTTCTCCCCCCCCCCCCCCGCCCCTTCTTTCCCTGGGAAATACACAATGGAGTGGAAAGAGCATCATGTTTGGAATCAGGAAGATCAGAGTTGTGACCCTGCCTCTGCTGCTCCTTCGGAGCGTGTCCTGCTGCGTCCGTGGTTGGGTGGGGAGGGCTCTGCTGGGGGCCTAGACACTGGGGTCCCACTCAAAGAGTGCTTCAAGAGGTGCCAGGTGCTTTGCTCACGACCCTCTTGAGGCCAGGGTCACAAGACTCTGTTTCTTCATCTTATAGGTAATTACATAGACATTTAACCACCTGATGGGTGACTTCAGTGAAGTAGAATGTAGACTTGGTCTTCTGCCTCCCAGTTCAGTACTTTCCTCACTACACAGTACTGCTCATTATTTAAAACGACCTTGCTCTTTATCTACTGGCGGAGGCAGCTCTGGGGGAAAAGTTTTCACCTTTGTTGCTAGTTTGCTTTTCTGAAAGAAGTGATCCATCATTTGTAATTGTGACATTTCTGCTGTCTCACTGATCGGGATGTTCTTGAGGCCCGGCTAGCTCTGGGGGGGGGGGGGACTGGGAGGGAGAGGGAAGGAGGAAGTCTTCTTGGTGCCTGGGGCTGATTCATTGTGGCAGCTGTGGCTCCCAGCCCTCCTTGGGCTCCTTGGGGTCAGCTGGGAGATCAGAGTCAGCATCTAAAGCCATTCGTGGTTTTGAAGAAGACACAAAACAAAATAACTTGTGGTTCACCGGTCTTTGAGCAAGGTGCTTCGCCTCCTGAGTGATTTCAGAGCCCTCGGACTTTTAACAACCTTCATTTATATCTAGTAACACTCCTTGGATGTATTTCCACAGCTAGAAAACACGTAAAACAGGATTCAAATGTGAATGAAGAATGGAAGAGCATGTTTGGATCACTGGAGCCTGCTCACCTCCCCCAGGCCCTCCCGAAGGGACACGGGCCGTCCAGCGACCAGGAAGCCCCTCAGCCGGGCAAGCCTCTGCGTTCGGAGTCTTCGCTCGGCCTTGGGATAGCCTTGTCATCCTCTCCCCAGGTATGGGAAAGTGCTCACCTATCCCCCAGGCTCTAGACTTTTCCCTGACATGCCATAGTTAGGCCACGCTCCACAGACCACACTGGCACTTCTCTGGGCGCTATGAGCCGGACTGGTTGTGAGCAGGCAAAGAGCACCCAGAGTAAGGGTTTGTTTGTCCCTGGGAACCACAGCATGTGTTTGAGCAAAGCAGTAAGTGAGCACCCCATCCCAGGAGTGCGTCTCCTTCACTTTGAGGAGGCAGTGGGGGCCGAGGCTGCCATTAGTAGGGCATTCGGGATGGCGACTCAAGTTAGGTGGTGGATCTGGAACAGGAAGAAGAGGAAAACCAGAAAAGTGGTGGAAGAGTGGGAGAGGAAGAAAGGTTATGAACTGAGCACTCGGCTCATAGGGCAGGAAGGAAGCAGGAAGGCCTGAGTTCAAGTCCTACCTCAGGCCTTTCCCTGCTTTGTGACCTGGGCAAGCCACTTAACCTCTCTGTGCCTTTATATCCTCACCTATAAAATGGTACCTATACCCCAGGATTATTGATCATTTTTGTGAAATGCTTGGTCCAGCCTGGCATGTTGTCGGTGCTCTGTAAGTGCTTGTTCCATTGACTTCTCAGTCAAAACACATGAATGTTTTTTAGAATTTTTCAGTATCTGTTGGGAGGGATGAGGGGAGAAAAGGGGCTAATGATTGCTGTTTTGAACATATTGAATTTCCCAAGCCAGTAGCACACCCAGAAGGAGATATCTTCTAGGACATTTCACCGGGAATGATGAACTTAATATGAACTGATGTAAAACAAAGTGGGCAGAACCAGAAACTCACTAGATACATTGACAGCAGCATTGTAAATGGGAAGAACAGTGACCACAAAAAACTGAATATTTTAAAATCATTAACCACAAGATTGGTCTCAGAAAAGATATCTTCTCTTACTTTTTGCAGAGTTTGAAATCCATATATGTTGAACATCCCATATACTGTCAGGTTTTTCTCATATCTTGATCAGTTTTATTGAATTTTTTTCCTCTACCTTTTTTCCTTCTTCAAGCAAAAACAGAAAAAGCTTGATTTTAGGGGATTGCTGTTTAGGAGGGATTGGGTAGAGGAACACTGAGGGAAAGCAAGGTGTAAAAAAACAAAAAATAAAAATGAATTAAGAAAAAACAATATGTAAAGAGTTTAGGAGAGAGAGATTAAGGTTAGAGGTACAGATTAAGGCATCATCTACAGAGAGATGACTCTTGAATTCAGGTAACAGGTAATTTTTTTAAGAAAGAGTGTGGAGATAGAAGGGAGGAGAACCCAGGGAAGTGCCCTAGGGAATAGGTCTGCTTTCCAAGGGGGCAGAAGATGGACAATGATTTAGAGAGAGAAGACCAAGAAAACCTGAATTCCAATCCTGACTGATCCATCCAGGCCTCTGGAAAGTTACTTAATGACTCAAAAACTCATTGATAGATTTTCTTAATTAGGAATTCCTTATCCTAATAAAATCACAAGTCTTTGGACTCTCAAGTTAAATTTTATAAAGACCTGGTTTCACTTGTTGTACATCGCTTATGGGATCCTCCTTTTCTGATCTCCTAAGTATTTACTTACCAGGACACTTTGGTGCCAATTCTATAATTTTGTGTGGTGATATTGATTTGGATGTTTGTACCAAAGGCTCAGATATAACCATATCATCCGTTCCTGCCCAGGCAGTGCTGTCTTTCCCATTAATATGCTGGGTGTGGAGTGGGATCCACTGTTGGGGACTTACTTTCCTTTCTCCTGATGTCATATAATTTCTGAAGCATGAATAATTTTTTTTCATAGAAACCTTCCCGTGAATGTTTTTAGAATTTTTCAGTGTCATGACCCAAGTGTTTATGCATGATTCACAGGCTCCCGAAGCGTCGGCTGTCCAGATTAGGAAGCCCGCAGGGCAGGTGTTAAGCAGCACTGTCTTACCGTCCACCTACCAAATACGGGCCACAACCTGTAAGACGGAACTTCAGCAATTGGTCCAGCAGAAGCGAGAGCAATGTCACGCGGAAAGGATAGCTAAGCAGATGATGGAGAACGCAGAGTGGGAGAGCAAACCACCCCCGCCAGGTAACGGCCTTTGTGCCATTCTTGTTGGCCCCAGGGCTCCCCCCACCTTGGTAAAGATGACCTTTGCTCTTTCAAGGTGAAGTGTGGCTTTTTTAGAATTGCCAAACATACTGCTATTGTAGATAAGCACGTTCTGAATTCTAACTTGGGAAATTTGTATTTTGGGCACAACATGTATGATCAGATATTGCTTTTAGATTTTTAGCAGTGTTGTTAAACCTGAAAATCTATCTATATCTGCACACATAAGGGAAGGTGAAGCTTTTTGGGTCCTCACATGCCATTAGGAGCTTCAGACCTCTATAGTAAGCTGGGCTCCCCGATTCTCGAATTGCAGACTGGTGTACCTGGTTGTTCAGGAATGATGATCTCCCAGAATTTAGGCTGGTATTTGTGGTGTGTCTGTTTTATGGTGCTAGCGCTACTTTAGAATGAGAAATAGTTCGTTCTGATGGTATTCATTATTTGATGGTATCTCTTTATGTCCTTTTGTACTTAACCAGATCTTTGGCTTTTATTCATTCATCAAAGGAAAACTGTCCAATTTTGCGGTTCAGGAAGTGTGCCACCAGAGTTTGCTTTTATAATTCTTTTCTTTGAACACTTCGATCGGTATATTAAATTGATTTCTTTTCAGAGGGGAAATGTTCCACCTACATTGGCAGACTGTCTTGATGGGATGGCAGGGGATTCTGATTGCCTTTAAACCCATCTCATCCTGCGTACAGAACAAACCCTGTTCCTTTTTTTCAGATTATGAGCAAGAACTCTTGGGGAGGGAAAGTAATTTTTTAACTTGCATATAGCTTCATTCTTCATAGTTAGCTAAGATTGGCAGAAATCCTTGTTTCTCCCTTGTTTTTTTTTTTTTTTTGTTTTTTTGTTTTTTTGTTTTTGTTTTGTTTGTTTTTTTTTAAGTGCTCCAAAAGTGCCACATTGATCAGATAATTAACCAAAAGTTGGCTCCCACTGCTCTCAGATCTGTGGCACGTCCCGGCTGCCCGACCTCATTGGTAATCATTCAGTAGTCCTGCACTTCTGTAGACCATGAAGGTCATACTGTGCCTCTAGAAGGTGTGGTAGGCTCTGGAAGCACTCAGGCTGCTGTGCTCCATGGCTGTCCTGAAGGTGAGAGGCTGCAGGGCCTTCTGGATAGTCATTTGTTCTTGATCATGGGGATCCGTTGCATGGTTTGTGGGCGTCCTCTGGTGGCCATTATTCACAGCCCTCCCCTTTCTCAGGGAGGCCCTTCAGTAGCACAGCCCCTGCTCTGCCCTCTAGCACACTAGGTCGTTTCCCAGCAAGGGGAGTGCAGCGCCCATCGGGAGGGTGACAGTGAGGATGGTGCTGTAGCAGTGAGGATGATGGTGTCCGCTGTGCCTGCACACAAGAAATGGTCTCACCCCTGATTTCTCTCCCACCTTCCGACTCCCCAGTCTCTTTTTCTCTCTTGTATCATCTGCTGGCAGCTGCTGCCAACCTTGTCTCTGTATGACCCGTCCCCTCCTCAACCCCCGTGATGATCCTGCCTTCCTCCACATACCCTCTGCTCCAAGGCCTCCAGTGTCCGGTGCTCCTGTCCCCTCCTTTGTACGTTTGCATGGAGCCAGCTGGGGCCACAAGAAATAACATAACTGTTATGTGGGTCCTCACATTGTTACCTGCCTAATTTTAACCAAGCCCCGACTGCAACAAGAGAATCTTATTTCTCCTTAAATGGTTATCCCACTGTTTTCTTCTCCTTTTGCCTCTCATGGCTCCCTCTCTCTTTGAATCTCTTAAATGACGACTCTTGTCTTGTATTTCCACTCAAAATATCAAGTCTGTCCACTATAAGCTTCCTCTTTTTGTCTCACATCCCCTATAATCTTTGCCACTCTCTTCCTTTGTACCTGTTTCTGGTGAAGAGGTATTTTTCTTGGCAAGAGCAGCTTGTCATTTGTCCTCTTGGTCCCATCTCCTCCTCTTGGTGCTAGCGGCTTGCTCCCTCTGACATCCCACCGCTCTCATTAAATTGTAGACTCTCTCTACTAGCCAGGTCCAGGCCCTCACTTTAGTCAGAGGCAGCGGCTTTTAATTGATCTCTTGCCTCAAGTCTTTTCCTACCACCCCAGGATATTCTCTACACGATAGCTGTTTTAGTGTACTCCTGCCCCCAGTCTCTGTCTGTGGATTCCAGTGACTCCTTATCTCTAAACTCAGACATAAACTCATAAACTCTCTGGCATTGAAAGGATTTTTATTTTTACTTGTTATCCTTTTATTTTTTTTAAATAATAGCTTTATTTTCAAAATACATGCAAAGGTAATTTCTAGCATTTGCCTGTAGAAAATCTTGTGTTTCAAATTTTTCTTTCTCCCTTCTCTCCATCTCCATCCCCCAGACAGCAAGTGGTGCAAAAAAAGCAAGCAAACAATAACAAAAAAGGTGGAAATACTGTGTTGTGATCCACACTAAGTCCCCATAGTCCTCTTTCTGGATACAGAAGTCTCTCTCACAAGTCTGTTGGAATTGTCCTGGGTCACCTAGTTGTTGAAAAGAGCCAAGTCCATCAGAATTGATCATCTCATAATCTTGTTATTATGTACAGTGCTCTCTTGGTTTTACTTCACTTAGCTTCAGTCCATGTAAGTCTCTCCACGCCTTTCTAAAATCATCTTGCTGATCATTTTTTATAGAACAATAATACAGTTTCATAGTCCTTGGGCATAATTCCAGATTGCTTTCTAGAATAGTTGGATCAGTTTACAACTTCACCAACCAATGTATTAGTGTCCCAGTTTTCCCACATCCCCTCCAACATTTATCATTATCTTTTCCTATCATCTCAGCCTAACTTGAGAGATATGGAATGTATCTCAGAGTTGTCTTAATTTGCATTTCTCTTAATTTGCAATAGTGATTTGGAGAATTTTTTCATATGACTAGAAATGGTTTTAATTTCTTCATCTGAAAATTGTCTCTTCATATTCTTTGACCATTTACATCGAAAAAGTTGTTTGTTTTTTTAATGTGAATATTTGTTTTCCTTTCTCTACTCTTCCCTCCCCTGATAAATTTGGAGAAAAGAAAAGCTCATCTCATAAATATACATGGTTTAACAAAACAAGTTCCTGCATTGGACATGGGTCTAAATATTCATGCCTTGTTCTACATCTTGAATCTATCACCATTCTGTTAGGCAGTGAGGAGCCTGTTACATCATTGGGCTTCTGTAACTTGTCATTACATTAGTCAAAATTTTTAAATCTTTCAGAGCTGTCCTTACAGTGTTATTTCATAACTTCTTTTGGTTATCCTCCCTCTTCTCTACACCCACTCACATAGATCTTCTCAGCTTGCTCTGAAATCATCACTTTGATCACTTCTTATAATTTTCTATTCATTTGGATGCCTTCATTTGCTGAGGCATTCCCCAGTTTATGGACACTCCCTTTTATTTTTATTTAAAAATTCTTAAATGGGCCCTTTCTTGTATTTTCCATCTTGTTGCACATCGCTCACCTCTATGCCCTCTGTGGTTAAGCCTTGCTGTTCCTTAGATGGGACCGTCCAGCTCCTGTTCTGTGCCTTTGTGTCGATTGTCCTTAAGAATAGGACAATCTCGTCACTTCTTTCTCTTAGAAACCATGATTTTCTTCAAGACTCCTAACTCTGTCTTCTGAGGGCAGCATTTCTTGATCACCTTAGATGATAAATCTTTCTTTAAGGTTACATTTTATCTGTCTTGGCTTTGTCCATTTATGTATGTGTCACCTCCCCTTTTAACAGGGAAACTCCTTAAGGACAGGAATGGTCTTTGGTTTTCTTTTGTGTCCCCCAGACAGCTCAGTGCCTGGCACTAAGAAACCACTTAATAAAGTCTTGTTCATTGATTTGGGCAGTCATGATGAATATGTTAAACTTGATGGTGACAGTATAAGAGAAGAGAGGAGAACAGTGGCAGAGAATTGCTTTTCTCAATCTCGTATCCGTTTCCTCAGGATGGCGGCCCAAAGGCCTGCTGGTCGCACATCTTCATGAACACAAGTCTGCAGTGAACCGCATCAGAGTCTCTGATGAGCATTCCCTCTTTGCAACATGTTCAAATGATGGCACAGTGAAAATCTGGAATAGTCAGAAAATGGAAGGGAAAACTACGACCACCAGGTAAGAAACAGAAAAGGTCCCTAGAGGGAGTACCTTTATAGGAAAGCTGAAGAGCCTCCTTCCTAACATGAAATAGGAACTGACCTTGATAATGTCCCAAATTCCATAGTTATTGAAATATAAATTTTTTAAAACTCCCTCTGTGTTTTTGTTAGAAACTGTCTCTCTTTTCTCAAATATTAAATGTGAGAGGTGATCTGTAAGGTTCCTTCCCATTCTGAGATTATACAGTGGCTCAGATCTTCCCAGCTCATTCTCTTTAGTAATGACTCCATTTCCCATCCTGAAGCAGTATGCTGTGATTGACGATTGATGTGGGCAGCTGCTTTGCCAAAAAAGCATCATTGTACACGTGCAATTATGTATGTCCCTTCCCCCACTCCATATGCCATCTTCCTCAGTATTTAACTGTATACAGAATAAACTCAAATGATGTTATATCCAGTTTGTTCCTTAGAAGGCATTTTATAACCTGCTATTGTTATTTTCTCCTAACTTATACGTAGTATTTTCTAAGGTTTTTTTGCTTTTCCCTACTAAAACTTGGATATTTCCAGGTCTGTATTGTCTTCATGTACTTTTTACTTGGCTATATGGCACTATTTTGGAAAGTGGGTTTTTGTACAGTTACTCATTCTCTACCTTCTTATAGTTGTTGGTTTTTTTTGACTCTTTATTTAGTTGACTCAAATTTGTAAGAATCTTTGTGGTACTTGTTCCAATCTCTTCAGGTACTTAACAAGCTTAATGACTTAGCCAAGTGATTGAAACTCTGGGAGCTTCCATTTTTTTCTTTTGTAAAATGAGAATAATAATAGTCTTTCCCATATAGGATTGTCGTGAGGATCAAAGGAAGTCATGTATATAGAGTATTTGAAAACACTTATATTGCTACATAAATTTGAACTTTATTTCTGCACATTTTTCTAATGTAGATCTGTTATTTTATCTCTGGTCTTGTTGACATTTGGTATAAGCCCTTGGGTAGAAAACATTATTTTCCTATCTAAGTAGGAGTTGTGTTTCTATTTGGAGAAATTGGGATTTCTTTTGTTAGCTGCCCAAAGTTTAGTATTCCAAGTGAAGTGTTCTGGGTATATAGAAGAGTTTAAAGGCTCCATCTTTGAGGTGCCTGGGAGCCTACACTATTTAAAACATCAAAGAATAAGAAGAAAGTTAATACTCGGGGATCTGGAGCCATCCAGAAGTCATTTTAGATGTGAGGGAGTTAAATAAATAACTTGTTAGAAAAGAAAGGATGCTTAAAACTTAAGGATGACCATTAAACACAACAGCATTGTGAGGGGAGCAGAAGAAAATCTTTGGTAAATGTGAGGAAAGTCAAGGAATCCTGATGTGTATAGGCAGGAAGCATTAATAAGTGCCTGCTTTGCCAGTGTTAGAGATATCGTACTCAGTGTTAGAGATACTGAGAAAGGTTTTTGCCCTCCAAGAGCTTCACACTGAATAGAGGAGACAGATAGCAGGTGTTCTTAGAACCTGAGAAAGGGGTCAGGAACGCCAGAAAGAAAGGTTGCATGTGAAAGAACATTCAAAGCACAGAACTAGAAATCTAAAGGGATATTCTCTCCCAAAGTGGGGAAGCTAAAGGAGTGTGTGTCCTGATTGGGGCACAGGGTCTGGGATAAAAAGAATGAAGTTGCTTCTTCCCATGAAACTCCTCAGCATCTCTGAGTGAGAAGGTAGGGCCCCAGAGGGGGCCTAGTCCACATGAACAGGAGTTGCTTCAACAGGCTTTCCCAGAGCACTTGTTGATTTAGTTCGCTTGTTAAATTCATGAAAATAAATATTTCTTCTAGTATTCTGTGGTGATGGGTAGGTTACAGAGAAATAAAAGGTATAGTCTCTTATCTGTAGAAGTTCTTATTCTAATTAAATACCAACACAAAACTGGCACATCATTTTTTAACTATCTGAATAAATCAGATAAGTGTGGTAGAGTTTGGAGGAGAGAGAGATCATTACAGCCATTAAGTGAAAGGGAAGGCTGGGTATGCGGTGTAAAGGGAGATGGGGAGTATTCAAGGACTGGAGAATGGTGTAAGTGGAGAGAGAGTCTGCCCTTTGGATTAGGGGATAGTGGAACAGGTGCATTCTGGGCCTGGAGTCAGCTGGGTGACCCTGAGCAAGTCACTTTAACTGTTTGCCTTAGTTTCTCCATCTACAGTATGGGGATAATGATAGCAACTACCTCCCAGAGTCTTCCAAGGATCAAATGATATGATAAATATAAAAATGCTTAATGTGGTACATGGTACACAATTAAGTGCTATCTAAATATTCTCTTATTATTATTATAGAGTAGTAGTAATATTAATTTTGTGTCTGTGTCTGTTTGTAAAAGCCAGATTTTGTTTTTGTTTTCATAGCTTTTTTTTCCCAAAATTCATTCAATATTCATATTTGCAAAGCCTTGTGATCCAAATTTTTCTGCCTTCCTCCCTTTCACTCCCCTCTCCTAGACAGCAAGTAAACCAGTCTAGGTTAGAAGTACACAATTCTAAAAGCTAAACTTTAACCTCCCTGAGGTCATGTGTTTTAGTAATTTTTGTTAGCATTTTTAATGCTTTGCAATGAAAAGATGATGGTTGACTAAAGAAATGGATAGAGAAAGAGTGAATAGAAGAAAGAAAAAAATGATTATAAGCTGTTTAATGTGCCCAGCAGTATGCTCAGTTTTGGTGGATACACAAATGTAAAGAAAATCCCTGCTTCAAGCTTATTTACAATCTGTAACAAGGAGCAGTAGCCCCAGAGAGTTATTTTGGTTTGGAGATTGATAGGAACTGAGCAGACTTGGGGAGGGTAGATGAGCCACCCTTTGCCCAGCATTGGCAATATTGATTCTGTTGTGGTTCAGGAGCTGGAAAATTGAGGGCAGGGCCCCCATGCCATGGTAGGGTCTCTGGTGAGATGATGACTGGGACTAAAGTGAATCCATGCAAATTGCAGGAAGGGGAAGGGTAGAGAGAGCTCATGGTGTGTAGTATTTTATGTCTAAATTAGTGAATAAATAACACTTAGTGAAATTTACAACCCTCTTTTTAATAATGTAGGAAATTTATTTCTGAGATAGACCATTGATCTGAAGTTCTTAACCAGAGATTCATGAATTTGTAATTATAATAATAATTGTTATTGTAGGTCAATTCTAACATACACACGTATTGGAGGACGAGTCAAGACACTTACGTTTTGCCAAGGATCTCATTACCTGGCCATTGCTTCAGATAACGGTGCTGTGCAGCTTCTTGGAATTGAGGCTTCCAAGTTACCTAAATCTCCCAAAATACATCCTCTTCAAAGCAGGTATTTTTCTCTCTTGGCAATTTCTGTTTTGTTCTAAGATAGGTTATAGAGTAACTTTGGCCTAACACTCCTTCCACCTGCTCTATGTCAGATTAAGAGGCTTTCGTCCTTAAAAAAAAGTTGTTTCTAAACTGGTATTCTCTTGGTTTGAGCACCACAGAATTGCACAAGTCAGTAGGGCACTTTCCGATCATTTTGTACAAACCATACCTGCGTAGGGATAATCTTGGTCACATCCCACCACAGCTAGGAGATGCAAGAAAGAGAGGGGACTTTCAGACCACTATTCCTGGGGCTAGATTTAATGGTGGGCAATTTTTTTCTTAAATTAAAGAAATCTTTTCTTTGTAACTTTCACTTGTGACCCCTTTTGCTCTCTGGGGCTCATCTGGGATTGAGCAAGTCTCCTCCCTCTTGTATTTGACAGCCCATTTCACTCCCCAGGCTCACCATCTCCACTGGCTTTAGCCAGAGTCGCCTGGCCTCTCATTTCCCCATGTTCCTGATTCTCCTTTGGCCTTTTCATGTCCTTCCTCAAATGGCCCCTCCTCCCCTAAGCTGAACATCCAGAGTCCAGATGTTTGATGAGGGCTATTGGGTGGAGCAGAACTATACCCAAAGCCCTGTGGACACAAAAGCTGCAAAGGCCAGGAAACACAAACAAGACTTCTAATATGATCATTGCTTTGGAGAGGCCGGAACTGAATGAAACCCGAGATAGGAAGAAGGGAGTGAGCTGGGGCTGAAGCCGCCCCCCAGGAAATGACCCCTGAAACACTGCTGACATCCCAGTTGGCCGAGACCCACGGGTACTTTCTGGGCCCCAGGGGCAGTGAGCCCCATGTTCTTATCTTGGGGAAATGGAAATGCCTAAATGTCAACAGCCTTGGTATGAAGCCAAAATGAATGGCCAAGGAAAGGAGTATTTGGTAGAAGGACTTGTTTTTTGGTGGTTGCTGTAGAAGTTCTCTCTTAAATTTAAACTGCACCCTTTTCTGAAAGATCTTGAGCAGCTTCTAGAGTGAACAGTGTGAGCTAAGCAAAAGGGAATGGCTGTTTCTAGGTGCCAGAGTTAAAACAAATATATGAGACGTGGCTTGTAGGATACATGTATGATAACTTCCTCTCATCTTTGGACAGACAGCAGGAAACGGCCATCTTCGTCTGCAAATGGCACCAAGTAGTGAGAAACGTTACCCCTTATTATTTTGTCTGTCTAGGTTCTTAGACCAGAAGGAGGATGGGTGTGTTGTGGATATGCATCACTTCAACTCTGGGGCTCAGTTAGTTCTGGCCTATGCCACAGTGAACGGCTCCTTGGTTGGTTGGGACCTCAGGTCTTCCACTAACGCATGGACACTGAAGCATGATTTGAAGTCAGGTCTCATTACTTCATTTGCTGTGGACATCCACCAGTGCTGGCTGTGTATCGGTAAGCTGAATTTCATCCTATTTTCATTAAAGGAGCAAAGTAAATAAATATTTATTCATTGCCACCTGTGGCCTCCGACTTACTCGTCCATGGTAATAGAAATGGGCAGTTACATGAATAATTAATACTTGGAATTAATTTCCAAACTTAATTTAATCCATTATTTTCAACCGTGTTTTACTTGCTGGATCAAAATTTTTATTAGTTCCTTAGAAAGTCATGTTATTAACAAATTAGTTTCTGTCTTTTGAGTCTTTTAACTAATGGGATTGCTAATAAATAGAGAAAAGATCAGAAATTAGGTGGTGGATAGAAGGGGAAGCAGAAATTGAGGTCCAGTCTGTTTTACATTTTAGAAAATCAGTCATTAGTTACCAGAAGACTCTAGTTAGATTTAAGTTGGATTATTTTTATAGAACTTCTTTTTGAAAAACTTATTTGTTTTTTAGAATTAATGAATTTGGGTCATAAAATTATTTCAACAGTTAGATTTCCCCCAATAATGTTATTAATAGGAAGGAACACATTCATATATCCCCCCCCTCCAGTTATATTTAAAATAATTTTTTACATTTGTTTTTAAAACTTTTCAGTTCTAGATTCTCCTCCTTATCTCCACTCCCAGCCCCCATTAAGAAATCACATGTGAAGTTATGTAAAACATTTCCATAAAAGTCATAATTGTGAAAGAAAACATCTCCTCCCTGAAAAAATCCTGGGTAAAAGAGGCCATTCTCTGCTCCCCTTCTTACCCAGCCTTAATCACTGAATGGGTGTTGCCTCAATCAAACTGAGACCTGTTAGAGATCTTAGTTTAAGAAGGCCAAAGTTGCCCCTTTCCTCTAGGGCCATCTTCAGTCATTCTCCTCTTTCTGGCTCCTGGACCCAGGTGCCTCTGGAGGGGAAAGTGAGGCAGGGGAGCTGGCCCAGCCCTCCCTCACTTGATGGCAGCACCTCCCTGATGTCCTGGGCCTCTTGGAGGAATGCCTTCAGCGTGAATCTTTGGTCATTTTGGAGAGAGTTGTTTTAATAAAGTAGTGGGGACCCTAAGTCAGGTTGGAGGGGCAGAGAAATGAGAGAGAGGTGAGCAAGGAGATGGGGTCTCTCCTCTGGCTATTGACTTGTGTATTGGAGCAGAAGCATGGGATGATAGCTTGAGAGAGCAGTTAGGGTTACTGACCTGGCTTTCTTTGTAGGCCCAGGGTGAGGGTAGTTGTTATTGTTTGTCCTTCTTTCTCCAAGAGGCTCCTTCCTTCTTTAAACATCCCCATCCTTCTTTCCCTGCCCACTGGAAATTGTGCTCCCCCGGATGAGGCTGCCAAACTCGGAGGGTTTATTTACAAGGTGTCAGACTTGTGGCAGTACTGCTGAGACCAGCATCAGTCCCTTCCATTCCCCCCAAACTGCCTATCATTGTTTCTATTGGTTCTCAAGGGATTTCAGTGTCTTCCCTCTCCCCAGGCCCAGGCTGGCCCCTGTGTTAAACAAAGGCACTTTTTTCTTGATTCTGTTTGGTAGTTTTTATCTCTCCACCTCCCTCCTAATATATGAGAGAGAGAGAGAGAGGCCCAAATTTACTGTAAATAACCCAAGATCCACCTGATGGAAAATGGATAGAAAGTACAAGGCCGATTGATGTTGCCAACTTTGCACTTCAGCAGGCTGGCAGTA
Source organism: Sminthopsis crassicaudata (assembly GCF_048593235.1). Lineage (NCBI taxonomy): Eukaryota > Metazoa > Chordata > Mammalia > Dasyuromorphia > Dasyuridae > Sminthopsis > Sminthopsis crassicaudata. The sequence continues at coordinate 36,352,619 of NC_133621.1, read as the reverse complement.
ATAACTGATGAATAAAATCCCTTGCTGCATTCTGTGATTTCATTATAGTTTCTGTGATGTGTGGAGTAGAGGGCTTTTGAGCACTGGAGAGGTCAGGGGAAGTATGCTTTAAGGACTGCAGGTAAGAGGCTTAAGATGGTGGTTGAAAGTACAGTTCTTCACCTATTGAATAAAATATGATCTGGCTCTACTGTGGCTGTAGATGATGATCACGTTGCTTTTTCCCCCCATGTTGAAAGGTACAAGCAATGGGACCATGGCTTGTTGGGACATGAGGTTCCAGCTACCGATTTCAAGTCACTGTCATCCTTCACGGGCCCGAATCAGACGCCTCTTAATGCATCCTCTGTACCAGTCATGGGTAATTGCAGGTAAAACTGAGGCTCTTTTTCCAAGTGGTTGAGAGATTTGCTTAGAATTTATCCTATCAACTTTGGTTTTTATTTTCTATTTTATTACATGGATCAGAACTTTGTCTTTGGCATGAGTCATTAATAAAAAATTCTACTTTTAGTTATCAAGGGACATGTATTTGGGCCAAGAATATCATTCCGTAAGGCCCACTAAGTTCATTATTCCTTTTTTCCTGGGAAATATTGCAAAATTAGCTAAAAATATGGAGTTCTATTTTACTCTAATCCCTATGCTTTAAAAAGATCTTAGCCCGATTTTCAGTTAAGTGAAGAGAGAAGAGTTTTCAAACTAAAAGCCAGTGATAATAAGTCCATTTGCTCACAAAAGTCAGGAGTAGATTATTAAAGGGATGGTGTTTGAACATTCAGAATAGTGGGGCATCTAGGTGGACAGAGCCCTGGCCACTTCAGTTCAAATTCAACCTCAGACACTTGATATTTAATAGCCAGCTGTGTGACCTGGGTGAGTCACGTAACCCTGACTTCCCTTGCCAAAAGAATAGGAACACAGCTACTTCAAGAACAGATTATGCAAGACTAGTCCCCTTTTCCTTTTTAATGGCTTTACTAGACTAATAGTTTGAACTGGATTTTACCAAAATATTAATAGAATCTCTTAGGCTTGATGAGTGTGGTTAAAAACTTAAAACTGGTTGCTTGAATGAATTTTTAAAAAATGTGATTAATGGAAAGATGTTAGTGTAGTTAAATCCTTATCTCTTCAAGGATTAATTCATCCTTTTACCTTCCCTATGGCTTGCAGAGTTGGAAAGGACCCTTTTCTTACCCTCCTTAAAAAATAATGAAATTGTTTGGACAGAAGTTCCTAGTGGTTCCCATGCTTTTGTATCTAAAGCTATTCTGGCAAGTGATAACTGAAAGAATTCAACACACCTCAAAGCCATTCTCCATATTGTAGTCATAACAGTGGTTTTTTTTGGGGGGGAGTGGGAGATTGTTTCCATTAAAAGCTTATCCTCGATTTTGGGACCATTAAAATTCTTTTTGGAGCAGATACCTATAGAGGTCTTTGCTGATCCCAGCTCTGACTTTGGAATAATAAAAAAGGAAGTGAGATGCATGGTCACTCTGATTAACATCCCTGGCTCATTTTGACTAAAGATGAGGGAAAAAAAAAAAAAGTCAAAGATATAAAAGATGAATTCTGAGAAATAGCTGGTAGGTTAATGATAAGTATATTTGGTTTTAGTGAAACTATAGACACAAATAGAGAAGGATATACATTTGTTTGTTCCTTTATATTTCCAAAAGGCTTCCATTTTTGGCTGCCAGGGCATTCACTTTCCAGTGACACATAGTGATGGAATAGAATGCTGGTGTAGGTGCTAGTGACTGCAGGTGAAACCAACCTGTTGGCCATATGCTGTGTCTAAATTCATCCTGGATCTTTGGGGGATGACTTATTTCTAAAAATCAACTCCCAAGGGAAGAGACATGTAAGTGTTCAAAAAAATGCTTGTTGATTTGCTATATGTTTTTTCTCTGACGGTTGGCTAAAGCAGCAGGCCCATAAGGTTCCTTTGTTTATTCTTGACCTGAAATACTATGCTGTCTTTGTGGAGCATCCTCCACAAAATTTTATATGTGAAGCATTAAGTGGATTTCCAATAATGTCTAGAGGATTGAAATAGAACTCAGAGGAGGAGCCCGAGAAAGCACCTCCTGGGCCCCTGTGGCTCCCACATAGCACAAAGACTGCTACGTAGGGACAGAGGTGTGACTGTCAGAAGTAGAAAAGCACAATATTTTTATGAGGTTGAAATCTGAAGAAGACCTCAGTAAATTTAGCCAACATTTACTCAGTGCCTACTACATGCTAGGATATCCTAAGCATTATCTCTTTCAATCCTTACAACCACCCCTGGAGGTAGGTTCTGTTTTCCCTTTGACAGATGAAGAAACTGAGGCAAACAGAAATTAAGCCCCTTGTCTTAAGGGTCACCCAGCTGGTAAGTGTCTTAGGAGGCATTTGGATTTTAGATTTTGCTGACTAAAGGTCCAGGACTCTCTCCATGACTCCAGGGGCTGTAGTCAAAGGCTCTTATCTTCAAGGGATGCATGGCCTGGCACTTGTAGTGACAGAGAGCCCAGGCCTTCTCTCCCTCCTGTTAGCCTGACTCACACCTGTCCCAGGAACCCTCACATTTTCTCTTGGTCATTTGGGTCCCTTTTGAAACCCCTTTCCCACGGCCCTCCCAGCAGCGGCCAACACTCTCTTTCCCTCTCCTGTAGAATAGGTCAGCCTCAGTTTCACTTCTAAGAACAGGCTGGAGGCTGGGCTCCCATGAGTCACCTTGTCGGCCTTGTGTCTCCCTTAGCTGTTCAGGGCAACAACGAGGTGTCCATGTGGGACATGGAGACCGGCGACAGACGCTTCACTCTCTGGGCCAGCAGCGCGCCGCCTCTTTCTGAGTTACAGGTTTGGCTTCCCTTTTTACTCACACGTTCTCTGTACTAAACACAGTTCTGGCAGTCTGCTGACTCTGGCTTCTGTCATTCCCACGGCTTTGTTGTTACTCTGGAAGTTTTACAAGGGAAGGCATCATGTGGCCATGTTGCCTTCCTCCTTTCCCCTTTTTTTCTAAGATTATTTAGCATATATATATATATATATAGTTTCTTAGGGACATCTCCACAAGAACTCTGCTGGCTCATTTAATACTTTGATTTCCTTTTAACTAATAAAGAGATTCTTTTTCTTCACTTAATTCTTATTAGTTTTGCTTAGTAGAAACAAGTTTTTATATCCATAAAGAATATCAAATTTTCTTTCACTGTACATTTTTGTTCAAAAGTATCAAAAGTTTGATTGAAAGTTTCTTTTGGTTGTGATACTACTCAAAACTGACCCTAAAAAAGAAATATAAAAAATGCCAGAGAAGTCCATTTGGTTAGAATTTTATAATTAAAAAAAAAAAAAAAGAAGAAGAAGAAGAAGAATCATCAAGTTCTTGAGAGCTGGGAGGGGGGTGGGGGGGACAGGGAAAGGGATGGAGTGATTGTTAACAAGTCTTCAGAGACAGCAGAATTATTTTCAAAAGCCCCATCTCTTATTTGATGTAAACTGATGATTTCACCAAAATTGAATAAATGATTCACGAACATTAATCTGAGCCCATTTTTGTTTCTCTCCAGCCTTCCTCCCACAGTGTTCATGGGATCTACTGCAGTCCTGCAGATGGAAACCCTATCCTTTTAACAGCAGGCTCTGACATGAAGATAAGGTACACACTCTGCCTGACAGGAGACATGTGACAACATTTTGGGGAGGGTGGAGGAAAGAAGCTCTTTTTCAATTTTGACTCTCAAAACATTGTTTTTTTTTTAAATCAGAAGTGTTGGCTTTATATTTGTATTTAATATCATTTACGTTTTGCTAGGAAAGCTGTTAATTCTTTGGTTTTTTAGGTTATTGTTTCTAGGAAATGTTATGGAATCTGAAATTCTCTAAAAAAAAGGAAAGTTTAAAATTCTCTGCTGAGAAAGTTAAGGCAGAATCAGCAGTTACTACCTTGGGTCTTGAGGAGTTAGTCACCGTTTTTTTTTTTTCTTCCCACAGATTTTGGGATCTGGCTTACCCAGAAAGGTCTTATATTGTTGCTGGAGGTGGTAGTTCCCCATCTGTATCCTACTATAGGAAAATCATCGAAGGCACAGAAGTTGTCCAGGTATGGTCAACTTTCACTTGGTTGTTTTGTTCTTTCAACTCATTACTATGAGATGATGTAATCTTTGAATTTATAGATCATAGACAGCAGTTTAGAGCTGCCCCAGAGTATAGACAGATCTGGTAGAGCCCCCGTGTGCCCTCTGATAGGTGTGGGCACTGAGGCTCAATGGGTTTAGCGCCCAAAGCCTCCACTTTTTTCTAGGGCTTTCTCTATCCTTCCCCATGGCCTTTCATAAGGCAGTTTGCTAAGTATCAACAATTTATTTCTATGAGGCTTTTTTTTTTTTTTAAGCAAAGCTGAGCTGTATGCCCCAAATAGACATTTTCCTCTTATTCTCATTTCCACTCATTCAATGATCTGTTTTGAAAGGCAGTTAGAAATTGTCCTATTCGAAAATCATCAGATAAGCTTTTGTCACTGCAGAGTAATTAGATTGATTCCACAAACCCCAGTGGGAAATCATATCTCATTTTTTGTAGCATTTTAAGTTCGATTCCGCTTGTAGCTTGGAGCACTTTAGAAGGAAAGGAGGCAGATGAGCCATTGGGTCTGTGAGGAGAAGCCAGGTGTAGCAGGTCAGAAAGCCATTAACTCTGTGACCTCTGCAAGACCAGTCCACCCCTGTGTGAAGCTCGTGGCTTGTCGGGATTAGACCAGGCTGGCATAGGGAGGTCGGTTCTCACCAACATTACCTCTAGGGAGGTCAGAGCTCTCTGCCACTCTGAAATTGTTAGGTTGGCCCATGGGAAATGGACCTGGGTTGGAGTTGTCTGAGCCCGGTTGTAGAAATGTCATAGAGCCCTCCAAGGGCTGTGGGTGGATGAGGGAGATTAAGAGTGGTGGAGGTCATGCTTTTAACCCCAGGGGCATGAGGGGTGAAGGCAACCTCGTGTAACAACAGCATCAGGTAAGCTAACCCGCACCCAGCAGAGCTAAGTGAGCCAAATGACAGCCATTCACATGGGGGAACTTAGGCCTGTCTAGCCAGAGAGACTGAGTCAGGGGGGTTCCATTAGTCACAGGAAACACGTATATTTGCTTTCAGTGATTGTTGATTTAGGCAAGTGTCATTTTCATATGATGAGAAACATTATATCTGATATTTGTTAGTGTAATGTTGTGGCCCCTATGGAGAGGATGCTCTCTCAATGTTTTTGTATGATTTATTCTGAATCTCAGCTATGTTTATCCTGTAATTTTCTCTTTTGAGGACAAAAAATGTGTCAAAATGCACGGAATATAAATGCCTGTTCCTGAGCAGGTTCTGTGAATGATCACTTCATTGTAGGATCAAGCTAGGTCCTGAAGGGTCTGGAGTTTCAAACTTTGACCTTTACTGATAGAACAGAGAGGAGAAGGGAGAAGTCAGTCAGCAGACATCTGTGAAATGATGCAGAACTCTTGGGATATAAGAAATGACAAAAGCAGGGTCCCTGCTCTCAAGGTGCTCACCACCTAATGGGGAAAACAACCATACAAACAAGCTACATACATAGGATGTGACAATGGAAAAGAGGTTTCTTTTCTGTTACAATATAAAAATTCCCTCAACTATACAGATCTATAGGGTTTTTCTCCCTAGGATAGGCTCCACCTTGAATAGAATTGTGAGGAGCAGTATCACCTCCCATCCTGTCTGTGTCAGTTTTAGAGAGATGTTTTAAGAGCTCCTCTGCAGAACAAAAATGCTCCCATAAAGCGAGTTCATAGAGCTACTTTTTAATCTTCTGGCCTTGTCTTTTTCCCTTCTTTTGAACCCCTAATTAGGAAATTCAAAACAAACAGAAGATCGGACCTACAGACGATACCCCCCGAAGGGGCCCAGAATCTCTCCCTGTTGGCCACCATGATATCATTACAGATATCGCAACGTTCCAGACTACACAAGGCTTTATAGTAACTGCTTCGAGAGATGGCATTGTGAAAGTGTGGAAATAGAAACTGCACTGATTTGTATAATTTGTAATAAAGAAATTAATAATATACTACAATTTTCTATATAAAAAGTATTTTTAGAAAACAGTGTTGACTGAAGGAGGTGAAAAATCCTGTCACAAGTGTTGTCTGTAAACCAGCTTTTAGAACCATTGTGTTCTGTTCACTGTTGCAGCTGAGTTGAGAAAACCCTAGCCGAGGTGGTCTTGCTGTGAGCCATGGGGTGGGTTCTGATGCATTCCCCCTTTTGTTTGAGGAAGCACTAGTGTCAGAGGGAGATGGCGAATTTCAAGTGCCAGGGTATAGCCGCGAATCCATCAGCTGATTTGACTTGGAATCGGTTCAGTTCAACAAATGTTAATGCCTTGAAAAAGACGTCATGAAATGCTGCCCTCTAAGTCCTATCTGCTTTGTTCAACATGCTTGAAAATAAATTCTCCTTGACATGTTCAGGTTGTATTTTTTTTTTTTTTTTTAAATCGTGCAGACTTTGCAAGGGAGAAAAGTCCCACAGGAGTTTGAGCCTCAGTTGTTGGGCAGATGAGGTGTATGATATGTTCTTAGACGTGACAAAAATCAACCATTGGGCTTGGCAGACATTTTAAATTAAATCTAATTGAATTGGGTGGGAGGGGGGGGTGAGAAACATCATGGCAGTGGCAAATGTGCCTAAAAATCCATTTACATATCTGAGCCTGCTCCATGGCGTGTGGAAAATGTCATACAATAAAGAGACATTTCATGTGCTAGAAATGTTGGAGCTAGCCAATGTGTCAACTGGCACACGAGCCCGAACACAGGAAATGATTGCCAAAACAGTGATGCAGTTAAAAAAAACAACCCCCCAATCCACCATGTCCCAACTGTCAGGAGCCTGTTCTGCCAAGGTTGAGACTTCAGAGGGCAGCTCGCTTAACTTGGCTTGAACATGAGCTGCTTCTTCGGGGCCCTCCAACAAAGCCTGGTGTACCCCTACCTAATCAGTTGAGGTCCTTTTCTCCTTGGATAACTAATTGTCAGCAAGTTTTCCGAGTCTTAGAAAAAGAAAAACTTTCATTACTCACTGAGATTAATTTGAATTTGACTTGTGGGACTTGGCTGGTACTTGGATACTTCCTGACTGTTTCTAGGTACATAGGCCCCTTCTCAAAGCTCCATTTTGATGTAGAAGCCATCGGTTGATCTTTAGAAGATTCACGATTGCATTCTTCCTTCCATGGACAGAGATAGTGACCTCAGTGTGGCCAAAAGGCTTATAGTGGAGGCCTTCCAAACTAACGAAGCTAATTTTGTGTTGTGTAGTCAGCAAAGCCTTGAGAATCTGGGTCCAGTTTCAGGCCAGAAAGAGGGGTCGCAGGCTTATGATAAGTCTGTGATTCCTATGACATGGTGATAAAACTCTATCACTGAAAATCAATAAATGAATACCTTGAGCTCTTCTCTCAAAAGAGCTCTCCTAGGCTTCAGAGTTCAGGAACGAAGAAGGCTTCAGTTCTGGCCCAAAGGTAGTTGTTCTCTGCTTCCTCTTCAGAGCTATAATGAAACATGCTCATTTTGGCCTCTGGCTAGCTACATTTCCAAATTTGTTTTGATTTTTATTCATATTTCTGAATTAGTGTAGAATGTAAAATTTGGCTCAACAGTATTAGAAACCGACTATTCTAAATCATCTTGCAGTGCAGTCTTTGAGAAGTTGGAAATATTAAAGTGTCTTTACCACTGAAATAAGACATTCCTGTCTATACATAATTGAAAAATGATCCAAATGGCTGCACATTACTACTCACCAAGATAAAAATCTTCTGTATCTCTTCAAAGTCAGAAATGTGCATTAATATGCAACATGAGTTCTACCCAGCATGCATTTTCTCTCTTTAGTGAGGAAGGTTATTTTTCAGCAAGGAAATTCCTTTTTCAGCATGAATTCCATTTCATAAGTTTTGAGCCTAGGTGATGAAAAAACTGAAAAGAATCACCTGGTTAAGAAAGGGTCCTAGTCTCCCCGTTAGTTTTCTCTAATTATAAAGATGGAGTTCCAGTCCTGCTTCTGCCAGGCTGTGTGACCATGGCTAAGTCACCTCCTTATCCAAGTCATCTTGCTTTGGTGCAGGAGATTCCTTCCCCTTTAGGAAGTTCCTGTGTGAATAAAATTATGAGCATTCCTCAGGCCTTCCCCACCGATGACTGCAAACTCACTAACTAAAAACCTTCTCATGAAGCCCTTTGGAGACAGCCCAAGGATTGATTACCAAACTCCCAGATTCACAATACCCCTCTGTAAATGACTGAATCCACCATGAAGGGTTATCGTTTATCAAGATTATAAAACAGACGTGTAAATATCTGTGCACAGGAGCTTAGTGACTGACCTAATGAAGCCTCTTTATGTAGCATTTTATTTGCAGTCTCTTTAAAATCTCATTAAAGATATTTATAATTAGAAGGGCACAGAGAGATTGGGCTGAGGGTATTTGGAATAAACTACATAAACCACCACAATGAATGTAAATATTTAATTTGTAATTTCAAACATTTCTGGAAAAGTTTTTCCCACCTTTCTCCTGAATTTATGGAAAACTTGTTGAATCTGTCAATTTCCTGAGAAAGCTGCCACTTGTAAACTTGCCACTGATCATTTTTCTGATCATTGCTGGTCAGAAACATCAGGTGCAATGTTACAATGTGGTACTGGTTCTTGTAGAAAGAATTGGGAGAGAATCCTGCTTAATAATGTATGTATACACACACATACTATATTATATATATGCACTATATATGTTATATATAGTATGTGTGCATACATATATGTGTGTATATATGTGTATCTATCTATCTATCTATCTATCTATATACATATATGCATGTGTGTATGTATGTATATAGATTCCCATATCTCTCTATTAACATGTGGAGAGGAGAAAGGAAAGAGGCTGTCTCTACAAGGTCATCAAGTCTTTCCACAGACTATGGGTTGAGCTTTATTTGAATTGTATCTAAATACTGTTTAATCCAGAAAGTCTGACTCCCTGCTGTACAAGAGTCATGGGAGCTATGGGCTCAGTCTAAGTATTAATTCGTGGGTTTCATAGCAAGTGTTTCATTTAATGACAAATCAGACTATTGGTTCCTGGTCACTAATTAAAACTTTGGTGAACTGGGCCTTAATTAACTGGGCTTTCCCCCCAATTCCCCAGTATTTCACTTTTTGGCAAGAGAGGTGGATCTTTTTAAACAATAAAAACCAAACAACTAAGTTGACAGTGGGATTTATTTACTTTAAAAAAAAAATCTTCCACTCTAGGTTCTAGAGCTGGTACATGCTAAGGCCAATCTCTTATTTTGTATACCTATAGTCCAGTACAATAAGAATTCATAGTTGGAATGACTTATTAGATGGAACCTTAATCATCAAAAAAAGACCATTTTACTTACCAAAACAGACTAATATGCATCTGACATTTTTTTTTCCAGTAACCAAAATCGAACTAAAAAACCAAACACCTTTTCTGCTTAAGTTAACAAAAAATTCAATTAATCAGAACTTCTCTTTAAGACATTCAGTTAAGATTTCTTATTTATCTGAACTGGAACGTTCCTCACCTATATTAGGGGAAAACCAACCGAATAAACCACAAAACCACAGATGTGCTATGTCATTTCCCCTTTAAGACCTGAGTATGAATATTACGTGGAGCTCCTGTTTTCTGAAATCTGCAGAAGCTGGATGTGTCCTTTGCCTGAGTGAAGTGGGCAGAACTTGGGCTGTGGTGAGGTTTCTCTCACAGGTGAGATGAAGAAAAGTGTGCAGAAGACGTCTGGCTCATGTATTAAAGACTGACCTATCTGGGCTGATGAATGTGAATAAATGAAAAGAAAGGAGAAGGCGCTGCTGCATCCTGATCTCAGGAGTCAACAAATGACAACTTGGCTGACCCAGTCTTTCCTTCTGAAAGGAGCTGGTGGTAACAGGCCCCACAGTAGAGTGCTTGAGGGAAAAGGCAGATGGTTTGGATGGCTAAACAGCATCTGAAAATAACCTAGCAAAACAACCACCACGGCAACGTATTTTTGAGCATGGAGCAGTTCTAAGTGGAGAGGGCAAGTTGGGTAGATATAAATCAGATCGCAAAACCAAGAGCACTGCCACGAGCCCATGTACACACATTCTCTGTGCTGTCCACGGCTCACATCTGCAATATAAGCACCAGACTTTTCAGTGTGTTTAAATACAATTGCAAAACAGCACCTCAGTTCTTTGATTCTTCAATCTTCTTCCATTTATCACAGTACTCTGAAACTTCAGTCTTTGATCGCTGGAACGGGTCTGGGTAGCTAATCACATAAATGCTGGGCATACATATGACAGGACCAACAGTATGCCAAAGTCAGTGTCAAATTCAGGCACAGCCCTAGGTTTCTAGCTTCAGGAAATTTATCCCCATGCAAACATGACTTCCTGATTGTGGGTTCAGTTACTTAAGCTTCTCAGGCTGGTCCTGAGGACATAATGACTTGCCACATTGCTACCCAACGAGGACCGGCTTTGCACTTCGCAGCTTCTTTAAAGATGAGCTTTGGGAACAACGCGTGGCATTTTGTTTCCAGTTTTAAGGGGATGGGATATATTCCTCTTATAACCATTAGTGTTCCAAACAGCATTCCCCCGTACTACTCTTGAGAGAAGCTTTTTGGATAGAAATCTCTCTTCAATTAGTCCAATACGGGCAAGACTATATAAGAGAAAGATGGAAAATATCAGAGAGTGAAGAAGACAATTTCATCCAATTGTGAATAAAAAAATTAATGGTTACCTTCTGAAATGATTTTGTACTCCATTTTCTTTTTACCTCAGGATCTTAGAGCTAGAAGGGACCTTGGAATTTACATAGTCTAGTTTTATTTTAAGATGAAAAAGCAGGTTTTTAGAAGCTGTGACTTTTTCCATTTTGCATTTTTACTTTTATATTGTTTTAAGTTGTACACATGACCAGTTCCTACAGTATAGACCTTATGTCCCTTGAGCCTGTTACTTGGTCTCCACAATTCATCGCTCTTATATTAACTCCACCAGTAGGTGAACAATGGAAACAAAAAGATATAAACCAGTCTATTTCACAAATTATGAGAAGCTCTGGCAAAATATTTGGTGGAGAAAAGAAAAATTAAAAAGACTCATGTTAAGGGACAGTTCAATTTTCTGAGAGCCTCCACAACTGTGAATCATAACATCTGAGGGAGCTGCAGGGCAGCCTTTGCTGACACAGGTGCTGTGGACTGGGAATGAGATAAATTGGAGGCAGAGGGAAGAGGAGAGAGGTCACACAATGCAACACCCTCTCAGTCAGAGAGGTCAGAGAACAGCAACTGCCTCTTAGTCTCCTCATATCATCCTCTCACATGAGGAGATCCATTCTGGGTTGAATCTCCAGCAGCCGCTGCCAGGTGGCTCCCGTGTATTCCAATAGACTCATGTTAAAAATACCTTTTTTTTTTTTCTTCATAAAAATAAAGGAAACTAAAAGGGTGCCTACTTATTTGGGAATGGCTAAAATAATTATTGGCATATGATGTCATGGACCATTGATCCAAAAGAAATATAAAATAGACCGCCTGAGAGGACCTGGGAAGAACTGTATAATAAACTGCATAAGTAAATGCAGAGAAAAGTAGATAGAACTAGAACATTTTATCCATCACATCATTACAGAGAAAAATGGCTGTGAATGACTTCAGAACTCTATTTAATATAGTAATAAACCATTAGTCCAAAGAATGAAAGTATGTCAGCCTTCTCCTGTCAGAAATATGGCACTTATAATGCACAACATATTTTTGGACAAGTCAAGGAGGGAATTTGCTTTACTTGACAATGCATATGCATTATAAGGCTTTTTTCCCTTATCAAATTGAAGTGAGAGGAGTGGAAAAAAGATGTTCACTGGAAATAAATTATTATTAGAAAAAATATTTAAAAAATTATTGGGAAACAAATTTAAAAAAAAAATGCCAGTTCAGATTAAGCCAGGAAGCAGTGGGACAAGTTAGGAAAGGGGAAGAATCATTGAATTGTGGATGTTAATGTCCTTGGAGCCTGGACATATTAAAGAAAAAACTAGGGCTTTTGCCTATTATCAGAATTACCTTTGAGATATACACAATACACATACATGTATTCATATATACACTTACATATGTGTTCACACACATGTATAAACATATCTATGAACATATAAAATAATATATGTGTGTGTGTGTGTGTGAAAAGTCTCCTCCATTCAGAAGATAGACATTTTGAAGGTAGCTTTTTGACAGGTCTAATTTTCATACAGTTAACAGATTCACTTTTTACACTTAAACTATCTTGACCCAGTCCCCCATTCACTTGAGGGACCAGGAGGAAGTAATTTCCTGACTGAGTACCTTAATAAACAGGTGACTGCCTGTCTTTTATTGTCTCTGGCTGACAGGGCTCTTAAAACGAGGCTTCTGGATGGGCGACCCTGGCTGGCCATCTGTCTCCTTAGTTCTTTCCCCCCATCCCCGACAAGCACCATTTATCCTCCTCCTAGACCTCAAAAAGCCCAGGGGAGGACTGAGCCAATTCTCAATCAAGCTGTCCCAAGAAACTGTGAAGTCCTCCTTGTGGCTTGTCGGGCTCCCCATACACAGCTGCTACTTTTAATCTCAGACAATGTCTGGTGTTTCCAATCTGCTGTCTCTCCACTCCCATTTCCTGTGCACAGTACAATTAAGGAGTGTCAGGGGAAGCTGTGTGGGCTTATCTTCTGTTGCCTTTATTGGATGCCGAGAGACAAATCTGACAAGGTTCAGCCAGCATAAACCATGAGGAATCTCACAAATCATGTCATTGACTTCCCGTCTGAATCCCTTAATGCCTTCTCAATTTTACAGCAGCGCCATCATTTATGAAACAAGGAAATGCCCTTGGCCTGCCTAGAGTAATTCAGAATAGGGGAAACAAATAAACAAACACCTTTCCTTCCGAAACTTATTAGAGCTAGTCATTCAGGCTCTCTCGAAAATGGAGAAGATGGTGTCTGGAAAACATTTTTAACTATATAGATGGTCTCAACCCCTAAGGTGCCTACTTCTTCTGAGCCCAGAAAACCCCCTACTGAGGTTAGCATCTAAATACATCCTCCCTTATTGCAACACCTCCTCTGGCTCTGTCCAATGACCTCTGAATCACTCCATTCTAGGAGGGAGGATCAACAGACACTTTCGGTTTAGACTAGGTTCCCAAATCCTTATGCTACACTTCAGGAGGTATTTGCTGCTGGACAGTTCCCGGATTGTTTATTCAGCCCTAGAGGAGCCGAGCAGTTAAAATTCTCTCTGAGCTTCAACTCAGGCTGAAAAGCCCATGAAAATAAAACACAAAGACACCCATTTTTTCATTTGATAATTTGATAGGAACATGTCTTTTCCCCAGTTTTCATCAGAGGTCAGGGAATGAACATAATCAATGAAATTACCTATCAAGGGTAATTCTTAAATGTAATTTCTGGCATATGCAGAAGAACATGAGTTGCTAGAGAGAACTGGGACAGTAGGCAGGAGATAGCTGGGTTCAAGTTCTACCTTAGGTATTTATTAGCTGTGTGATCTTCTTCCTCATACAAAATGAGGCTAATAAGAGCTATACTGCCTACTTAACAGGACTTAGGGTGATTAAATAATGATGTACGTACAGAACTCTGTAAGCTTTAGGATCATAGCTCAATGCCTAGAAGGGAGGCCATTTAGTTCAACACTTGGATTTTATAATTGTGGAAAATAAAGCCTTAAAGCACAATGTAGCTGTCATTAGCTGATTCTTATTTCTAGAAAGAAGGGATGTATATTTGTGAAGAATTTACAAGAAGTGTGCTAGTGTCTCTCTCCTACAAATTCTGGATTTCTTTTCTAAAGCACATCACACGGAAACATGTACAGAAAGAAGAACTGGAAATAATTATAACAGTAATAAAATCCATTTGACTGGTGTACCAGAGACATGATAGATGCTCTAACTTACAGGTGGCTTTGCCGTTTGGAAGGCTGCACCGGTTCCGGAAGATTGACTTTACTGCATTTTGCTTTGAAGTTTATTGGTGGATACTTATTGATTGCACCTAGGGAAAGAGCAGGTTGTAGTTAGGTTTCCATATATTTTTCTGTCAACATGTATTCAATGTAGGATTTCCCTCTTCTCATTACCTATTTCAGAAACAAAAAATGACTAAAGTGGTAAAATAGGTTAAATGTTAAATTTTTTCCAGAAGATCCATTTGTGTATACAAGAAATTCATCTCTGTTAGTGCTATTGCTGCCACTAATGTTGTGACTCCATTGTCAAAGGACCCCAGAGAAGAAGAAGTGGGATTTGGTTACAAGGTACAGGGCCACAAAAGGTAGCATGAGCTAACCACACTAAATCCCCCGACTACAAAATCCTGGTCTGTTTCAAGAGCTTCAGAAATTACTTCTGATGCATCCTGCTGGGCTTTCTGGAAAGACCCAAGTACCAGAGGCTGGGGCAGTAAATCCACACAATTCTCATTGCTAACTGAAGAACCCAGGCTGGGGCTGCCTCCTAAGGATGGGACTGCTGCATCAACTCCCAGAATCCTTCTCCCGTGGTTCATGAATGCATTATTTGTCTCAGAACATAGATAACTAACAAACAGATGCTTGAGAATTTGATTTTGGAAGAGGTTTGCCTTAGTAACCTAATTAAAGATGTTTTCCCCTATCCATTGCCATCCTTAATGCTTTATCTAGACATCTAAATGGCATTCTCTACCCAAAAGCTTCTCAAACTGTGAGTCACAATGTGGGGGAGGGTCACAAAAATTTGGCACCGGTAAAAGGTATCATATATTCTGCCAAGGTTTAATTATTTATGTAAAAATGAATAAATAAAACCATCTCATTAGTATGCAAATTTGCTTTCATCTTCAACAAATGGTAAAATTGTAGGTATACCAAAATTATTTTAAAATAAATTTCTTTTTGATGTATTATCAATAAATGTTCGACTTGTATGGCTATTTTATGTAGCTATATGTAGGATCATTTAAACATTTTTGGGGTTAAAAGGAGTTAGGAGTAGAGAGTGTTTAAGAAGCCTTGATCTACCCTGGGACACATAATAATGATGATGTTAACATTCTGGCCCTGTTTAGTAGATGAGGAAACTGAGGCACTTACTCAAGTCCATGTTCACATCCTCAGTAAATACTGGTGGTGGGATGCAAGGCCAAGTGTGCCATAGTCCAAGGTTGGCATGTGCTACAATGGCCCTAGCAAAAGCCAGAGCTCAGATTCCAACCCAAGGCTCCTGGCTTCAAGCCAGTTTTCTTTTCATTAGACCACAATGAGATCTCAACCTCTTTCTCAATAAGTTTCAATTGCATGCTAATTCCACCAAGAAACCAATAAAAAATGGAAATGAAAGGAAAATCTAATGAAACAAGGATCTGATCTCTAAATGAACCAATCCAGGTGATATTTTGTAGGGTTTTTCCTATTCTGCAGATCAAAATGAAACTGGGGGAATGAACAACTCTCTCAATAGCTAAATTGAATAACATTTTCTGAATCCTTGAGCTCTCTGGGTGATCTCATAAGCCACATCTAAAACAGAACTCATTTCCATTTCCCCTCCCCAACCTTACTATCTTCCCAGCTGCCCTGTTACTGTTGAGGGCACTACTATCTCCCATCCTCAACTTCCACTCTCACCTCAGATAGCTAAATCATTGCCAAATCTTCTCATTTCTATCTTTTCAGTGTCACCCACCCTGTCCCTTTCCCTCTGTTCATGAGATACAAGCCTAGTTCAGGTCCTTATGCCCTCTTGTGCTTTTATATCAGAGCTTTCTGAGTGTTCTCGCTACTTAAAGCCTTTCCCCACTAAATCACCCTACACTTCATGGCTGTGGTGATTCTTCTAAAGCCTCTGTCTTCTCATAGCCCCCTCAGGCTCAAGGAGCTCCAGGGACTCCCTATTACTTCCAGGATATCTATCTCCTGGTCCTTTCCTACCCCCTCAATCTTCTTATACCTTACTCCCCTCCATGTACTCAATGAGCCAGTTTATATCAGCCTACTTGCATTTTTCTTTGGACAGGAGGCTCATCTCATACTTCTCTGCCTTTGCATCTATTCTATTCCATGTCTGGAAAGCTTGTTCCCCTCACGGCCAACTCTTAGTGTTGTTGACTTCCTTCAGAACTCATTCAAATCTTGCCTTTTGCAAGAGACCTTCCCTAACCATTAGGGTTGGCTAGGTGATGCAGTAGATAGAGTACTGGGCTAGGAGAGTCAGGAACACATCTTTTTGAGTTCAAATCTGACCTCAGAAACTTGCTAGCTGTGTGACCCTGGGCAAATCACTTTATCCTGCTCACCTCCGTTCCTCATCTGTAAAATGGCAAAGCACTCCAGTCTGTGCCAAGAAACCCCCAAATGGGGTCACAAACCGTTGGATAAGGCTGATCATCAACAGAAACTTCCCTACCTCAATGCCTCGCCTTTCAGATTACCTTTCTTAACTTTGCATAAGTCTAGTATGTACCAGTCAGTTAGGGGCCATCGCCCCCATGGTCATTATCACAATTAACATTTATATATCACTTATTCTATACCAGGGTCTGTCCTAAGCACTTTAATTCTCATTTGATACTCATACCAATCTTGGAGGCAAGTGCTATTATTATTCCATTTTTCATTTGAGGAAACTGAGGCAAACAGGTTAACTGACCTGCCCAGAGTCACCCATTTAGAAACCAAGACCTATCTGAACTCAAGATCTTTTTGAGTCTAGGCCCAGAGCTCTAAGCACAGGGATTTTTGAGGATTGAAACAGGCCCTGTCTTTCTTTATATCTTAGACTTAACTCCCAGTACATACAGCACAGTAAGAACTTAATAATGGCTTTTCTTGCCTGACTTAGAATTATGTGTTAAGAAGCAGTAAAGTTCAGCCCAGTGTAAGGGTTTCTGTTGTTATTTCTTAGTGCAAAGGCTTTGCTCCCTTCCAGAACCACGGCTCATGTTCCAGAGCGCTGAAGGTGCCAGATGTCTGTGTGCCAGATGGGTGGCGACATGATTACTGTGCTCTTCTCTCCAAAGAGAAGCAAATCGCTTTCACATATATCTTGCTTATGTTGAGTATCTGGGGTTATAGTTCTTTTCTTTTTCTTTCTTTCTTTCTTTTTTTTGCAGAGGTGGCTCATTGAGCTCAACATTTACACTACTTCTGGTCATAACAGTTAACCACAGCACTGCCCCCATGAGGCAGGGATGTCTTCAGATCTAATCCTCTAAATTATTAAGTGAGTTTCTTTTCAACATGTGGCCGATGCTGACCCTGTATAGGCGCCAATGCAGCCAATAAAATCTCAGATCCTTCTTTAGCTAAAGCATATATCTCTATTGCCTGTGAAATTCCCATTCCCAATATCGATCCCAAGGGCTGCAAGCTATGAACGTTTTCTTGGAATCACTGCCCATGGAGCAGAGAGCTTTAGGTCCAAATCAAGCTCTCTTTCTCATTGAGTAATTGAGCAACTAAATGTGATTTCACTTGATATAGGGCATTTTTAGGTAACAAACTCCCTTTGCCACTTATGGCATGGGAAACTGGCCGAGATCACTGACAGGTTGAGTTGCCTCCCAGAGTTACACTGCCAATATGTCTCAGAATCAGGATTTGAACTTGCACCTCCCTGGCTTGGAGGTCAGCAGGCTCACTAACCCCATCTCTCTATTTCTCTGGTAAATGATTCTATTTTTTTTTCTTTGATAAAATAAGGGCAGAATCAGAGAAAGCTCAAGGAGATGTGATAAGTACTTGAAGGATTATCAGGTGGGAGAGGAATGACTTGTACAGGGGACAGAACAAGGATTGATGGGTAGACATTGTAAAAAGAAAAGTATATGCACAGAATAAGAAGCTTCCACCATTTAGGGCGTCTGGAGGAGGAAGGGGCTGTCTTGCAGAATGGTAGGCTCTCCCTCCTTGGAGGTCTTTTGAAAGGGACTGCATGGCCATTTGTTGGGGATTCTCTAGAGAGGGGTATGGGTTAGATAGTTCCCCTCCAGCTTGGACATTCTGTGTCTGGACCACCCCCAGGGCTCAACCTGAATTGCTTAGATTCTGACTTCTAGTTTATTTAGTCACACTCTCTGCAGCTGGTTTTCATCCTCTAAGTAATTAACTTAGGGTCCATAAAGCCCCAAGGTCATCGTGCACCCTTAGGACTCCCCAAGGAGTCTGTGTGGAGATTTCACAAGGTCTGTGAATTTAATCCTTTCTTCAATTATTTAAAAACCATGATTCTGAGAAGAGACCTCTTCAGACCGCCCACAAGGTCTATGACACCCAAAAAAGGTCTCAGACCCTTGATCCCAAGTTATATTTAAAGATCAAAGTCATGCTTTTAAGGCAAATTCAGTGAGAAAAGATGGTCTGTGTTTCTTTTTTTATGAGTGCAAGTTGCAGTAATTACTGGCACCACCAAACCCCGAGGCCTTTTGTTAAGGCAACAGCTCATTCTGACAGACAGATTGCCGCCTCTGAAGACTTCAAATGTGTCATTAGGATCTTAAACAAGACCAAGTCTTGCTTATTTCCTTCTGGCGCTTACTTTTGGTCTTCACTGATGAAATACCATTTTCCATCAAAGAGCGCTCTGCTAATGTTACATGGCAGAAGTTTCCAGCCCATAATTCAATCTCACTCTGTAACCTCACTCTCTCCCAGGCCCTGCTGCTTCACACAGACCAAGGGGGGAGCAGCTGCCAGGGTGACGCCTTCTCCACAGGCCCCCCAGGCCGGACACAAAACGTGCCAGAGCCTGCCTTCCCATCACCCCGACATCTGCTCCCCTGGAGGACATCAAGGAGACTGCATGGCTGTCTGCAGGGCCATTTTATGAACCCTAAAGAAACAAATGAGATACTCACGTCTGACGGAGTTTATAAAGGATTTCACAAACTTCACCCCATAGCCATGGTCTGGTTTCTGAATTCGGCCAAGTTGGACCAAGTGATGATCGAGGGGGGGGCTGGCTAATTCTTCGAGCTCCTCGTCATTGTGTGAGAAGCCAAGAGAGAACACAAATATGGCGTAACCCTGACATTTGGCCCGCAGAGATTCTCTCTTCAATACTTTCTTGTCCAAATAACTCGTTTCTCCAGCAGACACCACAAAAATGACTCTGTTTTTTCTCAGGTTGGGAGTGCCTGAAAAGATATTATCCACTGTCCACTGCAGGGCATGGCCCAAGAAAGCTTCCCCGTTCGGCTGTTGAACCGATTCTTCCACGTGTCTCTTCATCAGGCGTTTATTGTTGTAGGTGGTGAAGTTGAACTCCATCCGGACCGGGCTTGACGGGCTATTGGGGACAAAGCCGGGAGGCGCATGGCTCAGCAGTGCAACTCGATCCCCGACGGCAGAGGTCTCGGGTTCAAAGGCCACGTCAAAGTTGTCCAATACTGCTTTCAGGAAAGCCTTCACGTCCTCAAACTCGGCGCTTCCCACATCTCGGGAGCCTTGGAAAAGGAAGGCTGCATCTATGTAGGATGGGACCACCGGGGGTTTCGCCTCCTCACAAGAAACTTCTGGCTTGCATCTGTCTGCAAAGGAAAACGATTATTACTTTACTAAAATGGAGTCTCTAACCTTTGACTTGTGGAAACTGCATAGACTTGTCCCAAGAAACCCAACTGGACTTCTAAATAGCTAACATCAGCAATTACACAGCGCAGGTGAATCTGAGCCCTCTGCTGTCCCAAGCAGAAGTGTCCATAAAGAGGCTGAGGGGGTGAAAGAGATGCTGATTTCTTTCCTGCAGGATTTCATGTCTGGATCTTGATGGACCGCTTGATTTATTCTGAATTTCAAATCCCATCTGTCCCGGGGGATTAGTGAAGAAATGTTCCCCCAAGGAGATCCGCCTCTTTAAAAAAAGACACTTCCCCACATAAACTCCACAGGGGACATCCCTCTAGCTCTAGATGGGCTAAAACAGGCAGGCACCTCACACACCCAGATCTTCTCTGTCACGTGATGTGCCAGATTTTGGGGCTGACTTCATTTACCTAGAGAGCTGGCCATCCACTCTGGAGACTGCTATGCATTCCGGACATTGTCATCTACTCTCTTCCTCCGTCCTCCCAGAGGAATCTGCCCTCTCACATCTCCCAACGGCACCCGAGGTTATTTCTCATGCTTACGGCTTTCCTCACCTGCCTGTGATTTACTAACTGAAAATCCTCCCCCAGCCCCAACCCCCCCCAACCTTCTAACTTCTCCTTACAACGCGTGCTTTTTGAGGGTCACAGATTTCTTGTTTTAGTGTTCCGCACCCAGTGAGAGTCACAGCCTCCATCCATTCATCAAGCGGAGCACAGAAAACAGTATGCAGTCCACGTCAATGGCTGTGAGGCAGTTGCTATGGTGGAATGCAACGGAAAGTTTTGCCAGTGAAAGTTTGATTAGTGTGGGGAGTCTGAGGTGCAATAGGAAAGGCCACGCCTTAGGACTGTGCTAGGCTGACTAGAGACATGGCTATGGACAAATTATCTTTCTCTTCTGAAATCTAGTGAAGTTTTATGACCGCGTGTAATGGTCCGATTAAAAAAAAGGAAAAGAGAGTCCTCTCGCTGTGCCCAGTTAGGATTCCGAGACAGCAGGGCGTCCATGTGTTCAGTGGCGCGGTTATTTTAATTGCGGAGAACTACGCCAAAATAACTTTCATCCTGGGCCTAAGAGACTGAGAAGAGAAAAAAGGGTCCGGGCCAAGGAAATGGCAGCAGAGGGCCTCCCTGGCCAGACGCCTAACGATTCCTGACCGAGCGACAAACCGCGTGGCTCCGCGGTCACAGAGTACGGAGCCGCGACCGCGGTGGATCCACCTCTCCCGCCTTTGGGGGACTTGAGCCGCTTCCGGCCGCCTCCGAAACCCGGAGGGACACAAAAGGGGGAAAGGAAAGAAGAGATGGAAGAAGGGGCGGGGGGAGGGGCAGCAGGGAGAACAGAGGAAGGGGACAGAATTAAAGCGTAAGGACGCCCAGGGGAAACCGGCCATTCTGAGCTTGTCACCTCCCGTATCTTGCCCATGCTATTTGCCCGGCAAGCATTCGATTCGATTCCACAAGGATTTCTGGCACTGTCTGTTGAGACAAAGCTTTAAGCCATTTATATTACAGGGCGGGGGGAGGGGGAAGAGACACGAGAGACTGCTTCTGGTCAATGACAAGAGCATCCTCACGGAACCCGAGTTTTAAAAGGGAACAGCGCCCAGGAAGAGGAGCTGGAGAGCCGGCGGCGGGAACGCGGCCATTCGGTTTGTCTGGGAAGTAACTGAGGCTTGGGAAAGGCCTCGGCTCAAAGAGGCGCAGGCCTCCGCGCGCATCCGGGCCATCTCCAGGCGTGCTGATGTGCCTCTGACCGCGGGCCTGCTCTGGAGGGGGCGAGGCGACGGCGCACTCGCGGCCATGGCAGCCCCTCCCTGACGTCATGTTCCTCTCTGAGAACGAAGGAGGAACGACCTCCTAGACCGGGCCAAGCCACTTCTAGGGTGGCTCCCTTCCTCACGCAGGAATTAGGAGGTACCGTCCTCTCCTGCACGCTGGGCAAGGATGCGATGTTACTTCCTTAGCCATAGAGGAAGAAGCAGGAGAAGAGGGTCCAAGACTCAGAGTGATCAAGGGGAAAATCCCCACGATCGGAGCCGTCCGAAACGGAAGGGCTGGGGAACCGTGGCTTCCCTCTTGCCAGAGGCTTCGGGCTCCTGCTGGGGATCTCCCTCAGCGCGGGGATTCTGAAGCCCCTCCAGCTGCGAGATTCTGGTATCCAGTTTTTAAAAATTTATTTGGGGAATCGGGGCACCGCACATTTCATCTAATGCAGGGTACCAGACTCTGCCAGTGGCTTCCGTCCCGCCACACCGGTGCGAAGAAACAAGAACCGAGCTAGGTGACGGATATGGAGAAAGCAGATCCTGGAGGAGCCGGAAGTTTAAGGTTATAAAATGTGTACGGGGCACACTGACAGCTCCCCGGGAAGCCTGGAAACCGTAAACCGCAGATCGGCTAAAGCCATAAACATTTCCTAGTAACGTCATCACGTGGTCCGCCGTGAGTCTCGGAGAGCTAGAGTGAGGGAGAAGCAGGCCTGAGCTTGGGACAGGCAGCCGAGCGCAGCGAGGCCCAGTCCTCGAGGCAGCTCCAAGAAGCCTTCAAGTTACACACGCTCCCCTGTGGAGCAGTGACTCAGTGCGCCCAGAGCGAGCTCTCGCTGGGGGGAAAAAGGGGGGGCACTTACCGTAGCAGAACGTGCACTGCTGGAGTCTCCTCAGCATCGGCCTGTAGTCAGCCCTCGGGGGGATAGTGAGCACCTGAAACGTGCCAGTGTCGTCAATCTACAGGGAGCAAACCCGAGAGAGATCGGCTTAGTGTGAGACCCATGGCGCGTGCCCTTCCGTGGGCAGTGTCACGGGGTAGGGCGGAGTCCTCTAACACGCCGCCTGCCTGGGAGGAGCGGCTGGCCTCTAGAGGGCGCCATACTGCTCACAGCCCCACACCATAGAGTCTGCCTCCAGACACTCAGTGGGCAAGTCTGCCTCTCTGCCCCATCTGTAAAACGGAAATAAGCATAGTGATAACAGCACTACTTCTCACAGTGGTGGTGAGGAAAAGGCGAGACCGTATTCCGGACGTGCTTCGCAAACTTGATTTGTTTTTGTTCAGTTGCTTTTCGGTCATGACCCCATCTGAGGGTTTCTTGGCCAGCACACTAGACTGGTTGCCATTTCCTTCTTAGTTCACCTTATCTTATTCTTATTTATTTTGTTATTTTATTTTAATGAAAGTTTTTTATTTTCAAAATATACACATGGACAATTTTCAGCGTTCATCCTTACAAATCCTTCTCTTCTAAATGTTTTCCCTGCCTCCCCTCCTCCCTCCTCTAGAGGGAAAGAAATCCAATATACGTTAAACATATGCAGTTCTTCTATACGTATCTCCACAATATCAGGCTTCAGCTCATCTTACAGCGGAGGAAACTGAGGCAAGCAGAGTGAAGGATCACACAGCCAGGAAGTGTCTGAGGCGGATCCGAACTCAGGAAGATGCGCCTTCCTAACGCTAGGCTGGAGATGTACTCTATGGTGCCCCCTAGTGGCACCCTCGGTACAATACAGAGGCTGAAAGAGATTTAACAATTAGCTGTGAGGTCACAGCCAGTAAAAGATGGAGATGATGGACTCTACTCAGCCTCTATGGCTGAGTTGTACACTATGGCGCCCCCTAGCGGCACCCCTAGGTACAATACAGAGGCTGAAAGAGATTTAACAATTAGCTGTGAGGACACAGCCAGTAAAAGATAGAGATGATGGACTCTACTCAGCCTCTATGGCTGAGTTGTACACTATGGCGCCCCCTAGCGGCACCCCTAGGTACAATACAGAGGCTGAAAGAGATTTAACAATTAGCTGTGAGGACACAGCCAGTAAAAGATAGAGATGATGGACTCTACTCAGCCTCTATGGCTGAGTTGTACACTATGGCGCCCCCTAGCGGCACCCCTAGGTACAATACAGAGGCTGAAAGAGATTTAACAATTAGCTGTGAGGACACAGCCAGTAAAAGATAGAGATGATGGACTCTACTCAGCCTTTATGGCTGAGTTGTACACTATGGCGCCCCCTAGCGGCACCCCTAGGTAAAATACAGAGGCTGAAAGAGATTTAACAATTTACTATGAAGACACAGTAAAACATGGGGGCTCTGTGGCACCGATTTCTGGGGCTTGGTCTCCCCCGCTAAAAGGAAGGAAGCTGCACTCTGTCCAGGGGCCCTTCCAAATCTAAATTCTGTGACTCTGAAGTGGGGGAAGGGCAGAAAAATTACCATGATTTGAGATTTGGGTTAATTCTCTGCTCCTCTTGTGCCACTGTGGGAAAATTACTGACTCTCCCTGACTCTCAGTTCCCTCATCTGTAAAATAAGAGCTCTGTGCTGGAGGGCTTCTGGGGTCCCTGACCTCCTGAGACTGTGGAGGCCATGTTTAGAATGGAGTCCTTAAGAACAAGCAACTATTAAGCACTTAATGTGTTCCAGACATTGTAGTAAGCCTTGGGGATTGAAAAAAAAAAAAAGGCAAAACAAAACACTGTCCTCCCTCAAAGAAAGAGGCAACATGTAATAAGTAGAAGATATCTATAGAAGTAGATGAAGGTCGTCACATAGCAGAGATTGGGAAAGGTAGGAAGTGAAATGCTTAGAGCGCTGGGCCTGGAGTCACAAATACCAAGTTTAAATCCAGCCTCAGATCCTACTTGCTGTGTGACCCTGGACAATTCACTTCATCGTGTGCCTCAGTTTCCTTATTTGTAAAATAAACTGGAGAAGAAAATGGCCAAAATTGTTCCTATATCTTTGCCAAGAAAATTCCAAATGAGGTCACAAAGAGTCAAATACAAGTGAAGTAACTAAAAAACAAGAACTGTGGAAGGTGAGATTTGACCTGAGCTCTTAAGGAAGCCAGAGCAATGAAGAGGTAGGGATGAGGGAGCAGAGCTTTTCGGGCCTGGGTGGGGTAACAAACAGTACAAAGCCAGAAAGAAGGGGAATGGAAGCAGGCCAGGGGAGTGACAAGAGGTGGGCAAAAAGTTGAGCCTCCATTTTGATTATTCACTTAATTTTTGTGGGAGCCCAACGCGAGGCCCCAGCTCTGGAGGCCTGAGGTCCAAGGCTAGCTCACCTTCTCCAAGTATTGTGGGGATCCAATTGTTTGTACATTCAAGCAAAGTTAAAAATACCCATGGTAGAAAATTATTTTTGCTATTGACAGCCTTGAAATGACAATAAAAACCAAGAAAATCTCTATAAAAAACCTCAAACCAAACTTTGAAAGTCCTGAAACTTCCCAGCACGCTCACGCAAAACCTGCGTCATCTTGGCTTTTACCAAATCCTGGATTAGCCAAAGAGCAATAAAATAAAAATAAATATCAAGGTATGTAAAGCACAAACACATTTCTGAGCCAGAATGTTTACAAAAATAGAGAGGCCCACCCTATATCAGAATTCTGAGCATGTAGCAAGCAAAATACTCTAAAATAAGTAGCTGCCACCAGACAGGTATGAAGAGAAACGTCAAGAGTTCAAGCAAATCTATGAATGAAGGCTTCCCTTTGCACAAACAGCCCTGCACTACTCAGCCTGATGACGGAGTTGGCCATTTCTAAGAAGCTGGCCACAGGCTGCTGTGAAGAGGATGTTGCTGACCCATGTGGGAAAGGTAATGTGGTGGGATGGAAAGGAGGTTCCCCTTGAGGGGGAGAAGAGACCTGGAATGGAATCTTACCCCAAATCCTTACTGTGTGATGGATATCAAGTCACTCAACCTTTCTGAGCATTAGTTTCTTCATTTATAAAATGGGTCTCCCATAACACCTGTAGCGTTAGTCCCATGGGATTATGAAGCTCAAGTGGGATATTACATGTAAAAAGTTTTATACTATTAATGTTTAAAACTGTGCTAAGACTTTTGGACCACCCACTGTGTCATCATGACTTTCTACAGATGGGTGAACTGGGTGACACTGTTCTATACTATTAGAAAACCTCTGATGAGCACCTTTCTAGTTGCCAGCAATGACCTCACAGGGAGCCTTCTGCTGACTGCTTCAGCTTTGGTTGACCAGAACAACCATTTTTATTGTGTGATATGCCGGACCTTTAGGAGTGTGAGCCAGAACAAATGCTTTCCATGAATCCACTTTGTGTCATGTTTTTAATTTA
The DNA here is from genome assembly GCF_048593235.1 of Sminthopsis crassicaudata. Classification (NCBI taxonomy): domain Eukaryota; kingdom Metazoa; phylum Chordata; class Mammalia; order Dasyuromorphia; family Dasyuridae; genus Sminthopsis; species Sminthopsis crassicaudata. Next base: position 36,326,757 of record NC_133621.1, on the reverse strand, counting down.
GGGAAAAACAATCACAAAGAATTTTAAGTAATACAGAAGCCCAGTAAGAAAGGAATGGATTTAGGATGAAATAGAGAAGAAATGAAATGTCTCCCTGGAATCCCAAGCCCAGTAAATTACAAATGGACCTTCTTACCCTGCTCCTCCCACCTGCTGCTCTTTCTGGTTTCCTTCCTACTAACAATAGACTAAGCTCTTTAAGGACAAGATTGACTGGGGAGATGTTTATATCTCTATAAAGCTCTATTGGGTATCTCTGTACCAAGTGCAGTTTTTTGGGCAGATACCAGAATGGTGATTTCCCTATCACAGAGTATGGAACTCCCAATATGGAAACTCCCAATGCAGATCAAAAAGTGCTCTGAATTCAGTCTTGGAGCAGAAGTACTCAGCTGGGGCTCATAAACTTTTTTTTTTTTTTTTTAGCTCATATCAATAATTTAGCATAATTGATTTCCTTTCTAATTCTCTGAATTTTACCTTATGCATTTAAAGACACTATTTTGAGAAGAAATCCATTGACTTTATCAGATTGTCAAAAATTCATGGCACAAAAAATGTTAATACTTTTATAGAGTCATCTGAGGTGAAGTACACAATAGGTGCCTAATGTTTGTTGAAATGAATTGTTAGTGGTACAACCATTCATCCATGGTCAAAGCTTGGATGGAATCTTTGACTCTTCTCCTCTTAATCTCTTAGTCAAGAAGTCCTACCCATCTGATCTCTACAATGTCTTTTCCATCAATCTCCTCCTCCATTATATTTCTACAATATCTCTTTCATTTTTCTTCCCTTCCATGATATCTCTACAATGTCTCTTCTGTCTCCCCTTCCATGTAATCTCTACAATGCTTCTTCCATTATATCGCTACAGTATCTCTTTCACCTCTCTCCCCTTCAATTATATCTCTACAATATATCTTCCATTCATCTCCCCTTCTCTATTTTTACTGCTCCCATCCCAGGAGGGGGATTTATTATCATCCATCCATCCATTACAAGACCTTTCTAACAGATTTACTGGTCTGAATTCCCACCGAGCCTCTTAACCCTGATACTTCTGCCTTTTTAATCTTTCTTGTACATGGTCACAAGCTCCTTGATCCCTATGGCAATTCATAATCTGGCACCCTGCTCCCATCCCACCCCCATCTTTACAAAATATAGTACAAATATACATTTTACAAATGTATATTATATATAGGTACATAGTACAAATATAGTTTTGTACTATTCCCCTCCAGGTTCTCTGTACTCCAGCCAAGCTAAAGGAGTCGCCAAATCCTGAAGCCATGTCCAATATACTTACTCATACTTTTACTCCCACACCCCCAACTCTCCTCCCTCTGTTCTCATTCCCCAGCAGCCTTCTCCTCCACTCTACCCCTGACACACTCTCCTGATGGTGATTTCCTCCCACAACCTCCAGGCCCGCCTTTCTTAACTTCTCCCATTTCTGCTCCCGGCCCTTCAGTCTTTTCCCTTCCTTCACCCCTACTTTAAAGCTTTCTTTTACATGCTCCCCCCATTACAGTATTAGCTTCTTGAGGTCAGAGATTTTACTTTTGTCTGTATTGAATTCTCCGAATTTAATAAATGCCTGTAGACATAGCTGAACATGCCTTGTCACACAGCAGAGGGGCTTATACCCCATCTCTGAGAGATGAACCTTAGGAGTATTATTCACGTGGGTAGCTCTAGGATAGAGGAGACCCCAGCTTTTGGCCTTTACTCTTATGATTCTGGCCCATGTTACGTGTGGGATTCTAGAAAACTCAATCCTATACCAGCCAAAACACTCATGAGTACTCACAGATCTCCCCAGTGACATCTGGGAGGAAGCGAGGCAGACACTGGGAAGGATGAAGGTGTTCTGTTCTCCCTGCCTGTCCACAGCACTTGGAGGCTGCCCTGACTCAAGCTTCACCCTCACTTGGACGTTCTGAAATGCCTCTGTGGACTGGCCGATACATTCTGCTGCAGTGGATTCTATGATTTTCCCTAGCCCTGGTGCAGCAGGAGCATAGAGGGCAAGCTTCTCCCTTTAGGACTCCATCTTCATAGCACTGCTCCACTTTCCCACCTCTGTGCCTTTGTTTACATCATTCTCCATAAGTGGGATGCCCCCTTCCTACCGAGATCTTTGCCTGCCTCTTCATGCCAAATGCTATTTTCTCAAGGAATTTTCTTCACATACCCCAGCCCCCTACGACACAGTATACCTTCCCTACCCACTTACCATTTATAGCTAACATTTCTATCTCATCCTAGGGTCATGAAAAGCTTCACCTCCATTAGTTTGCTCAGTGAGGTGGTTGCTATTATCATCTCCACTGCATAGATGTGGAAACTAAGGGACGTGTGTTATTTCTCTACAAAAGGCCGATTCCATTTCTTTTCTACACTACAGGTGACCCCAACCTCTGGAACAGCATTCTCAAGTTTGAATATGTTTGCCAAACTTGCTAAAGAAAATGACAAGCCTTCAAAAATCAAATCCCACTTTAGTGGGAGCTTCTCCTCTGGAGCAATTTCCTTTCAAATGACTCCGTGTTATAAGTAGAAAGACTTTTTAGAAGTGCTTCTGCTTTGATTCCTTTCTCAACAGTACTTAGCTATTTTAGGGACATCTCACTGAGAATTTCTCTCTCTCTCTGTGCCCCTTCCTCAGGAGTAGCAGATGGGAGTTATCCCGATGAAGATGTGGAATGGACCGGGATGTTTAATTTGGATTTCTCAAGTTTAATCAGGGCTCATTCAGAAATCAGGTTGTGAAAGGTTCTAGAGGGTTCATTCAAGGCTAATTCAGAAATAAAATCCATCTTAATGTAATTACTTGTTATGCTAAAAAAAAAGCACTTTGAGATCGACATGTGAGAGACACATACTTTTGATGAAAAAAATACAGTAGTTTAAAATCAATACCAAATGTCTTTGCTACAGGAGCAAATTAAGTACTGGCTTCAAGAAACTTTCTTTTCTCTGGGTTTGTTGCCAAGAGAAGCTAAGACTATGACTGAGGTGGAGACATACTGGCAATACAGAGGTAGCCGAGAATCCACCTTCCCTTAAAGGATTCACACTTTATGACAGTTCATTGGCTTATCACTTACAGTTGACCCCAATGGGTTTTTTGTTTTTTTCCCAGCTCATGTGTTTAGCCTGGCCTGATGTGGACACCTAGTCAATACATTAAGATACAAGAGAGATTGGCAACTGATGCTCAAATATATTTTTGACTTCCCTAACAACCCAAGGTCCAACATCATGGAATAATTTCAAGTCATTAAATGCTGAAATTCATTTCAACACTATTCAGGTCATGACTGATTTCTATTTCACCATCTTTATGGAGAATTATGGAGATGGAAGGACCCTTGACTTTCTAATTGTTGTGGATGTTAGAAAGATGTGTAGAGATTTCTTGCTTTCTTATGCTAAATAAAATGCCTCTCAACTATTCTGGCTTTGTATAGGTTCAGGGTCTAGAAGGGACCTTAGTTAGATATAATATAATCAGCCTCTCTCTTCCACCTCCTGCTCATTTTACAGATGAGGAAAGAAATTTGTGTAAGATCACACTGATGGGAAGTACCAAAGTCAGAATTTGAATTTCTGATTCAAAATCCAGAACTCTTTTCACTAAATGGCATGGAAGGGACCTTAGAACTAGTCTAATTTTGCCAAAAGCTTATATCCCATGAGGACTTTTGAAGAAAAAAAAAACAAAACCCAAAACTCAAAACTTTCCTTTTTTCTAGTTCATTTCTCAAATTGCTTTTCCCTGAATTAAAAACAAACAAACAAATGATAACAACAAAGAACAGGAGGTAAAGGAGCAACAAACATGGTTCTAAAGAGCTGGACTGGCATCTCCATTTTAACACTTACTAGTTGTGTTACACTCTGGGCTTTGCTAAAACCATTTTATATCTGTGTGACCATGTTCAAGTCACCCTCCAATGAGCTGGTTAGACTGGATGACCTCTAAGGTCCTTCTAGCCAGCACCCCATGATTTCTCTAAGCTCTGGCCTATATCAGCTGTATAATTTCAGGTAATAATTCACTTAACCTAAGTCTCTATTTCCTTACATGTAAAGGATGATGATACTTTTTATACTATTGACAGCACCTCCTCCACTCCCCAACCCCTTTTAGATTTACAATCTCTTGAGGGCAGGGGCTGCCTTTGCCTTTCTTTATATCCCTAATACTTGGCACAGAGGCTGGCACATAGTAGGAGCTTAATTAATGTTTATTGACTAACATATGGTTGGAAGAAAAAAAGACTTGCTAAATTGTGAAACATATTTAAAATGTGGGCTATTCATACTATAATAAAAATATAAATAATCAGTGTTAAAATGAAAATGAAATAATAATTACTAAGTTTAAAGAAAACAATGTAAGAAACACAGGCAATGGAGTCTCTGTGTATCTCTTAGAAGCATGAGAGAATATAAGAAAATGCACTTATTAAGCACCCACAACATTAGGCACTGTGCTATAGGATACAAATATAGAAATGAGACAGTTTCTGCCCTCAGGGAACTGCCTTCAAGTTCATCTATGAAAATAAAGGTTTACATTAGATGGTCTTAAAGGTCTCTTCCAGTACTAAATCCTGCAACGTATGACTTACTCATTTTACAAGTGGGAGAAACCAAGGCTTGACAACCAGGGAATGATGTGCCTAAGCTACCTAGGAACTAAAGAAAGCACCTTTTTAGTGGGAATGCCTCATGACTTGTCTATTTAAGTCCAGGTCTTTCTGACTCAGAGAACAGCTCTCTAACCCCTCTGCCATGTTACTTCTCAAGGAAAAGACTTTCTAACGGTGTTATATCTATTGTTCCTAAGGAAGCCTGTCGGCAGACCTATGCTTTCTTAGGGACTCATGGTGCTAATCAAGAACAGAACACTGTTTTTGGAGGCAGGTTTCTCACTGCATCCAGGACAGTGCTAAAGAAATGAAGGTCCAGGGCAGCCAGATGGTGCAGTGGATAAGCACCAGTCCTGAAGCCAGAGGACTGGAGTTCAAATTGTTCTCAGATCCTGGCTGTGTGACTCTGGGCAAGTCACTTAACCCCAATTGCCTCAGGAAAAAAATAGAGAAATGAAGGACCCCTCACCGTGAAAGCACGCTTGACAGCGGGCACATTGTTAAAAGCGATCACGATGGGAATGACATCGAGAGCGTTGAATTCCATGGTGGCCGTGATGATGGAGGACGCATCCACGGATCTGTCGGCACTGAAAACCGTGGTGATTCTCCTCGTGTTGACACCGGGAAGGGTTCTCTTGAAGACGTTCCGAGCCACGAACCTCATGGTCTTGCCAATCTCCCTCTCCCCTGAGGAAGGCTCAAAACGGAGAGCTTTGATCTCCTGGAGCAGCTGGCTCTTGTTCCGGGAGTCGGATAGCCGGAGGAGGTGCCGGGTCTTGGAGTTATAGGAGACCACCGCCACCCGAGCCCCCACAGGGCAGTTCCCTTCCCTGATCCTGAGGTCATTCACGATTGCCATAGTCATCTCCTTCATTCGATCGAACTCCTCCTCCGACACGTCTCGGGACAGGTCCAAAGCAAACACCAACTCAGTGGGATGAACGGGACACTCTGGCTTTCCTAAAAGAAAAGAGGAAACATGTGTCGGTAACTTGTGTGAGCCATTCCATTGTTGTGAGAACCACAGAACGTGACTCTTAGAACTGAGAGTCAGAACAGACCTTAGAAGTCATTTATTCAACCTTTCCTTGCAGACTCGATGAAAATAAAGGTGGGGAGGAGGGAAATATCCTACCCAAAGGAATATAGGAAGTAAAAAATAGTTCACATTTGAACTCATGTCCCATAGCTCAAAAATCCAGTGATCTTTTCTTTTCTCATACTGTTCTTTTTTGCTTTAAGGCATATAAAATTTTGTTACTGGGACCCTGGGAGATAAGTAGTGCATTACAGATAAAGAACAAACAAAATTAAAGCTTACAGAGGAAAAAGGGCTTTATGTTTTAATGCCCTGGAGTTGGGTGAGGGACTAAATGTATTGGATAAACTTCTAGATATGGAATGAGGAAATCACTGGTTTAAATTTCATCTTTGACACTTGCATTTTGCCTGCTATAAGACTATGAGCAAGTTATTTCATTGCCTGAGTCTCAGTTTCTTCATCTGTAAAATGGGAGTGATAATTACTATAGAATCTCCACAGGAAGAGACACAATGAGGTAATGTGTATATAATCGGAAACCTTTAAGGATTATGATATAGATTATTATTAGAGTCTGGGAAGAGAAGGGAAGAAGCAATTAGGGGATTCAGAAAAAAATATTAGAGATCCTCTCATCTTTTTTTTTTTTTTTTTTTTTTTTTGCAGAGGAGGAAACTGAGGTCACAAAGAATGGTTAGGTCAACTAGCTTTGTGTTGATATTAGTGTCAGCCCAACTTTGCTATTCTAAAATGGAAGGAAAAGGGCATACAAAATTAAGACCTCACAAAGGTCTCCTCTGATGATGATTGAAGGGTGACCACCACTGCCTTCTTCTTCTTCTTCTTGTTTTTTTTTTCTGAGACAGTTGGGGTTAAGTGACTTGCCCAGAGTCCCACAGCTAAGAAGTGTATTGAATCTGAAGCCAAATTTGAACTCGGGTCCTCCTGATTTCAGTGCTAGTGCTCTATCCACTGCACTGCCCAGCTGCCCCAAACACTGCTTTCTTAGAGAATATCCTGATAATGGAGAATAACCTCTGGCATAGGCTGTTGAGTCAGAGGGGCATCAAATGTAAACTATTCTGGATGTCCTTTACTTGAGGATCTGTCACACTGAGAAGAGGTCACCACCAGATCACTAGTTGTCCATAGTAGCTGAACCCTGTTTTAGTCCCCAAATTCATGAAAGCAGCTAGAAGGGGTGGAGAGGGGCTGTGATATGCGTCATAGAAGGGTACATGCATTGACCAAATCATGGGTCATTGGTACATTGACATATAAATTAAACAATTCTTTTAAAAATCCATAAAGCTTTTAAATAATTTTAAAAATTGATGGAATCATCCTATTTTACTTTCAGCGATGTGATACAATGACATGATATTGCACAACCACCAGCTCTGAAACCTCAATTAATTAAACTGCAGTTTCAGATCATTTAACTTTTTGGGCAAAATAAAGAACAGCAAGGGGTAACCAATGGAAAGCTGATGGCCCGCATGGATACTCAGAAAAGCTAGAGAGCTAGAGGAACGCAGCCAGCACTTTGGATGGGTCCTCTCTCCGAAGAATAACGGGGGCCATGGATCAGTCATGTGGGACAAGAGGCAGGAACAGGTTGTGATCTTTTATCCCTAGAGGGAGAATCAGAGAAAGTAAGATTCTGGGTTCATCCATTAGCCCTCACAGAGACCTGGCTACCCCTTCATGCTCCTACCTCTCTAGCTGTATCATCTCTTGTTCCCAGCCTCCCTCATGCCAATCCTGGAAGGAGTCAGAGTAATATCACCTTCAGGTTCTCCCTTTACCAGCTTCACTCAGTTTTTATTCCTCTTTTGAATTTAATTAAAATACAATTTTCTATTCAATCAAAATCGTGACCCCTGTAGTTTCCAAAGAGATTCACAATTCTAAGCCTCCTTTCTCAGAGCTCAGCACCCAGCATAGCATCTTCCTTTCCTCTCCAATTCCTGTCTCTATAGCAGGGGACTTTGGAATTCGTGTTGATTCTCCTTCAAGTTCCCATTTACCCAGCATCTTTAAATCCCACAATCTCCACCTGCAGCCACAGAGAGGATGATCACCCACTAAATCCTGCTACTATCCACAAATGTAGCACTTCACTAATTAGGACCTCTGACATTCCTCTGACCACCACTTCCTGTCCTTCCATCTCTCTCTGACCTTCACCTGTCCTATACCTGTTTGTTTTTTTCCCTCATCAACTCTCCATTCCCTTCATCCCCTACTATTTTCTTAGGTTAAGCACCCCTTTCAGACTTCATCCTCTTCCACCTCAACCGAACAGCACTTTCAATTCATTGTCCTCTGCTCACATTGAAAGTCTGGTTCCCTTATTCCATCACCACCCTTTTTCTATGGCAAATCTCAGCCCAGGTGCCTCCCATCATCCACTGCTAATTAATAAATGTCTGCATGAAATTCTGAGATGGTGCAGACTGGATGAAAATGGATGTTTTCCAAACTCAGATGAACCTTCAGTGTATTGAGGCAGTCCTTTTATTTCTCCCCAATTGATTCTCCATATTTCCCACAAGTTCTATTCAAAACCTTCTCTTCCCTCCTCAGGTCCCCCCTCCTCTGCTTCCCCTTATCTTTCAGCTGTTTCCCTTTATCTTGCCTTTTTTGGGAACATGTGGGACTATTTAGTATGAACTTTCTTTTCTCCCACTCTTCTCAAAACTCCCTGACATCATCTCTTCCTCCCTCTTTCTTTCTCCCCATCTCTGACCCTGAGGTTATCCTTCTTTGACAAGACCCAGCCTTGGGTTGTTCATTCATGTGCAACTCTTCATGATCTCATATTACACCAATAGTGTCCGTGGGGTTTCTTGGCAAGGATTTTGGAGTGGTTTGCCATTTCCCTCCTCACAGCCAAATTAAGGACACATGACTTGCCCAAGATTACACAGCTCGGAATTGTCTGAAGACAGATCTGAACTTGGTTCTCACTCCAGGCCCAGCTCTTTATCCACTGAGCCATCTAGCTGCCTCTTCAACATGTGTACTCAACCCTATCTTGTTCAGTGGATCGCATCCTCAATCATCCTCTCAAGAGGTCGACTTTTATACTCCTTAACATCTCTATCAATTGATTTCCCGGCTTCAAATATAGCAAAAATCTCCCTTAAAAAATCCTTACTAGATCCTCCTACCTACTCAAGTTATCATCCTCTCTTTCTCTCCTGATTTCTAAACTAGATTTCTAGAAACAAGTGCTACCATCCCTCGATCATCTTCCTCTTTCCACTTACTCCTTAGTACAATCTGACTTCTGACCTCATCACTCAGCTGAAATTTAGCTCTCCAAATTTGCCAATGATTTCTTCATTAATCTATCTTTTCCTAATCCTCATCCTTTTATTTATTTATTTATTTTAATTTTTTGCTGAGGCAATTGGGGTTAAGTCCAGGATCACACAGCTAGGAAGTATTAAGTGTCTGAGATAAGGTCTTCCTGCCTCAGGGCTGGTGCTCTATCCACTGCACCAGTTAGCTGCCCCGATCCTCATCCTTCTTGACCTCTACACTGTTGATCACCTTTCCATCTATTTTTTGAGTTTCTGTGACACTCCTCTCTCCTACTTCTCTTTTTCCCTATCCAACCTCTTCTTCTCAATTAGTATTGCTGGCTTATCATTCATATTACATCTCCTGAGGGCACTTTTTCCTTTACATTGTCTCTTGGGAAACCAGTTGATCCCATGGGTTTAACTATCACTTTAATGTAAATGATTCCAAGATCTATATTAGTGTCTCTTCCCCAAGTACCCGATCCACATAACTGTTTTCTACTTCCAATGGACATTTCAAACTAGATATCTTAAATTTAATTCATCCAACACTGAACTCTATCTTTCCCCTTAAAACGTTTCATTTTCCTTACTTCCTGTAACTGTGAAGGTACCACCATGCTTCCATTGTCTCAGGTTCACAATCTAAACGTGACTGTGGTTCTTCACTCATCCCTCACCCCACATATCCAATCAGTTGCCAAATCTTGATGTTTCTACATGAGCAGCATCTCTTTCCCCCTCTTGACCATCACCCACCAACAGGATTATTGAAACATCTTCCTAGTTAGCCCAAGTGTCTCACCACTCCACTCTACACTAAACATTGCTTCCAAAGTCATTTTTCTGAAGCTGACATCTCACTGTAATTCATCTATTTGAGCAGCTCCAGTGGGTCCCTCCCTATAGCCTTCAGTATAAAATAAAACTGTCCCTGTTTAGCTTTTAAAGTCCTTTGCGACCTGGTCTTAATATCTCATCTTTCTGACCTAACAAAGCTTATTTCTGGTCCAGCACTCCACAAACTGGCCTTGTATGTTTCACATACATGAATCTTCATTTTTTTTTTCTCTCTGCATCTTTGTTCTGGCCATCCCCTATTTTGGAAAGTGCTTCCTCTTAGAGTTCCTCTCTGCATTTGGAAGCAGCTGAGGTGCGGCTGCTGGGAGAAGACTCTCTGATTTCCTGGATTCCTCTCCCCCAACAGGTAGGACTTTCCTTCCCAAACTACCTGAGGGTTGTGTCATTCCTTACACGTAAATCCCCAGCTTCTAGCACAGTGGTTGGACATAGAGTAGATGTTTAATAAAAAGTGATTGACTTAATGAATTCTATAATTCAAGGCCAGGCCAGAGAGGAGACTTGACCATACTAGGATGTGGCTTTTAAATTATCTGCTTTGTTTGGGCTGATAATTTGCTCCTAATGAGTGAGCATTAGCCCTATAATTAAAGGGGCCATTTACTAGGAAGATAAATGATCTTAGGAAAGTTATTTCTCTTCTCTAAGCTCCATTCTTTTCATCCAGAAGATGAGGGGTTCTGACCGGATTGCTTCTACAGTCCCTTACTGATATAAAAACTATAACGGTGCAAAAACCTCGGAGCAACATCATTTGTGGATTGTTGCTCAATCATTTCAGTTGTGTCCAGTGTTTCATGACACCTTTGGTGTTTTTTTGGCAGAGATGCTGGAGCAGTTTGCTATTTCCTTCTCCAATTCATTTTATAGTTGAGGAAACCGGGCGAGAGTTGGAAAATGAGGATATAACCAATCTATTTCTCTGGGCCCAAAACAATCTTATTCTTATTTTGAACTGTGGCAGACTGAAAGCTTGACTGAGCAGCAATATCTTGCTGCTGGCCGAAGCTTGTTCAGCATTAGAATAGAGATGAGAGGTGCTTCCCAGAATGTACACCACTGATGTTATGGAATTGCTTTTGTGGAGGCTTCTGGGAGAAAGCAGAGTAAGGAGTTCAGAGTTTCTCTTGGTATCATGAAGAGTTGGGCACTCAGCTGGGCTTTGGATTTGTAATTCTCTGACCACCTCTGCACAGACCCTGACAGTTATGGCTTATGGCTACTGCTGTGTTTAACAATACAGTTGCCATGGAGTCGAGAAAGATTTTGGCAGCAAGGATTGTGTTGAATGAACCAGATCTGGTGAGATGACCTCTCCCCCCACCCAATGCCCCTTAGATACAACAGGGCCACAGGGAGGACTAAAGAACTACAAATCTAGAAGTTTGGCTAAGCATTTGACTTTGAAAATGGCAAAATAGAAGATTGAACTCTAAGCTTCAGACCTGGCTTGCTTCTTTTCCAACCCTGTATCCCAGAAGTCTTCAGAGAACTATCCCAGAAACCCAAGTTCCACAACCACAGTGGCGTGTATTCTGGGTAAGTGTATCTCATCTCTGTAGCAGTGCTGGCTCAGGTACGGTTACACATCATTGCTCTTGGAAATGAATGTAACGTCAGCCAGCCATCCTAAAGCATCTTCCAGATATGTGACAACATTTAAATTTCTTCTGCTAATTGCAATGAATAATAATAGAGTACTCACCCTTCCAGCAAGCTGGAGAAGAAAAGCAAAAAGTGACACATTATTATTTTGGAAAAGAATAAAAGATTAAACTATATAACAAAGTTATAGCAGCTGAGATTTGATCCTGTGAATTTTTTCAGGCAAATCCTACAATTTTGGCAGATGGATCATTTCTTGGCACCCAGGTTTGGAAAATTAGCAGATTGAACCTGGTATTCTGCTAACTGTATTCCAAGTATTCCAAGGAAGTATTCCAAGGAAGACAACAAAGAAAGTCAAGGGCTTGTATGGGAGAGTTAAGTAAGAGACAAGCTAGTCTGGACCTGCAAAGGGCCTTCATATGTGGAGAGGGTGAAAGAAATGTATCCGAATGGGTGCTAATCTGGAGAACAAAATGGTCTCATGAATTCTTCCAGATGCCCCACTTATTTGCAACCAATAATAATAATAGCAATACTCAATCGGTAGAAAGCAAGTATACTGCACCTTAAGATAATGTTTGTAAAGCCTTTTGGAAACCTTATTTTATCCTCAAGACAACCTGAGAGGCAAGACCAATCATTGTTCCTATTTGGCAAATGAAGAACCAGAGACAGACAAAGATTAATTGACTTGCCTAAAGTTGTACATCTAAAGTCTGAGGTCACATTTAAAGTCAGGAATTCCCGATTCCAGCCTCAACATTCTACCCATTGTACCATCTAACTGCCTGTTAATTCAATTAAATCAGCCCTCTCAAGTGTTAACTTCCTAAAAAAAGTCCTTTCTCAGTTGTTAATGTTCCCTTCCTCCTACCAGTTTGGAATCATTTTGTATTTACTCAAGATCATCTAATTTTATGAAAATATAATAAAATATATGTATACATTATGTATTTATGTGCAGATTGATTTCTCTCAGAAGAATGCAAGCTTCTTGAAGGCAGGAATAGTTTCACTTAATTCTTGTCTTTTTATTCTTTATACCCAGCATCTGGCACAGACAGGGTACTCAGAAAATGCTTATACAGTTGAATTGAAGAGCAAAAGTATCTTCCACCTCTTCAATTCCTAGATTTTCACTGGTCTTCCCATAGTTTAGAAAAGAGATATCACTTTATCGGAGCCACCACACACTCTTCACAGAGAAAATATGCTACATCATACTGTGGGAGTGAGAATCCAAGATCCATTTTGCATTCAGAGCTTTAAAGGTTTGTGTCTTGAGACCAGTTCAATCTGTCGAAATGAACTTTACTTTGTTTATTTCTCTTTTCCTAAGAGAACTTAAGAGAAAGTCCATCTTTTTCATTAGATTGGGTTGTTTATTCAGAGTGATGCTCTGTACTGTCAGATAAAGTGTATAAACATTCAACTCTTGAGGATCCATTTCTCTCAAAGCCCCTCGACATTACATAGGCACATATTTTGAAGGGGAAGGAGGGAAAGAATACAATATTCAAAATGACATTTTTTTCCTTTAATCTTCCAGTTAAAATGCTGTTATTGTTTTCAGACCTTGGGAGAAGGTGAAGAAAACAGCTGGCCTAAATATGATAACTGGAAGAAGGCTGAAATTTTCTATAAACCAATTTCTAATGAATATAAACAGATCACTTTGCAAAGAACCAAGGTATTCATTTGACTGCATTTTCAGTTCATTCACCTTTTAGCCTGTCATCATCAATCATGGGTCAGCTTTTTTATTTTTTAATTGTGAATATTCTTTGCCAGTGATTGACTTAATTGTAGTTTTGAGAGTTACTGGAAAGATTCTGAGCTTTTGCCTTATGGTTCTTGGGATAGAAGACACCATGATACTTGGTACCCCAAAGTCATCATAGTTGACAAATTGCCTGCCCAGCAACAGTTGCTCCCCAGCTCCAGGCTAGCCTAACAACACCTTCTCAATTAGAATTAAACTAGCTGGTGGGGTAGATGCAGAATTTGCTAGATCCTTTCTATAAATACTAGCAATCTGGTAGATCATTTAAAATGGGGTACTCACGGCTATGGTCCCGTACAAACTCAATGACATCACAGGTCTACATTTCAAAAACAGAAGAGAAAGAATTAACCAATAGACCACAATGGGCAGAACTTTGTGATTCTCAAAGGATTTCACTGGATTCTGGAAGTACATACCGAAAATGAAGTCCAACCCTTTGTTCCTTTTGGGCCCTAGGGAAATAAATATTTCAGTAAATAAAATGCAATGTTAACAACAAGAAAGTTCTAATCTTTTTTTTTAAATCACAGAATCATAAAATTTTAGATGGTTCATCTGACCTAAGGGCTTCATTCTTTTTAGTTTTGTGGATAGTAAACTTCTTTTCAAATCTAAGAGCCTTACAATAACTCCTCCCCTTAAATAGATAATACTGTACCACATTGCTTTGCATTAAAAATACTGCCATCCTAACTTGATCTTTGGGCAATATCCATAGCTCAATGTTGCGGCTAGAAATGGAGAACTCTCATTATTATTTGATTCACTGATGCCATCTGAAGATTTATTGAAAGACCTAGGAAAGGAGAGCCTGTGGGGACAGGTCTGGAGAACTCTTAATGAGAACAATGACAGTTTGCCTGTTAACCAGTATTCAGGGTTTTGTGGAGACCTGAGTTGAACTAGACTAGACATTGATTGAGGATAATTTCAGTTGGTTGTTATATATGCTTATTCTATTTTCTGACAGGCAGCAGAGAAAAGCAAGGTTTTAGGAGCAAACAGAGGAAGTTAGAGAGAAGCATAATTTCAACTATGAGAAAAAACTCCTTAACACTTAGACACATCCAAAAAAGGGCTGGTAGATTCCCTGTCCCTGAAGTTCTTTAAAAAGAAGCTTCTTAGGGACAGCAGAGGGGAAGTGTCTACACAAGCACAAGGTCCCATACAATTCTCAAGACCCCAAATTTGTGCATGTTCCTGATCCTGGGAAAAGAAACAAAGCTTTACTTGGACCCTAGGACTTTGGTTGGATTTCCTCATAGCTTATGACTTCAGTTTTGGAGCCAGAGGAGCTGGTTTCAAATCTTACTTCCTATTGATTTAATATTTCTGGGCCTCAGTTTACTCATTTGCAAAATGAAGGAGTTGTTCTGGATGTTCCGGGAAAGTCCATCTCATCTCTAAATTTAATTCTAAAATGTAAAAACTTGAAAAACTAAGCTATCTTTTCCTTAACTCTAATATCAGCTGCCAATGTACTACTTGGGATGTATGTATCACTCTTTGGCGTGCAGAAGAGTCGGAAGATGGATTCTGAGTGGGTCCACTGTGTTCTTTGCCTAGTGCGTTCACTGGCTAATCCAGGCGTGGGACAAGAAGAGAGACTGAATCGTGCTCCTAAGGGGAGCCACAGGCAAGTCGCCAGGTCACAAGTCCTGACTCAGGGGCTGGAGAAGGATGAGCCCATAATTTTTGCACCTGTTTCTAAGCAAATGAGCAGCAGCTGCATCTGCAACTGGGCCTTTATCCCTTGCCATCATCTGACTGATGATGATGATGATGATGAGATAATGATGGCAGTGATTAACTTAACTAAAAAATCAGATTCAAAACTTAAGCATCTGGAAAGGTAATTCAAAGTGGTTGACAGAAATGAGCATCTATGTCGGGCTTAGGGGAAGAGAAAAAAAAGGAAAGTCATTCTGACTTGCTTTCTTCAAGCCTTCCATCATTAGTTTGACTGGGTCACATGAATGAAAACAGCCACAGACAAAATACAATGGATTGTCACCCAAATCCTGGAGGGGAAAACATAATAAATTCCTCAAATAGTTAAATCTCATTTGTTATTCACCCAGTAATTGAACAGGTATTAGTTGAGCATCTATGATTCTGGTGGAAGACTGATGAGAATAGAGTAGATATTTATGAAAAAATAAATATAAGATAAAAAGAAAGTTTTCAATCACTTAGTTTTGATCCCCTTCCCCAAACTGATCACCATCAGCTTTCAAAGGGAGTAAGATAGCAAAGGGAAAAGGAAAAGCTCACTTTATTCTGTCACACCAGGATGGGGGAATTTGGGAGTACCATCATGGCCAGCCAGCAAGAGACAGAGACCAGAAGAACAAGATTGGGTTAATTTACAAAGGGAACAATGAGGAGTTTGTACTATTAGTTTTTCACTGGTAAAAAACAATTATGTAATGTAAGTTACCTGTCAATGTCACCTTACCTTCTGTCCTGAAGGTCCTTGGGCTCCAGGAGATCCTGGTTCCCCCAGTGGTCCTGAAGGGCCCTAAAAGCATCAAGTGAAACAAAGAACAGGATCAAAGTCATCCTTCCTTCCCTTTGCATTCAGTTACAGCATAATGTGATGTGGTGGGAAGAACGTGGAATTAAGAGAGAGAGACTTACATTTCTGGCTTCTCTATTAATTGGTTTTATCTTCTTAAGAATGTGAGAGTAAACATACCCATTCTCCTTACTGTGCAAGATCTTTCTAAGAATCAAGTCAGAAAATAGGAGTGAAAATGTTCTTGGTTGAGGGGGTGGGGCAGATTTTGGACTGGACTCATGAGCTCACTGGTAAGGAAACAGCTTCTGTCCTACCAGTGCAGATCAATAACTTCTCTACATCTTCTGGTCTCTGAGAATTGGCCGGGGCTCTGGCATTTGATGACTCATCCATCATCAGAGACAAGACTTGAAGCTAGGCCTTCCTGGCTCTGAAGAAGGCCCCCCCTCTCTCTATCCTGGGCTATTCTCCTCTTAACTACAGATTTTAACCCATGGATGAAGGAATTTGAAAGTTTTTTGGTTTTGCTTTTTATAATTTCAATTTTCCCAATAAAACCTGCTCACATTTATATCCTGAGAGTCTATGTTAAAAATCCATGTACTGGAAAAGATGAGGGATAGATTAAAAATAAGGAAATCTGTTTTACACCCTGCTCCAGAAATAAAAGAGCTATTTAGGATGAAGAAGGGGTAGTATTCATCATGGGCTTCACTACCATTCATGCTAAATGATGTTATAGAAAATGTAAAGTTGAGAGAAAAAAATTAGAGCGGCAGAATGTCATTATCTCAACCAGAGCTATGACCAAAACAAAATAATGATCCTGACAGCGCTTGCATAGCAATTTGAGATTTGCAAAGCATTTTACACATGCTACTTCATGGCTCTGTGAGATAGATAATAATAAATAAATAAATGCTACAACAATAGTAATAGTAACATACATTTGTATAATGCTTTAAGTTTTGTCAAATACTTTCATATGTTACCTAATTTGATCCTCACAACTACTTGGGGAGGCAAGTGCTATTATCAACCCTGTTTTACAGCTAGAGAAACCGAGGCCACGAGAGTTTAAGTGACTTGCTCAGGATGACACAGCTAAGGAAGTATCTAAAGCAGAATCTGAACCTGATTTCATGCATCCACTGTACCACTTACACAACAGGAGCCATACATTCCACATGTGTTCTCCATCTTGATTTCAAGAATAATGGGATTTAAAATAAAACTTTGAGATAATTGCTAGCCAGTTAAATTCTAATCAGATGACTAAGGTGCAAATGATTTGAAAAGTTTCTTGATGAAGGATGAAGAAAAATATTGGATTTCTCTTAAAACTGTAGGCTTATATGGAAAAAAGCTCTAATTCACTATTCATTGGAGAAATAAAAATTAAAACAATTCTGAGGTATTATTTCATACCTATTAGATTGGCTAATGGGACAGAGGGGGGAAAATGACAATGTTGAAGGAGATATAGAGAAAATGAGACATTAATGGATTGTGGGTAGAACTGTGAACTGATTCAGTCATTCTGTAGAGCAATTTGGAATTATGCCCAAAGGGCTATAAAATTATCTATATCTTTTGACCTAACATAACTATTAGGCATGTATCCCCAAAGAGACTTTTTTAAAAAGGGAAATAAAGCTTATATGAACAAAAATATTTATAGCACCTCTTTTTTCAGGGCAAAGAATTGAAAATTGAGGGGATCCCCATACATTGAGGAATGGCTTAATAAATTGTGGTCTGCGATTATGGTGGAATAATAGTGTTCTAAGGAAAATGATGAGTCCTTCATGAACAAAGTGAAATGTACTGTGTACTAAGTAATAGTAATGTTGTGGGATGATCAGCTGTGAATAACTTTGCTATTTTCATCAATACAGTGATTCAAGATTAAAGATCTGCAGGACTTAGGATGAAAAATACTATTCATACCCAGAGAAATAACTGATTGTGTCTGAATACAGAGTGAAATGTACTTTTCAAACTATTTTTCTTAAGGGCTTTTTTAGAGGAGGGGGCAGATTTATGTTTTCTTTTGCAACACGATTTTTATGCAATGTTTTGTATAACTTCACGTTTGCCTTCTCAGTGGGGACAAAGAGGGAGGAAAAAACAAAATCTGGAACTCAAAAAAACAAACAAACAAATGTTAAAAATTGTTTTACATGCAATTGGGAAAAATAAAATATCAAATAAATGGAGGGGGGGAGGAATAGGCTTGATATCTTCCTACATAGCTCCAAGAGCTTCATGGAGCTCAAAACCCATATTCCTATGATCAAATATAGCCATAATCTTTAAATTTGTAAACTTTCCTTTTTTTTTTTTTTTTTTTTTTTTTTTAAAGAAAAGCATGGGACATTATTGGGATTACAGTCCTATATGAATTATCTTTTCACACTTATGGAACACTGAAGGAAAGGAAGCAGCCATATTACATTGTTACATTTAATTACTACATGGTCAAGATTACACCTCTTTTTCTGCCTCTTTTCCTCGTTCCCTTTCTTCCTCCCTCTCTCAGAAAGAAACAAAGAAAGTTAAGAATGGAAGAGAAAGATACAAGAGCTCACTTTGGTAGCCACAAGAGAATAAAAGGATTTCTCAGACATGGCTTCCCCAGAATCTTCTACTGGGAACTAACGGTCTTCCCACTGGAGAGCTTGTATTCTCAGCGCCTGAAGAACAACTTATAAATTACTTCCTTGGAAAGTAAGAGTAGAGCCTAGCAGGAGGAATGAGAAGATGACATGGAAAGATAAATGCTTCCAAAATGAAAACTAAACCTCCAGAACTTAAAAGTTCTATTGTTCTCCCACTTGCTCACTTTCTCCAACTTATTTTGGATAAAAGAAATAAGCTAACTATGTTCCTAAATCAACTAATGAGACATTTAGCAAAGGCATCTGGTTTTTATCACATATTTCATTTTTGAAGGCAAAACTCCTTCATTAAGAAATCCAGGGAAGTAATCCCATGGTGGATCACTGTGAATGACATCTGTGAAGATTTGAACATCTTTCTTAATTGGTTCTTGCATCTTAGAGCTTTTCCTGTTTTCATGTGAACACTTTATCAATGGAGAGCTGTCCAAAAAGTTTTTTTAAAAGAGAAAAGAATTATTGCTGGTAGGCAGTGCTTATTGAAGGTGACTCATGCACATGTCTCCAATACAGAATAAAAAACTCCCCCGAAACCTGATCTCAATCATGTAGAAAATCCTGAAGAATTTGGCCAAGAATTGCATCTACTTACTTAGTGGTAATACTCAGAGGGTCAATTGACCCAGTTTGACTAATCATTTCCACAAAGCTTCATTGCCATGAAAAGAAAAGACAAAAATTGTTCTGAACAAAAGTTAACACTGGAATGTCTTTTTTAACCTGCTCCATTAATTGTGGTCAATCCATAATGGTCATTAATACACAACCTGAAGCCAGAAATTCACCAGCATGCAAGAGGTCTCCACCAATGAGGATCTAGGAGAACCAAAGTTGCCCATGCAATGACATGAATACCATCCACTTTCCATTTGAATAGATAAGGCACTGAGTTCTGTTAAGGCACAAATAAGGATTTATTTGAGACATAATTCAGAAGAGCTTTCTGTGGCAATGGTCACAAACCCATTTCCCCTTCAGCTCTTTAACAGAAATGTCCTTACAGAATTGCTGCTATGGAAGATAATTTTGGTAGAGCCTCAGCAGTGAATTCAAGCTAAGGGGTGAAGAGCTCTCCTGTGCAATTCAGAAAGGAGACGATTAACTCATCATAAATGTGCTAAAACTCTTTCAGGTAGCAAGCATCTATCGCATGTCATATCTTACAGTGAGAAAACCCAAATTCAAATTCTGCCCTGGACCTAGAGTGAATGTGTGACCCTGGACAAATCACTTAATCTCACCCACATGCTGTAATGTAATTCTCAAGATAATAAATTGCAGAGGAGGTACCAGTCGGTTGGTAGAGGAAGCATCCTACCTAACCCTACAGCATCAAAGTCACAGGTTTAGGTCCCATCCCTGTCCAATTCCAGGACCTTAAATTATTCCCTAATAGCAAGAATAAATTAGTTTTAGATATTTAATATTAATATTTATTCAATATTATTTAATGTTATTAATAATTTAACATAGTCTTTAACCTTGTGTAATTCATTCCCTTTTCTCTCCTACTAGGCAGGTTAACATAAATAAGAGAGAGATTTGCTTCCTGGAAGCTTTTTCATTGATTCACATGTAAATTCTATAAATTCTTGAGAAAAAAAATGACAGTTGGAGGTATCTGTAAAATCTACTAGCAACCATCTTCCAAAGAAGTTGAGATGGAAAAAAGATGGAAACAATCAGAAAAGAGAATTTACCGTTCTTCCTTTATATCCCTTTGGTCCAATTTCTCCTGGCCTTCCAGGATCACCAACTTCCCCCTAAAATAAGAAGCAAACTATTAAAATGATCATTACATCAAAGAGAAGGCTTAAAAACCTAAAAAATGAACCTTAATTTGAGGGGAAATGGATAGGATCCTGAATCCTAGCTTCACTTCACCTCTTACCACAATGCCTGGAAAACCTATCTTTTGGGAGCCCCCTGTGAATGCAGAAATATCTGGGAGTGGACATACTCTGTACTCATAAGGCTGATCGTCACAATCATTTCACTTCATCGGAAAACAAAGCACTTATTTTGGCTGATTGCAGTATTCCAGGAATATTTTGCATGTTTCAAGTTACAAAAGACCAAAGGCTTAATTTTGAAGACTATAAAGCTAATCTTTGAAAGGAACCAGCTGCTATCAAAGTCTAAAGAGTCCATACATCAGGGGCATAAGGGCTTTTGAAGAATTTCAAATTCTTCAGGATTCCTCAAAATAATAGACTTATTTTTAAACCAAGAAAAGAAGCATGTGGAATAAACCAGAATTTCTACATCTGGGCATAAGAGTAATACAAATTCTCTTTCTTTATGGGTATGTGTTTATAGAATAATCTAATTAATGATGTAATTTTCCTGACCAATCAATTCTTACCTGTAAGGGCTATACTAGCAGCAAAAATAAATGAAAACTCATCTTTTTTTTTTTTTTTTTTTTTTTACTTTCCTGACCCACATTCCAATTGAAGGCTTGCTGCTCACTACATATTCTCTCAGCTGAACTCAAGTGATTATAAATTGCACGTACCTTTGGCCCACTATCTCCTGGGAATCCTTCTTGTCCCTATAATCAGCAGTACAGAAGATTAATATACTCACCTACAACACAGATAGGCTTATCTTGACTTAATTAATCATTTTGTGGCAGCATTTATTTTGACTTTGGTCTCTGGGACCAAGTCATGGAAGCACTGTAAATAAGGCACTCAGAAACAACACTCTACAAACTTGTTTCATAAACAAACAGCAATTTCTTATTCTTATTTTTATTTTTTTGGAGGCAATTGGGGTTAAGTGGATTGCCCAGGGTCACAAAGCTAGGAAGTGTCTGAGGCTGGATTTGAACTCAGGCTCTTTTTACTCCAGAGCCAGTGTTTTAGCCCCTGCACCACTTAACTGCCCCTAAGCAGCAATTTCTAAATAAAAAAAAAACTGGTGTTACCAAAATATGATATATCAAGATGACATTTAACCCTTTGTAGCCATTTGCCTGTAATGTTTACATTCCTACATATCCTCAATATGAAGGTGGCAAAATTTTGTTTGTTTATTCTTCTGAACTAAAATTTTTTGAAGAGAAAAGTGAATTCACCATAGCTATTAATTCATCCTCTTATGGGTAAGGATCAGAAAATAGGATCAAGAATATCCTGAAAGACCTCCCCCTTGGGGTGCAGGGTCTCTCTGCTACAACCATGTGGTGGCAAGAGGAGTTCGTTTTTTGACCAGATTCTCAAATATTTATCAATTTTCTGTCTGGAGAGATCTGGGGATCCTGGTCACTCATTTTAAGCATGTTCAGCCCCCAGTTCCTCATTATACTTAGTCTTCTCAAACATCATTGATCACATCACACGCCACATCATGTATGTCAGTAGTATATGCCAATATCTGTCACAAATATCACAATACATATACAAATCATACAGTCCAAGCAAGCTACTCCTTCATTTTATAGATAACAAAACCCAGGTTAAATGTCAGAGGCAGGATTTGAATTCAGATCCCCCAACTCCATGGTCAGTCTTCTCTCCACTATTATACATAAAAGCCCAGTAGAACTTTTACTCGAGGAGGGCATCCTTTGAGTGCAAAGTTGTGAAGAAACCAAATGAACACACTTGTCTCCAACTGCTACCCCAGAAGTTGTTACTTAATATGATTTCCTTAAGAGGAGTCCATGAACTCTCACTAACAGCCAAAGCAAACAAAATAAGATAAAGCCAGATGCCAAAGGCATCCAAGGTTACGCTCAGAAATCTGAGTAACTCCTAAAAACGAGTTCTGTTTTTAATTTGGAGTAAAATATGCCATAGCAACAAACCACACCAAAGAAGAGGGATTTTAGCATTAAATTTCAAATGATGCTTGCCGTTCTTCTCCTTAAATCATTAAATTCTTCCTCCCCCCCCACCTACATTATTCTCCACTCCGTTATCAATGTGCCAAGTCCCCACTTTTTCCTTAAGCTCTCTCTTACTTGCTTTAAATAACACCAAAAGGATTAAGAAAGAAGTGGAATGATTTCCAGCAGCAAACGACTACTGGTTTACCTTTTCTCCTTTTCTTCCATTTCTGCCATATCCTGCACTTCCATCCTCTCCCTGCAAGCAGAAGATAGAAATATTACTCAAAGCATCCCACACTGTAACTGAAGACAACCTTTGGCAAGGGCAAAATGGCAGATAACCTATACTGTGGCTTCTAAGGGATATTGGAAAAGATCATCTCGAGTAAAAAAAAATCTTCCTTCCCATTGCCTCTCCTTGGTAGTCCCCAGAAGTCAGTCAAGAATCATTTTTAAAGCAGGTATCGTGCTAAGCACTGGGGAACCCAAAAAAGGGGGAAAACAGATCTCAAAGATCTTCAAGGTCCAATGGGGCAGACGTCATGAAAATCATGACATACAAACCAGATACATACAGGATCAATCTGACATATTATCAGTGAGAAGGCACCGGGATCAAGGAGGATACAATCGTTAATCTTTTGTGTTATGTCATTGAAGCAAGTTGCTAATTCTGATGGGTTTAAGGTTTGACATTTACCTTTCGCTCTCTAGTCCTTAGCAAAGCCTGCTTTAATAAATGCCTGGTGATTAATTGTTGCTATAGGTTTAATATTGTTATTGGTTATATTAGGACCTTAGATGCCCAGAAAAAAAGAGACAAAGGGAGTGGAGGGAGGCAATTTTTTTCCTTTTTTAGAATTTTTCCTAGACCCAGCCCTGATCATTGTCGTAGTACAGTTGGCTCTGGGAAGATGACTACCTCAGAAGATCACAATAATACGGGTTCAAACCCCACTCAATTTCTAGAAACTTAAAAGCCTGAATTTTTGCAGGCTTCTCTCTTTTCTCACAATGCTGAGATCCCTGATTAATCTATTTTCACATTGGTTAATAATCAAAGGGTGCCCCAAAGTAAGATCCAAAGCAGTAAGAGAACTCTAACCGGCATTCCACGATACCCAGATGATCCAACTGCTCCTTTCTCTCCTGGAAACCCTGGCTCTCCCTGTTAAACATAACAATAAAACACAAATCCATCACCTTGACTTTACAGCATATACAAAGCCCAGGAAACATGGCTTTCTGATGTTAGTTTTCATTCCCTGATATAGCTCTTCACTTTTCCATGTCTTAGCATATGGTTTCATGAGTTATTGTGTCTCTGTCTGCCCTTTGTCCCCCAATATCATCACCTGATGGCCAACCTTTCAGTGAAGAGCATGTCTAAACTTAGTGAGATGGTCCTTAGACCTCACCTAGATTGTATCAGAAAGCTTTCCAGCTTGGCAGATTCCCCCTTAGCTTTGCATTCTGCCTTTGAAAATCCAGGGTCACTTCAATACCTCCACGAGGCTTAGAGGAGACTTGTTTGGTGGAAATTGGAAGTAATGTTAATATAGATAACCGCTGAATGACACGATGATGTTACATTGGAAGGGAACGTATCATTTGAAGAGAAAAGAATGTTTTTGCTGACCAAATTTTCCTTTCGTTATCAACTGAGCCTCCAGAAAAAAATTTGATACTGCTTAGAGAAAACTGCCTTTTGAGCTAGCAGCTGACATGCACTAGGATGAACTCTTGGAATTAGGTTCAATCTAATGCAAAAAAGGATCCCTGCATTTTACTTTTTCTTTTTAAGAAAGAAGAGAGACAAATGGTGTTCAGCTTAGACTTTATCTACAAAACAAGTGGCTCCTGCAACAAGGCAGAGTTAATAATGTAGTTAGAGGCTCAGGTCATTTCTAGCTTCTCAAGGGAAGGTGACATCAGAGGCAGTAGCTCTGGGCGGCTGATTACTACACAATCTCCCAAGTGCCATAACAAAACTTTATAGATACGTCAGCTGGCTCCATGGGGATAATTAACTCGGGCTTATGCGCTAAGCTTAACCCTTTCTGAACAATGAAACACGAAATGTGCCCCTTAGTAGAAAACCCTGCAATGGCCACATAAATCCTATGTAGACAAGGTCAATGACAAGTGAGCTTTGTCTGTGAAATAGCAAAGAACTACAGAAATGAGAGCTGGAACAGGCCTTAGGAGATCATCCAACCCACTTCCTCAAAGGTGTTAAGTGATCCATCATCTGTCAAGAGCTATTTAGTGGAGTTTTGTCCTTGGGTCACTTTCTGTCACGTCCGACTCTTCTTGGGGTCTTCTTGGCTGAGGCAAACAGGGCTCAGTGACTTGCTCAGCATCATCCAGCTAAGAGTCTGAGACCAGATTTGGACACAAGATGACGAATCTTCCCGTTTCTGAGCCAAGTGCTCTAACCCTTGGGCCAGTCCATTTGCTTAACTGGTAATGCAGTTCAACAGCCTACTTCCAGACAAGGCCTGAATGTGTAGATAAAGGCTGGTCCACAAAGATCCTAACCTTATCTCAATCAAAGAGGGCCTGGAAAGCCAGCTCTACTTGGGGCCTGCCTACAAGGTTTGTATTTTCCCTGGGATAGATTCAGAAAACTTATAAAGGAAATAGTCTCATGGGCTTATCTCAGAATAGACAATCTCCTTCCTGAAGGCACTCAAACACAAGTAACACGTGGCTAAGTCTGAATCTTTGGGGATTATTCTCAGTGGAAATTTTTTATTTCATGGGGGTTTTCACACCCAGAAAGCTACCAGCTGTCCTAGGGTCAATCCAGTTTAGAGAGTAGGTAAGCTCTTTGAGCTGATGGGTCACAGCTGACAAATTTCTTCTGTGTACTGATTGTGACAAATATTCTGCCCCTGAAAAGAATCCTTCCACAGTTATTTTTAGCTGTATTTTTAGTCTAAGTAACCAAATAAAGAATTCTGAAGCTCCTAAGTATATAAAAAAATGCAACCTACCTTATTTCCTCTTCTCCCTAGGCTTCCAGGACTCCCTTTAACACCATTTGGTCCTGGAGGACCCTAAAAAAAGCCAAATATGAACATTTTATATCAGGATCCAGCAAACTTCCTCCAAATGGTTGGTTATATTTGAACTCCTGGATGAAAATGAATTACAGATGAATAAAAGCATTGTGACTCTACCCATCCTCATTCTGGAAAAGCTTTTGCAGCTGCCACATAAAGGCTGGTAACTTAAAGAAAGTTAATAGGGTAATTTGAATCCTATCGTGAAAATCATTCAATGTTTTTGTGGTATTCTTCCAAAAAGATTCATAGGTGCCCTGGTCATATCCTAAGGAGACAATACAAATAAAAGTAGATAAAATAAAACCAAAAATTTAAAGGAAATACTCCAGATGACATTTGTATTGAATTTATTCTTATCTGTTCTATGCGTCTGTTGGAGAATATGGTTTCTGTTAACAGACTAAATGCTCATTAACACACATACACACTCATACACTTCAAAGACAGTGCTTAGAAACTGAAATTATAATATTTTTTCCTTTGAGATTCAGATTAATGAAGAAAAATTATGTTTTGACTGAAGTATTTATAAATGATGCTTAAAAGTAATCCTAATAATTTTCTTTCTACTACAAATGATGCATTCTAGAAGTAAACAATCCTTTCCAAGACAAACATAACCTCGAATTGAATTGGTTTTACTCAGGAGTAAAAAACAAAGCAGTATTTTTTTTCATTTTAACTCAAGTTTTTAATTTATGAAAGAGGAACGTTAACTGAAAAGAAGTATTTTCTAAGTGATAGGATTGGCAAATGTAGGAAACAGTTCTTTAGGGAGATAATGGAATTTCCTGATTTCAAGGTCTCTAAAACCATAGTAACTTCATCAGTCTGGACTGACTTGGGTGTGTCTGTCTGAGGGTAAAGAGATGCATTAAATGATCTCACAGAGCTTCCTTTGACTGAAAAATACTAGAAGAACAAATTCATCTCAAAAAAAGATCCTAGGCATTGGAGGGACATTGGAACTGCTATGTCATTTGGCTCCTCTGATGGACTGAGTATTCTAAAATCTGGGAGATAGATGAGATGCAGCCCATCAAATCCAATTTTTCAGCTCAAGAGACTTCAGTAGAATATCCCAAAACAAGGATATCCAGCCTTTCTTGAAGACCATTAATAAGCAAGCACCTATTCCCTTTTAAGGTGGCTCATTCTACTTCCAGGTGACTATTTTTACCCAATGCTTCCACTTTTACTCATTGAGGCCAAGAAAGATAAGCTAGTCTTTCTTGCCCTTGATAGTCCTCCAAATATTGGAAGTATTTCCCCCCCCCCATAAGAGTTCTCGAGGACTGAATGTGGATCAAAAAATACTATTTTTGCCTTTTTTGTTGTTTGTTAGGTTTTTTTCCCTTTTGATCAGGTTTTACGCTGGGCAGCATGACAAATATGGAAATATGTTTAGAAGAATTGTACATGTTTAACCTATACAAGATTGCTTGCCATCTTGGGGAGAAGAGAGGAAGAAAAATTTGGAACACAAAGTTTTGCAAAGGTAAAAGTCAAAATCTATCTTTGTGTGTATTTGGAAAAATTAAAAAAAATATTTAAAAAATAAGTTCTCCAAGTGAACATTCCAAGTTCTTTGGGAAACAATGGCACCGACTCCTTTACTACCCTGGTGGGCCCTCCTGATTACGTTCCAGCTTGTCTCTATAATTCCCTGGTGGTGTCCAAGCTGGATGTGATGATTTTCCCTGTTGTTATCTCTGCCTCTTGGGAGAACAGAGGCTGGTGACTCCCTAGAGCTCGGAAGTTCTAAGCTGTTGAAGTTGAAGTCAGTCAGTTGTCTTCACTTAGTCTGGTACTAATATGTGAGCCTGGAGTCAGGGACCACCAGGTTATCTAAGGAGGGGTAAATGGTCAAGGCTGGAAAGGAAGCAACTCAAAGCTCCCCTGCCAATCAGTAGAAGGATAGGGCCTCTGAGTAGCTCCAGAACTTCCAGCCTAGACAAGTTAAGAGTCTCAAAAATGTGGTATCCAAAAATATAATCCAGATTGGCCAGATATTGCCCAACTATTATCTCTCATTTTGGACATCATGCCATGCAGATGGAGAATTGAATTCATTTTTTTTGGCCGTCATGTCACAGTGCTGATTGAAACTTGAAGCCCATGAATATTTTACATCTTTTTCAAGGGAACTATTGTGCAGCCAAGTCTGCTCTTTCTTGTAACTGTCAATATGAAGGGATTTTTGGTTCCCAAGTGGAGGACTTTACATCTATGGGAGCTGTAATCTCAGAGCTTTGGGTACTCCAACAATGCAGATTTCAGATCACCCATGTCTGCCATTTTGTCTAATTCTTATCTCTGCCCTCCAAAATTCTTCCACGGAAGTCTTCCCAAAGAACAGGAGACCTTCCCTTAACTCCGTTGGTACTGGGTAAATATCACCAGAGGACACAGATTGGTCATTAGTTATTCCTTGCTCTTACCACATAACAGCCCAAAACTAACATTCACATTGCATTGTGATTTGTCCATTATTTCATTCAGTCCTCAAAACAACCCTTTTAGGTACATTCCAGATTCAACCACTATGTAATGTGTCTGCAATTTATTGACTCACAATCAAACAACTTAATGGAAGAATTTTCTTTTTTTGGACAAAGACTGAGTTCATTGATGTAGGCAATTGCCAGGATGGAACTCTTTCTACAAATGTAGAATGGTGTCTACACTGCAATTTATAGTCTTAGTGATTTGTCACGGGTCACACAGCCTTTATGTGTCAGAGCTGGGATTCAAACCTCAGTTTTCCCAATTTCCTGACTTTAGGAGCAGTTAGATGACAAAGTGGATAGAGTGCCACAGGCTCAGAGTCAGAAAGACTCATCTTCCTAAGTTCAAATCTGGCCTTAGACATTTATTGGCTCTGTGACCTTGTGCAAGTCCTTTAAGTTCTGGCTTTCAGTAGCCAGATAGTTCTCTAAGACTAACATTTTCAGAACAGGGATTGACCATCATTGATAGAGTTTCCTCACTGGAAGTTCCTTCTACTGTAAGAGAGATGGGTGGATGTAGAGGGCCAGGAAGTAAGAATCCATTCCAGGTCTTGAATCAGTAACTTGGCTCACCAAAACTCCCTTTTCTGATTGAAATAGCAGAGAAATCCTTGTTAATATGTGATTAGAAATCTAGCAATTGAAGCAAAATGTAAAACTACTATACAATGGATCAAAGGGCTACCTTTGATCTTAGGACAGGAAAAGCAGCCCACAATGGCGACTAATGGCATTTGGGAGAAAGGTACTTGAGGACATTGGTATGATAAGTTGATGTGTATCTCAACTATTTACATCTGTGTCTAAGTAACCAAGTTCCAGAGCTTACTCATTTATATCTCAGCAGATCTATGCTTGTTAGAAAAAGGTATAGGGACTTCAAAGAGCGTGCTTTGTATCAAGTCTATAAGCATTGGAAGTATATGTATTTGTCTCTCTGATCAATAAACTCTGAAGAGTTCAGATTCAAAACTCTCTCCCCCAGTCCTTCATTTCCACACCCTTCATCTACTGCAGGAGCTGAACTCCAACAGGTGGAGAGGGTAGAGACCAGATTCTTTAGGAAGCTACTGCAATAGTCCAGACAAGAAATGATTAGGGCCTGGATAACTGTGGCACAAGCCAGAGAAAGGGATTGATGCAAGAGATAATGAAGAAGTAGAATCAATGAGACAATGAGAGTGAAGAGATGGAGATGACTCCCATGTAAAATGTACTCAATGGAAGAATGAAAGTACTGTCAGTAGAAACAGAGCGGTAAGAAGGATGGAGGATTTTAGAGGGAAAAACAGTAAGCTCTGTTTGGGATATGTCTGAAATACCCATGGCTTATCCAATGAACCCCAGCAAATTAGGGATTTTTAAAAGCAACATATCTTTGTGAATAATTGTAAAAATGATTAAGCCTATGTAAGTTCCACAGGGGTTCTCAGATTAGCACTGGGCATCCCAACTCCTTTCAGCTTTCTCTACCTTCTAGTGTTTTACACTAAGCTGACAAGAAAAAAAAATACGCATCTCTGTAGAGCAAATAGACTCTTTCCACCAAAGCAACCAAAGCAAAAACAAAGAAAAAGGAAAAGAAAGAAAAGGCAGAACTATACTCAATTTGTTTTGGATGCCATTGCTTATTTTTTTTTTATTGAGATCTTAATTTTATTTTTCTTTAGGCATGTGTTTGTGTTCACCATATCATGAGTCATAGCCGCATTTATAAAGTGCCTTAAGGTTTACAACTTGTTTTATAGATGTTAAACTCA
Organism: Sminthopsis crassicaudata; assembly: GCF_048593235.1. NCBI lineage: Eukaryota > Metazoa > Chordata > Mammalia > Dasyuromorphia > Dasyuridae > Sminthopsis > Sminthopsis crassicaudata. The sequence continues at coordinate 36,297,095 of NC_133621.1, read as the reverse complement.
TTTAATCCTCACACGGAATCCTTTGTAGGTGGATTATCTAGTTATGACTGAACATTGTATTAAATGCTTTTCAGAACACGACCAAGAATAATCTTTTTTTTTTTTAAACTTTCCAATACTAAATTTCAGAACTCTTATGTTATACCATTCCAGTGAACGAACAGACCTGGTTGTTCAATAACAATTACAGTAGCTGACAGCTGTAAGGTGCTTTAGGGTTTGCAAAATATCTTCCATGTGTTATTTATTCCATAAGGAACTTCACAAGAAGCTTGGAAGGCAGGTAACACAGGTATCAGTCTTCCTACTTTACAGATTTGGAATGGGAGGCTCAGAGAGTGATAACTTGAGCCTGGGCAGCTACTAAGCCCCAGTCAGAGGCAAGGTTTAAACTTCCTGATTTCAGTGTCATTATTCTATCCACTATACCACACTGCTCCCAAATCCATAGCAAGAAGCTAATGCGACTGGAAAACTTCTTGTTGGGCTACTTGACTTGGTTGATCTCCTTTAGTTTCTCTTGTTAAATTGAAAACAACATTTTGAAAACAAGCATTCATCATTCCCTTGACTGAGGCAAATTCCCTCAAGTTTGGAATCGCATTTTTCAAGCGCTGACAAGGGCATTTCAAGAAAAAAAGAAAAAAAGCAGCAAAATCCTCCTTTACTTTTCCATCCAGATAAACAGAAGGTCTAGACTGCCGAGGGGGAAAGATGCCTTTTTACTGACTTTGATGAAGCCAAGAGACTGAATGATTTATAGCTATGACCAACAGCCAGAGAGATGTAAAAGATGCCTTGTGGGGCAAATGGAATAAGTTACTTTCCTAAGAACAGCTTGGATCACAGTTCTGGAGAGCAGAGCAAGGGAAATACCAAGAATGCTGGGTTTTCCTCCATCTACACCTGAACTTCATGGATAAGCAGATGAAATACACAAGAGCCTTTTTTAACTTTTTTAACTAAGCCCCTAACATTTCCCCTCAAATCTCACCAGATGCTCTGTGCTACTTTTACATAATCCAGGTATGAAAAATACAAAGCAGACTCCTTCCATTTGGGAGAGTTTACCTGTAGAAGGGAGAATTTATCATATGATATGGATATTATAGGATGAAGTAGGATAAAGGAAGACAAGTCAGAACTTAAGGCTTTGTTATCAGAGTGCTGGGTGAGGAGAACAGGTAAATGGCTCAAAAGTGTGTGTGTGTGTGTGTGTGTGTGTGTGTGTGTGTGTGTGTGTGTGTGTGTGTGAGAGTTGTGAAGGAATGACCCTGGAGGTCATAGGCAGTCGTGGGAGATTACTGAGCATGGAAGGGTCCAGGTCAGGCTTGTGGTTTAGGAATTTATGCAGGTGGAAGCTGTGGTGGGACAAAGACAGAGATTTCTGCGACTGCTTAAACTTTTTTTTTCCTGAGGCTGGGGTTAAGTGACTTGCCCAGGGTCACACAGTTAAGTGTTAAGTGTCTGAGGCCAGATTTGAACTCGGGTCCTCCTGAATTCAGGGCTGGTGCTCTATCCACTGCGCCACCCAGCTGCCCTCTGCTTAAACTTTTAAAGTATTTCCGACTTCACTAAGCCTTTTAGGACAGCTTGATTGGGTAATTCTGGGACTAGGGATGTACACATTAACCAGAAGCATGAACCAGAGAAGACCACCTAAAAATCTGCTCCAATTCAGCCTATACCATCTTCCCATGGAGAACATAGCCCAAGATCAGTAGTTTTCAATCTTTTCAAGACAAGTACCCTAACATAAAATCATTTTCTTTCTATTCTAACAGTAATACTATTAGAATGTGCTGAGAAAAGAATGACCAAAAAGCCCCTATAAATTCTATGGCATTTCAATTTGAATTGTAGTTAATTAGTCATGGCAATGTCTATACACATTTTTTTTAAAAAGAGTAACATATATATAGAATATACTATTTATCCAGTGTGCAGAAAATTTATTTGTTAAGTAAAGATTAAAATGTCAATTTTGGGAATATATAGATTCATAGATGCTTTATGGCAATCCCACACATTCATTTCCTCTTTCTCCTAGATGGCCCACAGGTTGAAAATCTTAATTCTTTAACCAAAAACATTGTAGTAGTTTTGTCTGCCAGCACTTACCGAGGGGCCTTTACTTCCTAGATTTCCTCGTTCTCCTTTTGTGCCAGGATCCCCTCTTGGACCCTAGATAAATAGAAATGGAGAATTATTGCCCTCCAAATAGAAAAGACCTTCAAAACAGAAAAGCTTTACCTAAAACACCAAGGAATAAAGCTAAATCCAATTAAATCCAATCTCACACTCTCACTCATTCTTGTTTTTTCTCAGAATATGATATAACTCCTTTGAACTCTGACATACTGGCACTATATGGAAACCAATCTATATGCCAAAGTGTCAGTGATTTGCAGAAAAAAAATAATGAGGTCACACTGAGCAAAAATTTTCTGGACTTATTCTACCTAACTTCCATTATAGAAAGCATTTTCATACTCCAAGCATGGAAGAGTTGTTTGGTTGGATTTGTTTTGAATGGTTACATTATTCTTTTAAAAATTCTGATGGAAAATAAAATTTCTAAACATTTAAAGGGCTATAAAAATTCCCAAAGTGATATTACCTATAATAAAATAAGGCAGGAATTAACTGTAGTACTGAATAATTATAGTATACTGAATAATAAGTTATTATTATATGATATAATTATAATAACAATACCTGCTAATTCATGTATAATACCATGCATTGGCTGTTCCTCAGACTTGGAGAGGATTCTTCCCTTATTTCTACTTCTTTGAATACTTTTATGTCACATTAGCTCAAGTACTATTTTCAACACAAAACCTTTTCTCCTCTCCCCAGAGGCTGGGACCATGCTCCTTCCCTATCAGTCTGCACCTATTTCATATATACTTCCATTGAGGCTTGCTACCCCTTCCAAGAGATGTCAACTCCTTAAGGGCTCCTTGTTCCTTATATTACAAATGTCCAGCATTATGTCTTTCATCTAATAAAGACTTGAGAATGTTTGATGATTGACACTGCTTTGTTATTACTTTTGTGTTAATAGAGAGATGCTTCAATTTAAAAGTTTATCAGAATTGTGATGCAGAAGATATCATAGAGCAATAGGATGTGTCGAGTAGAAGAGGGTCAGGGATTCCACTGAGAATTTTCTACTAACCCCAGTTACCCACTATTTTCATTTGAATCCAACTCAATCTGGTTCAACAAATCTTCAGTAAAACACTTACTATGTGTTAAACACTGTCCTAGGTGCCGCAGGAAAAATAGAGTAAATAACAAATAGTCTTTGCCCTAAGGGACGTTAAGAAAAACTTCCTTTATTAGGGAGAATATCTTGAAAAACGTTCAGAAAAAAGTCAATCAATTTAAAATACTGGGGTTCAAGAAAAAAAAAAAAGGTGTTTTTATTTATTTATTTTTTACTGCTATGAAATCCTTTGAGAAAATAAAAATAAATCAGAGAGATTTTGTCCAATTCAAAAGAACAACTCTGCTGGTGAATAATTATGCGAGTGAAATTTTTTGGGGGGAAAAGGCAATTTTTCCCAAGAAAGCAACTTTTCCTCAAGCTTTCAAAGATAAGGGTGCTTTTTATAGGAAAAACATGTTACTGCTTCTTGCATTTTGGCCCTGTTTTTTTTTTTTTGTATGTTCTCATTAAATCCAAATCTTTGTGTATTTTTTAAACTTGTCTTATATTCTAACTAACTGATGCAGGCAAATTTTGCCCTTTGGCCCATTCTTTGTTCTCTCTCTAAGCGGTATCAGCCTCTTCCCTTGTAAGGAAAAAACTGTCCTGCTTCCAAGATGATTAAATCCCAAGTAACAGAACCAAAGCTGCCACAGACATCATTTCTCTGGAGGACACAGCTTGTTCTCACACTGTACTTGAAGCAATTCTTTCCGACACCAACAGCCAGTTCTTCTATTTGCTGCCTTTGGATCCGTGATACTGAACTCCTGCTGAGCAACACTACATGTGTTCCCAACAAGTTCCCAATCTAGAGTTTTCTTGGCCCACCTGAAATAAATGCTCAGATATAGTAAAACCAGCTCTCTACTTGCCATCATCTCCGAGTATATTAGGAAACACTTGGATGGCTAACTGATGCAGTAAATGGTACTGGATTTGAAGTCAGGTAGAACTGAGTTCAAATTCTGCCACAGACTGTGACTTCTGGGATATAAGTCCCTGGACCTTAGTTGTCCCATCTACAATGTAGGGTTAATAACAGCACCTACCTCACAGGATTGTTGTGAGGTCCAAGTGAAATATTTTCTGACAAGTGCTTCACAAATATTCAAATGCTATTTAAATGTTAAAAAACAATTAAAAACTTCAGACACTTAATACTTCCTAGCTGTGTGACCCTGGGCAAGTCACTTAACCCCAACTGCCTCAGCAAAAAATAAAAACTTCAAGTGATCTGAATATATATATATATATATATATATATATGTATATATATATATACACATATATATATACATATATGTATATATATATATACACATATATATATACATATATATATATATATTTATGATCAGAGATTGAGAACTAGAAGGTCCTGTAGAGATGACCTAGAGCCAGCCCCCTCATTTTATCAGAGAAGGAAATTGAGACCTAAAACATTTAAGTGACTTGCTCAAAATCATATAGCTAGTAAATGGCAGAGATAAGGTTTGAATCCAGGTTCTCTGGTTCCAAAACCAGGACTCCTTCCCGTCTCTACATCTGATCTCCAATCAGAACTTAGTCCTGACGGTTTCTATTCATTGGGCCAAGACCCAGAGTAAGGATTTCAAGAGCCTTACAAATCTGTTCAAGGAAACAGTAGCCACAATAATCCCCCTGCAACTGGAGATACGTCCATCCCAAGTCCACTTTTCCACCTCTCTTAATGTGAAATATTAACAGTTTCTATCTTGGCCATAAATTTTCATTTCTTAACTGGAATACATCTACTTAAAGATGTCAATCAGTGGTTTACCTCAGGTCCTTTTAATCCCAATGCCCCTTGATGACCATCCAGACCAGAAACTCCATTAATCCCCTAGAATAAAAGAAGAGAGATTTGGTTAGACTCTCACAAGACCAAAATTTTGACTCATCTATGAGAACGATGAAATGTGTGGCTTTGTTATTAAAATGTGCGTAGTGAATCATTCATCACAGGGTAGTGCAAAGAAATGAATTTCCTGTACATGTTCAAAGCATATTTTTCTTAGCCAAATCCTGTAAAAAATCCATGCAAAAAAAGTTGACTAAGTTGAATGAGCCCAGTCATTCTCTGACAGCCCTGCTCAAGAGTCATAAGTTGGACAGGAAGAGGGAGAAGAAAATGTCCTGTACCATCTATCAACTGGAATACTGGTCTCTGAATAATGAGGTCTTAGGAATAGCTGAAGGGCAGAGACCATGGTCCAAAGGTACTGTCAAATAATTCAACATTAGACATAGACATGAACAGACATGGTTTTATTAATGGAAGTGATGGTAAAGAAGATGAATTCCTCTTCGAACCCTAACGACACTTAAAGTCTCTCCATGGGATTTACAGATGAAAGATCCTATTAGAATGTGATCTCCTGGGGACAGAAACTGTCTTGCTTTTCTCTTTGTCTCTCTAGCACTTAGCAAAGTTTTTTTCCCCATCAGTGTCCTCCCTCCCTCCTTTCCTTCCTTAAGTCCTTCAAGACTGAAAATCATCATGCCCAACATAGCTTATCTAATTTCTTCAAGTATTTCAATATATTTTAAAGAACTGATACTTCTCATTCCTTATGGAAATACCTGAGAGTGATGGAATTAAACTGGGAAAATGGAAAAATTATTTAACACTAACAATTTTGGGCACAAAATTTTATTTGCGTGGTCAATCATTTACACACCTGCACAGAATTTCAGAGGCACTGATGAGAGGGTCTCACTAATGAGAACAGCTTGTGGATCTCTGTGGATGCTCCTTCAGCCTCCAACATTAGTTAAGCCCATATCCTGAATCCCGTCACAAGTGACTAATTTCTTCACAGAAACTCCCTTGAATTTCTACTTTCAATCTCTCTCTCCTTGAGGGATTTCAATCTCCTAAGCTGTCCACCCTGACCCAGTCCCCTTCATTTCTATTGCAAATATCCCTCCCATCTCTATAGGAACTTCATCCTAAACACTTTCCCTTAATGGATGCTTGAGTAACACACAAACCAATTCTCATCCTGAATAGATTTCTAGTCTATAATGATGTAGGAAGATTACTCGCTGCTTCTCTGGCCACCAATTCTGAGCTGCTCCATGCCAATGTAAACACAGCTCAACTCACACCAGGCTGCTACATAAAATGTAATTTTTTTAATCAGCCTTTAATTTTGGACTAAGATAAATCCCACCATGAAAGCTGCACAGTCTGTAATTCACAGAGAGATGCAATGTGAATCACTGCCACTTACAGCGATAACATAATTTGGGCCACAGTTTACATGAATGTGTAAATGGCAGCTATGAAATTTAGAATTTTATCCCATTCTTTTTAAAAATCTTGTTTTATTTCATATTTGCCCTGAGAAAATTTATTTAGGGCTTCAGAAGCATAGAAAGAAAAAAACCACTTGAATAAACTGGCTCAGACTTCCAACTGAAATCAAATAAGACTCAATTTTAACTAAAGATTCCTAATTTTTTTATTCCTAGTTTAATTATTAGTTTAATTAGTTTAATTCCTAGTTTTCCTAGTTCAAAAAATTTTGTGACTTATATGTTTCAGGAAATTTAGCCTGATCTTCCTTTGAAATCTGAAGTCAAATACATTTCTTCAGATTTTATTTTCAAAGATTCTATTTTGCTGTCAAGATATTTTAGTATTTCTATATCATATTTGAAAATGAGAGCCAGGAGAATAGCTGAATAAATTGTGGTATATGAATGTTATGGAATATTGTTGTTCTGTAAGAAATGACCAGCAGGATGATTTCAGAAAGACTTACATGAACTGATGCTGAGTGAAATGAGCAGGACCACGAGATCATTATATACTTCAACAACAATACTATATGAGGATCAATTCTGATGGACGTGGCCATCTTAAATGAGATGAACCAAATAAGTTCCATTTATTCAATAATGAATAGAACCAGCTACACCCAGTGAAAGAACTCTGGGAAATGAGTGTGAACCACTACCTAGCATTTTCAATCCCTCTGTTTTTGTCTGCTTCCACTTTTTGATTTCCTTCTCAGGGTAATTTTACATTATTTCCAAGTTTGATTCTTCTTGTGCAGCAAAATAACTGTATGAATATGTATACATATATTGTATTTAACATATACTTTAACATATTTAACATGTATTATTCTACCTGCCATCTGGGGGAGAGAGTGGGGGGGGAAGGAGGGAAAAAGTTGGAACAGAAGATTTCTGCAATTGTCAGTGCTGAAAAATTACCCGTGCATATATCTTGTAAATAAAAAAAACCATATAATATACATATTATAAATATATCTTGTAAATAAAAAGCTATAATAAAAAAAAGAAAATGAGAGCCAGACATTCCTTAGCCATTATATTATGCTGACAAGAGTTTTACATTATGTTTCTTTTCTTTCTTTTTTTTTTTTTCCCTGAGGCTGGGGTTAAGTGACTCGCCCAGGGTCACACAGCTAGGAAGTGTTAAATGTCTGAGACCAGATTTGAACTCGGGTCCTCCTGAATTCAAGGCTGGTGCTCTATCCACTGTGCCACCTACATACCCCTTACATTATGTTTCTACACTGGGCAGCAATAAGGTACATCATATTGCTAAATAGCTATGATGAAAGAGACTCCCAAGCCTCCCTTCTATTCCCCCAAAGACTCTTCATGTGGGTCCCCACAACTCCTCTTTAGTAACTTTCCACTGCCACCTTTGATGGCATCAAAAAGCATATGCTGAGAGTAGGAGTAGGAAGGAGCAGAAAGACCAAGTAACTCTCTCTGCTCTCTAAGTATCTGGAGAACTTGGATTTTTTTCTCCCCCATCTGGTCCCTGGGTCAACCTTCCTGAATTGACTCAGTTATCACTTGGCTAATATTTCTAATATAATACTGAATAGTAATGGTGATAGTGGGCAACCTTGTTGCCCTGATCTTATTGGGAATGGTTCTAGTTTGTCCCCATCACATATGATGCTTGCTGATGGTTTGAAATAGATGCCACCGATCATTTTAAGGAAAACTACTTATTTCCAACACTCTCTAGTGTTTTAAATAGGGATGGGTTTAGATTTTGTCAAAGGCTTTTTCTGTAACTATAGAGATAATCACATGATTTTTGTTAGTTTGGTTATTGATATAGTCAATTTGCTAATAATTTTCCTAATATTAAACCAGCCTCAGCTATCACCTGGTTGTGTCCCCAGAAACAAGTCTACTTAGCCTTCCTTCAATTCTGGACAGACAGATTTCCTGTGAGTGGCATCTTTCTGGTTCCCAATCTTCACCTGGGCTCTGTATGCTTCTTTATTCTGTGCTACAGCCATTTTTTTAGGGGTTGATTTTCTGAGTTTATTAGAGCATTGGACTTGGGAGCTATAAAGACCTGGGTGTAGATCTTGCTTTATAAATTCACCGGCCACGTAACCCTATAAGTCTCAGCCTTTTCGTGTTTCAATTTCCTCTACTGTAAAATGAAAAGGGAACAAATATTTTTCAATGTCTACCATGCACCAGCCATGTGGTGCTAAGTACGAATATTAAAGTGCTTTTATTTGATCCTCACCTGGAAGGTGCAATTATTATGCTCATGTTACAGGGAAGGAAACAGAGGCAGGCAGATATGTCTTGGGGCATAATTGACCTGCCCAGAGTCACACAATCATGAGTGTCTATCGATGGATTTAAACTACAGTCTCTGTTACTGTAACTCAGTTACCTGGCAACCTTTAAAGTTCCTTCCATGGATTTTATGAAGGCTCTGTGTGTCCCTGTTTCTAAAAACAGTCATTCAACTCTTATGTTACCCAACAGGAGATATAAGGAAGTTGTTCTCCATGTTTATGTGCTCTTTTCATCATGAGTTGGCTCATCCATATTTTACTGTTTGAACAATGGGGGAAAGTCTATGCTGTGGAAAGGTGTGAAAGGATGACATTACCTGTGGGCCTCTTGGTCCTCGTCGGCCATGTATTGGCTAAAGTGGGGAAAAACAAAGCAGAAATAACCCCCAAAAGGGTACTGTAAATAAAAATATATACAGAATAAAATATGCATATATACATCATACAGACATGTGTGTACAACCATAAATATGCACACACAGCCATATACACATGTATACACTCCACGAGTATACATCCAAAAACAAGTGATTGTTCATACACAAGGCAGAAGTGCATAATTCAAATTCTCATGTGAGCATACATATACATGCACTTGCACGTTTACATACATATATATGAACAGAGTTTTAACCTACACTTCTAATCTGGACCAATTGGACTAGTTTACTCTTCATAAAGTAACCAGCCCCTTCCAGGGACTCGTTCCGTTGATGGCACTTCATGTGGATCTGAATGGCTCAGCCCACTGTTATTCGGAACTTTCAAGCTCCAGAGATCCCCCAGACTCAGTCTGCCTTACAACTGAAATCACAAGGATGCCCAACTCTATTTAGCTTCCATATTTCTTGAAGTGGATTGAATACAGCCACAGGTGTTCTGGGGCAACGTTTCCAGATAGAACCTAACCATTCAGGTATGTTGTGATAACATGGGCCCATGTTACAGAATCCTGGGATCATCAACCTAGAGCCAAGGGAACTTAAAAGAACTGCCTAATTTTACAGTTGAGATAAATGATACAAGGAAAGATTAAGTGATTGACCCAACTTCATACAGGCATTGGAGCAGGGCTCAGATCTAGGTTTTCTATTTCCTTTGGAGATATTTTCCCATTTCCCCTATTTTCCCATCCTACAGTTATCACTGACCAACTTTTTCCAAATTAGACCATGGAGTGTTTTTGTGCTTAAATCATATTGGGAAAACTTGGAAATGCTGGTTTCAGGAGTATATGAGTATGAATGGTCCTTGGATAAAAGAGTTTGGGGACAATTTAAAAAAATGAAGGAAATTTAACTTTTTCACATTTAAAAATGTCACACAAAATGAATATTTGTTGGTAGGTACACAATTTCCTATTTGATGTTTAGAAGAAGAAAAGTATCTATTGCACTACAATGTTCCTGGAGAACATTCCTCCTGTTCCCTTTATGAGGGCCACCATCTACGATTTTTAAAATTCTTTTACAATTCTTTTAAAAATCCATTTTAGCCACTAGTCCCTCCTCACTCCACTTTTTACTGGAACTGTTCATGACTTGCAAAATTGACTGAGGCAGATTTCATCTCTTTTTATTTCATCAGGCTAACGGCCAAATAAACTCAATTATCGATGCCGTGTCCAAAGGCAGCAAGCCAGAGAGAAATGGATGATCAGCCAAGGGCTTGGAGAATCATGCACAGCAGATAATCAGTCCCTGAATAACTGAGCTTTGCCTACATTGGCTCGCTGTAGATTGGCAGGTAGGAGGTGATAGTGATTGAGGTGGGAGGAAGGTGGCCAAACTTCTTCCATTTTATCCAAAGTAATATAACTTGCTTCACTGGAAAAACAAAACAAACCAACACAATTCTGAGAAAGGAGCCAATGAAGACAACCAGAGGACTTAAAACTGCTGTCCAGCCATATAGATTTACCTCTTCTAAGAGGCTTCAAAGGGTTTGCTACCGATACCCTCATTCTGGCTTCGGACTAACGCTAAGGCTCTTAGTGGAAATAACTTTAATGGCTAATGTTTCTAGAAAACTTTACACATGCAAATCTCATCTGAACCTCTCTACCACACAATGCAGCAAGTACTTCAGAGGCTCAGAAAAGCATCTTGTACACTGGGTTCTACTGGCCTTAATTCAACTAACCAGGTTCTAAAAAGAAAGGCAAGGAATGAAATCATGTGTCACATCTGCATAGCACCAGTCATAATCATGGGCAGAATGGGTAGCCACCTCCATGCTCTGATAGAAGGATTTCTGGGAAGAACTCTTGGGTCCCCAGTGTCTTCCCTTCCTGAATTATAGTAATTCCCAGTCATGGGAAATTCATACCTTGAAAGTCTTTTAATATTCAAGAGCCTCTTATTAAAATATAAATATCCCTGCGACGTGGGATACCTTCAGCTTAAATTACAACCGACAGCAGGGCTCAGAGGGAAGGGGTCATGGTACAGGTGATTTAAGAGATGGGTAGAAAAGGAGAAAGCTTCAGGAAGAGGAAAAAAGAAGACAGATTGGACCCCAGATGTGACTCCAACACTTATTATCTCTAAGACCCTGGATCAGTCTCAATGAATTTCAGCCTGCTCAGACTAGGACAAATCCCCCTTTCCTTAACTATGCACAATTTTACTAGATCCTTATAGTACCTTTAATAGTTTTTAATAAAAAGTTTTCAATAAACCCCAGTGGGTCTCTATCACCTCCAGAATCAAAGGCAAAATGATCTGTTTGACCCCCCTGGCTGGAAGGCTTTCCTTTCTCATTTCTACCTACTGGTTCCCTGATTTCCTTCAAATTTCAACTAAAATCTGATCTACAGAAAGCCTTTGCCAACCTCTCTGCACTCTAGTGCTTTCTCTCCCTTTAATTATACTGTATAGCTTATTTGTACATGTTTAATTGCTTGTTGTATTCCCCCTTAGGCTGTGAACTGGTTGAGAGCAGGGACTATTTTATGAATTTTTTTGTTTTGTTTTGTTTTCCCAGCACTTAGCACAGCATCGGGTACTAATTGGTGCTTAATAAATAGTTAGTGACCATTCTTGACAGAACTAAGACTCTGAGTCTCCCAGCCCTAGACTTGGTTCAAAGTCATACCAGAATGGGTAATCCTAGCTTCCTACCAAGGAGAAAAGTATAAGAGATTAAGTGCCTGAGAATATGGATGGGAAACCTGAAAAGAATACTTCAATTTTTTTGCTGCCAAGTGACTCAGATCTTTAGGATTCATACTGTTCTACTAGCATCCAAGTATGACTGCATTAAGTCCTGGAACATCTGCAGAGATTTGGGACTCCAGATCATGAGAAAAAGCAATCATTCCTTCAGATAGAAAATGTCAACTCTAATCACACTCTGTCTAAGGAGCAAACCCATTCATATTCCTGCTTTGTTCTGCTCAGCCTAGCTGGATGAAAAGGTCAGTGCATGATGAACGGGCCTTTCCACCCTAGTTAGAAGTAAAACCTGCCCTTTGACAGCACATCACAGATGCCCTTCAGCATCTGCCGTGGAGTTCAGCGCTGCCTCTTTGCTGAAGAGTTTCTTTCAGGTTAGTCTCCCATTCATCTCAGGCACTGCTATGTGATAATCAGGGCTGTCCCCTTTCCTCCACTGCAATGCCTTCCTGCTGGAGGCAACGCAGCAAAAAATATCACTTCCATTGGTCCTTGCCACTTGTATCAGTGTGGTTCATCAGGAACTTGGGGATTCCAGACCCCATTTTTCTCCACAAATAGCTAACACAATGGAGTCCCTTTTTAGAATCCTAACTCAGTCTTGCACTTGGATATCAGATGTGACATGACGCCTAAAGAAGGCCTAGGAGAAGCAGTCGACAATGATGCTCCTTGAGGGAGCTATCACTTCTACAAGATCAGTCTTACCCTTTCCCATAAGCCATGTGATAGTCCTTATGGACAATATTCTTTAAGATGAAAATGTTTTCCAGGGGTATGTAAGAGAGTCCCACCCTTTATAATGTGAGAAGATTAGCTAACACTATTTTATCCATAGCTCTATTAAAGTAGCATTAATGAAATGTATTTTTCCAGAGGCCAATAAATTCTGAACATTTCAGACTTTTTCCCCTTTCTCCCTCCCCACTTTGAATCCATTTTCTTTGCCACGCAGAGAGGACTGAATTCTCAGAGTATATGAGGATGTTTTTCTCTTGAGATCATGAGATCAGTCCCATTATCATCTGACTGAGGAAGGAATCAAACTGAGACCCATGGACTTAAATGAATAAAAATCAGGCCCAATTTTAAAATATTTACTTAGGAAGGGGGCTCTGGAAATAAACTAAAGAGTGCTAGAGAATAACATCAGAAAGAATGAATCTAATTTAGGATCTGTTATGAAATGTAAAAATTTACAGGCACCTCATTAATCATGTTTTTTATTACAAAATCTCCTTCCTTGGCCCTTTTACAGTCTTTGTGTTTTACCAGTCAAGGGCAGGCTTTGTTTCAGTTTACCCCACGTATTAAGGCCTGAACGTTAATGCAGCGCAAGAAAACAAAATGAATTTGGCAGACATCTACATCTGGAGATGTTCCGAGGGATCTGGAGTGGCACAGGGTAGAGAATGATGGATTTGGGATGCCCCACTCTGCTACATGTTACCTATGTGAACTTGGACAGAACACTTATCTTCTCTGAGCCTGTTTCCTCATCTGTAAAATAGGGGTATGGGACAAAATGACATTTCCTTCCCTTCTGCTTCTAAGTCTGTCATTCAGCTTGAGTCAGAGTCCTATCTCGGGTCAGGGTCTAGATTGCTTCCTACTCTAGCCTGCTGAGAAGAGGATGCCTTCCGAGACCTACTGAAGATGCCCGATGTCACCAGGTCGAGAGGATGCCCCTGAAGATCTAGTGTTATTGTCAGAGCCACCACCACCACTCCAGGCTGGCCAAGCCAGCAAGTCATCATGGAAGCACCCAAGTCCCTGCCCCGCCGTCACCCCCAAGACCAGCAGGAAGTTGGGTCTTGGGTGTAGGTGGATTCTTACTGTGTCTCCTCGGGAGCCCGGAGATCCTGGTATTCCTGGCTGTCCACGCCTTCCCTGCCAAGGAAACGAGCAGTTTCATTTTAGGACAAGTGCAAACATTTTTTATACCTCTCCCTCTTTGGATGAATTTATAGGAAACCCGAGAAGCCAGTAGAGTCAAACGTGAGCGACAGAGAGAAATCCTTCCCTTTTGCATCACATTCCAATGACCATTAATCATATCTTTCTTTTGGGAAATGAGGAACAGACACTATATATATCTATATTTATATGTATATATATATATATATATATATATATGTGTGTGTGTGTGTGTGTGTGTGTGTGTATATATATACATACTAATGAGATGACTCCATCTGTTCTCATCTCTCTGGCACATAGCATATCATATTTAAAATTAAATCTATCCATTAAGTCCTTACAAGAATTTTATTGCCATTTATTGGTAATGAAATATGTTGCACATTGGTCATTAATATGATCATTTTTTTTGGCTTCCTCTATGTGGTTTATACATCGGTCATCCAGGATTCAGGCCTTTGGCTAAATCACTATAGTGACTAATACACCACTGATTAACATCTCAGAATAGGGTCCTTCCAAAATCCAAAAGGAGGGAGGCAAAGTAGTTTATCTGTCTATCTGACCATTCACAACTCTAGGAAGAATTATGAAAATAAGTCTTCAATAAAGAGAAATGGTGGCTAGAAACTAGTCCATTTTAAAAATCCTTAAGCAAGGATAGAATTCTTAAACTCAAAAATCTAGTGGGAATCTGTCACTATTAAGTTTGTCAGAGAGATTTATCTTGAGCATCTGAAGAGTCAACATTTCCCAATTCATACTATTCATATCACAAGAAGAATATTTCTTTCTTTTACAGTGTGCTTCTCCAGTGTGTTGGGAGACAAGAGATCTCCCCTATTGGAGTCAGTTCTATCAATTATTCCTCAAGAGATATTCCCATTCATCAGACAAGTATACCAAGTGAAGGTTCAGTAAGACATTTACTCCCAAAGGAAGAATCAAAAATGGACATTTGAACTTCTGGATTCCACTAGACCGATTTAACAGTGACCTTCCAGCTATTCCATAGTTAGATTTTGTTTAATATTAAACAAATCAGCCTCTGATAATAATATCCTTTGACTCAAGTTTTATGTTCCATCCCCTCATATTTAGAATTCACCATTGCCTTATAGCCATTTTACAAAAACAATGTCAAATTCCCACATAGTTACTTGTCTTCCCCTTTCTCCTTTTGGGCCCGTGAGTCCATTTCTGTTATTATCTGATCCAGGGTTGCCCTAGGAAAAAATAATCATAAAAGACAAATTGTCAGGATCTTTTGCTAAGAGAAAAAGCAATTTTTACATCATGTCTCCTAGGGTATTTCACAAGACATCAGGCCAAAAAAAAGAAAGAAGTTGGCGGTAGAAATCCCACTCATTTAAGAGCACAAGTACAGTAAAATAAAAAAGTTGTTGGAACATTTTCCCTTGCCCATGGGGAGCTAGCCCCCTGGACTTTTATAGTTATTTGGTGCCCTTCATGGAGAAATTAAATCTCAAGAACCAGGTTCCTGATGTTGGCCATAAGTATAACGTTATTCTTGAGGGACTGACCATCAAAAGATGAAGCTAATAGGCCCCTGATCCTCTGCTGCTACTTATGACTTCCTCCTAAGTCACACAATATTCTGTCTGATATCTAGAGAAGGGACAAGAAGATGTTCTTTATTGTCTAAATGGGACAAGAAGGAAGGCCCTTGCTGGCTCTTGGAGGGGGTCTTGTTAGGAAAATCTTATCCTAGGTGCAGGAAGTCCGAGTCCTAGTCATGTCCATACACTGTTCTCCTCTCTTTCCACATCTTTTGCTGCCAAATCATCCTTGCCAAATTTCTTTTTTGTTTGCTAAAGAAGTAACCAAAAGAAGTATATGACTTTTTAAAAAGAAATCAACTCTTCAGGATTGATACACTTTTCCCCCTCTAGAGATTAACCAAAATCTCTACATTTTTCCACATCTGCTGGTAACAGCTAATTCTCATTAACTTTTTAACAGAACAAGGGGATAAAAAAGCCATGTGGATGTGACACTAAAACACTCAACTGATTGAACTGGTTCCATTGAAGCAACCATCATTTCTTGGAAAAATAAAGTCAAAGCAATTGTTTGGCTCAATTGTCCAGTTGAGGAAATTTGGTGGCCAATTTGACCCATCTGGTAAACCCAAGTACACACCACATCAATCATTTAGAAATATTTGCTGACCACATACTGGGATATAATTACTCTTTTAAAATAACAGATGTCATTTTTAAATACTGGGTAAAAAATTCAGTCAATATTTAAAAATATATATTTTAAATGTATGGAGGAGTACATTATTGAAAGAAATTCTGAAGTGAATCATTTGTAAAATCCAATAATTACCTTCAAATTTGTTTTTATTTTCCCAAGCTTGAACTTTGGCATATTAAGTTTTCTTAAACATTCTATTTTGAGAGAAAAGGATAGGAAGAAAAAGACTGGAGATTTCATTTCATTTTCCAGTGACCAAATTCCCTCTACTAATGCAAATTGGTACCTGTTCTGCCATTCAACAGTCTAAAAGAGATTCCTGGTGGGCACTAAGAGGAATCACAGGGCCAATATTTGTCAGGGGTGTGACCCCTGGATCTTCCTAACTCTGCAGCCTTTTTCTGTTCCATTATACCAGAGGTTCTCAAAGTATGGTCCAAGGATTCCTAGGAGTCTCAGATTCTTCAAAAGATTTATGAGGTCAAAATTATTTTCATAATAATATAAGGATGTTTTCATTTCAAATAGGATAAATTTCAATAGGCAGCAGCTCACATAAAGAAACACTTGTGTGTGAAGGTCCTAAATGATTTTTTAAGAATCTTAAAGGCTCCCCAGACTAAAACGTAAATGTATGTGTATGTGGGTTTGTATGTGGCTATCAATAAAAGAGATAGAAGATACATAGGAAATTTAGATAGATAAACCATATGTGACTCAGCCCTAAGCTGTGAGTTTATAAAACCAGCAACTCCAAGAAGACAAGTATTCTGCTAGTTACAGAGGCAGCAGGATTCTGTCTACATAGGGAACAGGTACATGAATTCTCTCCTTCCTCTTCCATTTGGGTAAATGAGGAGACCATTAGCGATACATGACCATGGACAGCACCAGTCACTTTAGTACACATGTGCGTTAAGTCTCCTTCCTTACTCTCTTATCCATCCTCCCAAAAGAGTGTTCCAATTCTGGCCAAGCTCTGCCTAGCTTCGTGTGTGATTCTTGGAGGTTGCTATTTCAAGGGAAGAATGAATAAGCAGAATATATGGATTTCATGGTGGGGCCTGGGAAGAAAATATGGCTCACAGATACTATTATTGGAAGAGATCTTAGAGATCCTCAGTTTTCAGGTGCTCCACATTACACAGATAGTGATTGGACCCAGGTCGTCTGACTTTGTGAGCAATACTCTCCCAACAATACCAAACTGCTTCCAATGAAGCACAGGAAAAAGGCGGAAACGGTCCTACCTCATGTAAGGGCTACCTTGGCGGATTTGAGGAAAGAACTCTGGATTTGACTTTCTACCCTCTGTATATATGGAGAACCATCATTTGCAATTCTGCAGCAAAGAGGGAAAGGGCCTACAGCCTTACTGACAGGAATATTAGTTAAAATAATAAAGCAGCAGAGTGTGAGCTGGGATCTGAGCCCTCCCTAGATTATCTCAGTTCTCCACCAAATCAAAATTCTCCCCATTGGTCAGTCAATGAGTATTTATTAAAGCTTACACTGTGCTGGGTGCAGAGAACACAAAGAAAGGCAAACACAGTCCCTGACCCCAAAAGGCTTACATTCGCACTGGGGAGATGACATATGAATGACTAGATATATTAGACTGAAGGCCACAAAGAGTCAGATGAGATTGGACAACCCGATAACTCAACAACTCTGGAAAAGGAAGGAGCAGCAGTGGGGAGCTGGGAAAGGCTTCCAACAGCAGGTAGGATTTAAACTAAGTCTTGAAGAAAGCCAAGAGGAAGGAGCAAAGAAGCAGAAGAGGACCGAGACTTCCCAGATGTGGGTGATCACAATAATAATAACAACTCAGCGCTCTAAGGTTTGTAAAATGCTTTACAAACACCTCATTTAATGATGGACATAGAGAGTTGTATATGAACGGCCACCCATGGCCAGACTGTAAAGTAACAGGAGGGGAATAAC
The DNA here is from genome assembly GCF_048593235.1 of Sminthopsis crassicaudata. Lineage (NCBI taxonomy): Eukaryota > Metazoa > Chordata > Mammalia > Dasyuromorphia > Dasyuridae > Sminthopsis > Sminthopsis crassicaudata. The sequence continues at coordinate 36,278,994 of NC_133621.1, read as the reverse complement.
ATGTAAGAAGCATGGACAAGGAAGAAGGGTCCAGTCTGGGAAGGACCTGGAACACCAAACAGAGGAATTGACCCTCTCCTGGAAGTAACCAGCAGCCACGGGAGTTCATGAAGCAGGGGAATGATGTCAGTCCCATGCTTTACAAAAATGGCAGCTGAGCAGAGACCGGGCAGAACGGAGAGAATTGAAGCTGGGTCTGGGGGGTCTCTGACTCCTCTGAACAACTTCCCCTTCTCTCAGAGCTCCGAGGGAGCACCAGGAGGAGGGCTGCAGGGGGCTCCTGCCCCAGGCACAAAAATCACATCCATAGTTCTGAATCTGTTCCAGAAGGATATACTTCATTGGGCCGTGCAATGTTTTGTTTCGACACACCAGCCAACAAGGAACATTACACAAGATTGCCCAGTCACTGTGGTGATTGTGCCCCCAAGAAGCCAAGCTGACATACAGGAGAGCATGGCATTCCCCCAAAGAGGCACGTTTTCCAGAAATGGGTGGATGGCACTTCTTATAAATCATGTGTTCACACATATGCTCTGCATACTCCCGCCGGCATGATCCCATCAACTCTGCTCTCCCATCCTTCCTTGGGATAGAAACCCACAAGCCACACACGGGGACAGGCAGCATTCCCAGAGCTGGGACAGATTTCTGGGTGGGGTGCCAGGGACACGAGAATGAGGCTCAACATGCACATGTCAAAGGGAGGGCTCGGATAACTAGAACACTCCAGAGAGCCGGCTTTCCAGGCACCAGCTGGGACATTAGGGAAATTACTCAGGGATACTCGGAGCATTCAGTGGTGCACCTTTCAGAGGAATTTAAAATTCCACAACTGTTAGATTGGACATAATCACAACTGAGCTACCCTGATGGAGTCTAGAAACAATCAAGACAAATGCTTGTTTTCTGTAGGTGGAAGCCTCTTAAACTGATCTATTTTTACACAGGAACCAGATTCTTCCAGGGCTTAAAGTATTTCCTGTTTCTAAGTTAGACAGCTTAGGGAGTTTCCAGAAGAAAAAATGTAAGAACTAATAATAGGATTAAAAGGAAATGAATTCTATTGAAATGCAATTTTAAAAAATATAATCAAACAAGTTCACAGATCCAGGTTAAGAATCAATTATGATGGAAGTGCTTAATAAGTGCTTTAAAATTTTATTCAATCAATAAGCATTTATTAAGTACCTACTCTGTGCCAAGTACCACGCCAGTATAAGATACACAAAGGCAGAAATCACCCTCAGTATCCGAGTGTTACAGCACCAGTTCCTTCTCTTTATGAAGCCCATGCCTGGTGTTTCAAGCTATTTACAGTCTGGCCCCTTGGTCTTATTTCACCTTCCTTTCCTTCCCCATACATGCCATTTTATTTACACTTTTAAGGCTAGAAAGCATTTCCAAATCACCCTGCCTCACAGCATCTCTAGCTTCTTCTAAAATGGGCCCAGGAGCTGCCTCTTCCATGTCCACTCTGAGTCCCTCCAGTTATTAATTCTTCTTCTTGAAATTGTTTTGTATTAATTTGATAATTTAAACATTCTGGCTTACACTGTCCTTCCCTCAACCTTCCTAGAAGCAAGCTCTTCAAAGACAAGGATTGTTTTTGGATCCTTAGTGCTTATTATGGTATCTGATATTTACTAGGGAGGCAGCAAATTTTTATTATTTCCTGGCATTGTGTGCTAGATACTTCTGGTGATACAAAGAAAGGCAAAAGCTCTTTAAGGAGCTTACAATCTAATGGCATCTTCTTCCTGGTCCCAAGAACCTTGTATTTATTTGTATATGTCATGTACATATATATATATATATATATATATATATATATATATATATATATATATATATATATATATATATATATATATATATATATATATATATATATGTATATTTACATACTACATAGCTATAAGTAGATATATCATGTACATAAATGTGTATGTGTGTGTATGTATATATACATATATACACACACACATACATGTTCATGCATGTACATACACATACCATAATGTCTCCCTTTGAAGGCAAGGCCTATTTCATTTCTGTATTTTTATCTCCAGCATTTAGCAAAATGTATAGCATACAGTTGGTGTTTAATGAGTGCCCATTTTATACTTGTGGCTTGACTTAAAAGAATAAAAAATAAACAAACAAAAAAACTTACAGGATCTCCTCGCAATCCCCTTTGGCCACTGTCACCTGGGGGTCCTTTCTTCCCAGGGTTGCCCTAAAAAGAATGGGGTTCTGTATTATAATATAGAATAGAATTTTTCCTCTAAGATTAAAATATATCAAAAATTTTTTATTCTATTCAGGTAAATTAGTTTTGAAAGTGAATATTAAAGTTTAAAAAACAAACAAAAAACCAAAAGCTTCTGCCTTCCATGCACTGTCTCAGAGTGGGTAAGCACTCACACTGTGAAAGCAGCGGCCTACTAGGCATTTGGTAGGAACCCACTTAAGTACTATTTCTTCCAGCCCTTAAACTGGCTCTTCTCTGCCTTCTTCCTACCCAGTGACCCCTTTCTCTGACTCTTCTGCTCATCCCTCCAGCAACTTCTGCTCTCTCCCTGCCTTTCTTCTAACACAAATTGCTTTCAGGAGGGGGTCTCAAACTAATTTACACTAAGGTATAAAGGTCAGATGAAATACAAATTTAATGCCCTCTTCCTCCCACAGGTCACAGCATCACAGGAACACAGGTTCTGAAGGGGGACCCAGAGGCCATTTGACCAACTCTTGAAATTTATACATGAAGAAATCAAGCCCCAGAGACGAGACATTGAATTACTTGCCCAAAGTGCACCAGGAGTCAGTGTCAGAGGCAGAACATGAATACAATATTTTTGACTCCAAATGCTGCACTTGTCCTGTGCCATGCGATGTCTTTTGAAACAAGCTCCTCTAATGACAGAATTTCAGTTATCTCAGCAGGAACTGAAGATTGGTTTTTAGAAAATGGAGGAACTCTTTCTTCAGAAAATTACTGCCAAAATATTGTTGTTGTTTTTTTAAACTGGCCTGTTGCTCCTATTTCCAATGAAGACTTCTAAAAAAAAAATCTTATTTTCTCTTTTTGAGTTTAAACCCTCCAAGAACAAGCCTCCTAAAATATCACCTGGGAACCTTCATCTCCTTTTTCTCCTTTTGTTCCTGGAAGGCCACCTTCACCCTAAAAAAGAAAAAAAAAGAGGCAAAAAGTCTCCTTTTCCTCAGCAAGAGGTCTCTTAAGTGTCAAGTTTCTATGTGAGGAGATGATGGGTTTACCTGTTCTCCATTGATCCCATTAATCCCGAGTTCCCCAATTTCTCCCTGAAAATGCAGTTACAAGTGTTAAAAGCCCTCTATGCCAAAGTAAAATAAAGCCAGACATTAACCAGAATACATAATTCAGTATTCAGGGGGAGAGGTTTGAATAAACACATGTGATACATACATACATATATATTCTTTCCATAAAGGTTTATATAGGTTGCTATTTACTTGATCTCAATAAAAAATTTTAAAAAGAACAACTGAAATGTTTTATGGAGAAAATAAAATTCCTTGTTATCAAATAAAAGACCAGATGTAACATAATGAATTTTTAGATAGAAGGTCATCAGAGAACCCATTTATAAATCCAATGTATGAACCTGCTAGTCAGTACAGGATGGGTCATTTTAAATTATTCTCTGCCTCCTTCTGCATTTTAATAATGAGCCTTGATACTGTACCTCTTCTCCACTGAGTCCCCTGTTTCCCTGAAAAGAATGAAAAAAAGAAAAATAAAAAGATTAAATTTAGGGAAATTTTATAAAACTGGATCAAAATATTTCTCAATGGCTTCAAAACATGTTTACCTTGGGCCCTTTGCTCCCATGGCATCCTTTAACGCCTTCCTCTCCCACTGGTCCAGGGGCTCCTCTTTCTCCCTGAGAGAAGAACAGTAATTAACATTGTAATATGGAATTTGGAGGCAGCTAGGAAAACTACCCTTGGATAAACCAGGGCATTGGGATGAGCTAGAGGATTGAGCCTGGAGTCAGGCAGCCTCATCTTCCCGAGTGCAAATTCAGCCTCAGACACTTACTGCTGTGTGACCCTGGGCAAATCACTTAACCCTCTTGCCTCAGTTTCCTCATCTATAAAATGAATTAGAGAAGGAAATTGCAAACCACTTTAGTATCTATGCCCAGAAACTCCAAGGGGGTCACAAAGTGCTGGACATGACTGAAAAATGACAGAATAACAAATAAGGAACTCTATTTGGATGGCTCAAAAATTACTTGCCATAACACTATTCCTCAAAAAATGTTATTGGGACTCCTGGGATTTCCCAAGACTCTTTTAAAAAGAGGCTCATGAGGTCAAAATTAAATGAATTAATATTTAAATGTAATATGTCTAACAATTCAATGAACAAAACCCTGTAAATAAAAGATCTCTGTGTAGGGGGGAATCCTGATGATTTTTAAGAATACAAAAAGATCTGGGACCATAAAATCTGAGAACCACAATGCTAGAAGAATAACTCCAACTATCTTTAAAGATTTCTACTCTGGGCTCCATAGTTCAGCGGAGGAAAGTGGGAAACTAGAGCTACCATAATAAAAATCTTTCTTTTATAGTCATCTGTCTATCATCTACATGGGAAATGCTAAATAATGTTAAATGAAACCTCCTAAAAAGTTCTGATTTAAGAAATATATCCGATGAGGACAGAAATATAAGTGTACCCAAATCATGAAAGGAAAATATATTAAATGAGGTAGCATTTGCTTTATGCAGAAGCCAAGGAGCTGAAGTCTGCATGGAGGGGGGGGGAGTGATTTAAAAAGGGAATTGTTAGGATCAGATGCTGAGTTGGGATGAGGTAGAATTTGTAGACAAGAAACTGGGAACTAGAAGTGATACGAGTATTCATTTAACCCAATTTCTAATTTTACCAATGAGGAGGCTGAGACTTAAAGAATTTAGTCCAAGGTCATACAGAGGGGGAATCTGAATTCTGGTCTTGTGATTCCCAGAGTCTAGTACACAGTAGACACTTAATAAATGAATACCTTTTGAACAGAAATTATATCACATGACAGTATTTGGAGGTACAGAAGATAAGAAGAAAGAACATTTAATCCAAAGTATGTAGTTTAGCAGGAAAATTTTAGATTATACATGGAATCATTAGATACAAGAATGTGGACTCATCAGGGAAGAATGGGGTTTGAATGAGAAGGAGAAAGGGAAAGGAGGTTTAAGGGCCCCGCTGCTTAAAGGGAGTGATGATCATGGAGAATGCCCAAGACGGTCCAGAGAGCGTGAAGGCTCTGGGATCGTTTCTCATCTCTGGTCCGACACAATCTTCAGCCATCAAACAGGAGAAGTCACCTCCAATTTCTAAGACTCACATTCTCCACTTCTAGATGGAGAGATGACTTTTCCCAGCAGATCACAAAGGAGAACAAAGGAAACACTTGAGGATAACAAAGATATCCAAAAAACCCTTTCTTATTGGACTATTTTCCTTGCATCAAAGAGGAAATTTCTGAGGATGTACAACAGCTCTTGTCGAATACCATTGCAAGTTTGGGAGCTTTCTTAGGGTGTCAGAAAGCAAAAGGGCTTGGTGTATTTCTTCAATCAGAAGCCATCTTTTGAGCCGGTCCCAGCAACACTACATTTGTCTAGGAGAAATATTTCTAGTAGAAGAGAAAGTTAAAAAGTATTAACTTACAGGGGTACCTTCTTCTCCCAGGTGGCCTTCACTGCCTTTAAAACCTGGAAGTCCCTGAAAACAAGAAAGAGAAAGGAATATGAGCGCTTCTCAGGTCAAGTCAACGTGGCACTGAACATTTATTAACTACCTGCTGTGTGCCAGGCATAGTTTAAATGCTTTGCAAATAAAAAAAAATTCTTAAAGAAAGTTCCTCAAGCTTACAGTCTTTAATTTCCCACAGAATAGCAAAGACTTGGGAAAAAATGTCAATTTGTTGCATAACTCCTCCATAATTCACTTTTTTACACATAGGTTATAGCAATACATCCCAAGTAAATGGGACTCTAGTATTACTCTTTTCTTCCACACAACTCTGGACTTACAAATATGACAACACATTTGGGGAACATTTCTGTTTTCTAGGTAGGGAAATAAAATTCTTTATCATTCTCCAAAAATTTTTTGCACCATGTTATATTGAGTGTAAGTAGATCATATAAATTTTTGCTTTCTTTTGAAAAATTGTTTCTGCTTTTTTGAGCTCTGGGAAGAAAGTTCTGCTGGATGAAAACTTGCTGCGGGGACACACCCATGTTGATTTGGGAGTTACAAAATAGTGGCAGCTGTACAACCTTGAAAATAGATACATCCATACTTAAACACAAAAAAATCATTATGAACCATATCCATAAGTTCAACTGTCCTATGAGTATATGTTAAGCTTGGCTATTTTACAGAAGGGGTGGCTACGTGGCAGAGCAGAGAGAGTGCTAGGCCTGCAGTTGGGATACTCATCTTCCCAGGCCTCAGATACTGAAGAGCTGTGTAACCCTGGCAAGTCACTTAACTCTGTTTGCCTCAGTTTTCTTATCTTCAGGAGAAGGAAATGGCAAACTACTCCAGGGTCTCTGCCCCAAATGGGCAACCAACAAAGAGTTGGAGATCTATCTGTCTAGTTGATTATCTCCGTATATCTACCTATATCATGTACATACACATGTTTCAGGCTATCAAGGCCTTTTTTTGTCAAAGAAAGTGCACATGCAGCCAAATTAAAATATGAAACTGGATTATAGTAAATAAGGCCAGAGGAATATAAAGTAACCACCCTATTACTAATAAACTCATAGCTGCCATTTTCCTCTGGAGGATGAATCCAATCTACAAGAAACAGAGTTCACATCCCGACTAGTCTTACCTTCTTCCCTGGTGTGCCTGGTTCTCCAATGGCACCATCTCCCCCAGAACACTTGCAAAGCAGACAGCAACATGTCCTTTCTGCAACATTAGCCTAAAGCAAAACAGAAAAAATTGTTGAGAGGGGGAGATAGAGACAGAGAAGTGAGTGAGAGATCCCTGCATTTCAAATTAATCTTAAGACATCTTGGTATAAATGACTCACTTCTCTCATAATTACAGTGACTATTCCAGAAAAAGAGAACATTCATAGGACACAACATGAAATCCAGTGGTTCCAGGTTAACATGGTTCATCTTGGGTCTTTCATCTGACAGACCATAAAGGCTTAAAAATGTGTCCTTTTTTTCTACCCATTTTAAGGACTGCTGAACGGAGGCAAGGATCATAGAAGGGACCTCAGAGAATTCATCTGGCCCAACATTCTCATTTTATCAATGTTTGTCCAACGTCACAGAGATAGCAAATGGATGGTGACCTATCACATTCACCCTATTGTATTCATACATAGATTTTTTTTTTAAACTTGTGCAGACTGGTGATTTTTATTTAACCATCCAAAAGGAGTCTATAACAAATAAAGGCATACTTTTCCTCCCTCTTCTGCAGTAACATGACCTTTATAGTGGAATTAGAGGACCCGACATTATTCAATTTAACACTAGAGTGAAGATACAGCATCATCAGAATATTATATCTGTTCAAGAATGGCAGACCATCCATCAACTAATTTTTTTTTTGGGGGGGAAGGGGAAGTGATAATTTGTATATATATAAAGTGAGCTATTTGTATAAATAAATATCATATATTGCATGTGTTACATGTAATAATATGTGATTGATACACAGTTGTGTATGGGGAAAAATAAGTATAGAAATCTCAATCTTTATACCCCAAAGTTCTCAATCACATTCTGGTATCCAAAAATCAAATTTGCAGGCAATTAAAATCCTGGGTCATTAATTACTGTGGATTTTTTTCAAGTGCTTACTGAGTCAAAATTCTTAAACTATTTTTTTGTCTTCTCATATTATGAGATTCTTATTCATCTTTAGAAATGTTTAAAGAAGAGAAGTTTTTTTAAGCAATTAAAATTTAGTCATTAAAATGAAAAAAAAAAAAAAAGGACATAATAAATAAACAAACTGGAGCTTTCTCTTTGTAAGTCCTGATGTCATTTTTTTTCTCTGAGTCAATCAATAGACTCATTTACATGCAAAGATGAGAGATGGCCTGGGGCAATGGGAAGAAAGCCAGACTGGGAACTAGAAAGTGTGGGTTCAAATCTAGCAACTTTCATTTGCTATTTGGGTGACTTTGGGAATGTTTTCCTCATCTATTGGGTGAGGGGGGGGCACTGGATAATTTCTAAGGTCCCTTTCTAGCCATGAGCTTATGATCATGTATGCCTCTGCTGATTATCATAAAGTACTTTCTTTTCATCTGCATTACATTTAAAACTTGGGTTGACTTTTTATTCAAAGGCATAATTTGTCAGTTTCCTATCTCATTAATAAAGATTTTTCAAAGGCATAGCAAAAACAGAGCCCATTAAAAATTGAATAGTGTCAAAAATAGATACATCCTGAAAATTCTCCACTGAAGGTCTCATTCTTTTTGTCTTCCTTTTCTTTATCTGTCTCTGCTTTGAAGAAAAGATAGTGAAGTAATTTTCTTGATTCAGATTTGATTAACTTAGAATTTGGATTTTTAAAAATGAACATGAGACTTGCTAACCAAATTTAGAATATAAAAATCATAATGAGAAAATCCACCCATTTAAGACAACAATTCATCTTAAAATAATTTAGAAATGCCCACTTAAATGTATAATGCATCTGCGATATAGCATTAGCTACCACATCAGAAAGTATTTGTTTTTATTTGCCACTTACCAAGGCAACATTTGGCTTGGTAAATTCAAATTATAACATGTCTTTAAAAGAAATCAAACCATATATTTTTAACCATGTTCTCTAATTGGGACTCTTTACTAATTCAAAGGGACTAGTCTGTTCAAATGAATAAAACTGTATTTCAGATAAATTTACTTAGATCAAATGTATTAACATATTCAAGGTTTGCTTTGTAAATCTTATTAATAAGAGTTATTATTTTTAATGATTATTATAACTACTATTATTACTACTTCAATCACCTGCGAATTCAGTGATAAAAGTTTGCCCTCTATAACACAGATGATGTCCCCTCTTATACATTGCAGGGGAGTTCCCAAAGCTGTTATGACTAAATAATCCACCATCTTGTGGCCATCTTGGTGATGAGGCTTTCAGAATTTACCAAAGAGGCCCAAGCTTGAAGTCCTTTCCACTTGGGAGAACCCAAAATTGATTTCCTTCCTTCAAAACTTTAGGGTCAACCTCTCCAACCACAATGAGGAATCAGAGTAGAATTTTTCAGATAATCATAAAAAATAAATGTAAACAGTAAGTTGTCATTTCAAGCCACTAGCCTTTCTTCAAATCACTTACCAGATACTTTGTGAGCCTGCTTCCCAAATCTCTCATGCCGATTGTTAACTGAGTCCTATAATCAAATCCTTTCCCAAATTCAATGTACAGAAGATCAGCTAGGTCATTTGCATCATTAGCTTCTTCCAGAGCAATGGTTATCAAAGCATTGAGCCCTATTCAACAGAGTTTACACTTCTTTAAATGAAATTGCTTCAGTTAACATGATGCTTTTGCATATATATTAAATTTTTTATTCCCGAGAGAGCAAGAGAGCGAGAGCTAGTAGTCAGAATTAAGCAATGAAATCTCAACTTATTCTCCATGTCAGAATTTTTCTTCCTCTAGCACAGGCTATAATTGACAAGTACCAATTCCATAATAAGATGATACTTTAATTAAATTTCTGCAAGATGATTAGGTAGGTACCAGTGGAGAGACTCAATTAAGTTTTCAGGTCCCTAAAGGCCTGAAGATCAAAGTTTGGCAGTCAACATGATTTATAGAGTACCTACTGTGTGCACAGTGCCATAGGAGAATCCACAAATTTAGACGTCTTTTAATTACCTCCTTCCCAGACTTCATAATCTTGTTGGAAAGAGAATGATCGTACATGCATTTATTAAAAACTATTGTTTTAAAGCATGTGAACAAATTCCAACTAATGTATTATAAGCCAAGTTACACAAAAAGTGCCAAAAGGATGTGGAAGAGCCAGGAAATGTTAGTTATAGTGTAATAGATGCTTGGAAAAAATGGATCTTAAGATGGATTTTTAAGGACATGAAGTGAAAAGGAAGAAGTTGGGGATAATATACAGAGGATGTAGAGGTAGAGGGGGCAAGTTATGACAGACACAGAAGGGTCATGTTGAGAGGTCATAAGTCATCAGGGATGTTGAGGTAAGGCAACGATAGAGAGGTACTATAGGGAGGGAGGCGGAGAGAGAACAGAAGAGAACATTTCCTAAATTTGAGTTCAACAATTCGGAAAAGCTCTGCTCATCTATTCTATTTTATTAATGAAAGGCTGTTTTTCTAGCCTTGTTTTTCCTTAAAAATTCCAGAGGTTGCAAAAAATCATAAAGATCATGTGAACACCACAAGTGATGACAGGACAAATAAAACATCTCTATAGGCTTTATTAGGAACAGCTTCTTTGAGGGATGGGCGTGTAAGTATGTGAGCCAAAGAATGGTGGAGGAAAGGAAAGAGCTCCAAAAAAACTAAAGAGGGACACAGATTTGGAACATAGGCAAGAACACAGACTCAAATTATAAATGTAAAGCAACATGGGTAACTAAATAAATGAATGGGTTGGAAAGAATTTATTAAATATGAATTAATTATGTGCCAGGCTTAGTGCTACAGGCTAGGGATACAAAAAGAAAATCAAGATGGTCTTTGTTCTCTTGGACAGCAAGATGGTGCAATGGCTGAATGCAAGGCTTAGTGCTGGAAACATCTGAGTTCAAAGCCCAACTCAGATACTTACTAGATGAGTGACTCTGGGTAATTCACTTAATCTCTCTATTTGTCTCACTGTTTTCAGATGTAAAATGGGGGTAATAATAGCACCTGCTTTCCAGGCTTGTGAAGGGCAAATAAGAAAATAACTGTAAAATCCTTTGCACAGTATGTGGAATGCAGTAAACATTCCATAAATATTAACGATGCTCTCAAGAACTTCATATTCTAAGAAACTCACAAAATGAATGCATCTGCAGGGTAAATAGAAAAAGGGGCAGATGGCAAGATTCCCTTGGGTCCCTGGGTTGTATGAGTGGTTCAGATGGAAGCGTCCTAAAATCTGGAGGACCAGATAGAATGATATGCTATCAAAGCTATAGACATGATCAGGGACTAAGTCCTTCAAGCATTTTCTAATTACACATTAGCCAGTCTTAGGAGATTATAGCAAGTTATCCCTAGGATAATACACCTTGACCAGGTAGGATTTTATACCAGGAATGTAGGACTGATTCAACATTAGGAAAATTATTAGCATAATTGACTATATCAATAACTAAACTAACAGAAATCATATGATTGTCTCGATAGATGCAGAAAAAAACACTCTACAAAATCCAAATTAGCCAGTCTTGATTAGATCCCTAAAAACTGTGGAAGGGCATTCACTGGCTAAGAGACCTGTGATTTATTTTTTATTAAGTGAATATAAAGAAAAGTAGCTGAAAACATACACTGAAATGTTTGGCAGGGAAAGACATAGAACCAGCTAATGTTTTAAGTTTGGATAGCAAAAAGATGAAGCCAGAGTTACTTTGTCAAAGCATCACTAAGGTTAAAGGGAAAAAATGTGTCTCTTAAAGGAAAAGAGAAAGTAACACTAAGATTACACTTTATCTTCATAGTTTCCTATATTAACTAAACACCTTTGTAGACTCTCTATTCTTCCCTTCTAAAGATTTCTTTTTATTTCTGGCAGGAACTGTACTCATCAAAATCCAGCTTTTGTAATTGATGGACCTTTATTAATTTCCTCAAGTGAATGGGAAGGAATTAGTTATGAATCTAATTACACCAGGTCTTTCTTGGAAGAAATCCACCTTCTGCTATCTATCAAAAATCTCCATCTGGAAGGAAACCAAGTCATCTGCTGCTATGTTGAAAGTCCTTTGCATATTGTGACCAAATATCCTACTCTCAAGTTTCTGCAATTCAGAAAGAGAACTTCTAAATGTCACTAAAGTCTCAAGAGAGAGAAATAACTAACTAAAAAGTCAACTTTGTTCTAGAAAGAGCATAGGTCTATTATTTCACCTGTACAGGGAATTCTCTGGCAAAGAAACTGCTTCTAGCCATAAAGGTTGGTATCTATCTTCACCACATAGTCTTAGAAAATTGCCTGGAATACTAAAAAATAAATGCTAGTATTTGTCAGAGAAAAGACTTGAATATATATGTCTTCCAAGCTCTCAGGCTCCTGTGTTTTTCTCTCTGTGTCTCCCCCTCCCACCTTCTCTCTCCCCTTTTCTTTCTTCCTCTCCCTTTTCTCTTTCCCTTCCCCCTCTCGTTCCTTTTTCTTCCTTTACTCCCTCCTTCTCCTTTCTTTTCCCTTATCCTTCTTTCTCCCTCCTCTCTCTCTTCCCTTTTCTCCCTTTCCCTCACAAAGGAAAAAGTTGATTCTGTCTCCATCAGCAAAGGTGGTAAGAAACATTGCTACTGTTGTAACTAGAGCCAGAAAATATGGTTACATTTTTATTCTCTCGCTTCATATTTAGGAAAGAAATTTCAGTGACATCAGATTTGCCATTGGCTGCCAAAGTCAATTGCTTATTGCCAACTCTAAAACAATTGATTCATCTATGATTTATATTTATACGTGTGGAACATTTACATTTACATTCATCTGATAATGCTTGCAACCTTGCAGACCATAAGAATGCCAAAATAATGTATGAAAATTAACTGAACCGGTAGAGGGTTGGCTTCTGTTACCATCCCTTCTAATAAAACATGGGAGAATCATTCTCTGTGTTTCTCAGAAATAAAAGTTCCAGATTGACACCTATCAGATTACTGCAAGAAGGATGAGATTGAAAAATTCTAAAAGAAAAGATTTAGGAAAACGTCAGATATGAGTATTGAAACAAAATACAAATCTCTAAACCAGCAGTTCTCAGATGTTTTGATGACTCTTTATATTCTTAAAAATTATTGAGAACCCCAAAGAGATCTTATTTCCATGGCTTATATCTATTGCTACTTGTTACATCAGAAACAAAAAATATCTTAGTATTATTATGAGAATCATTTTGATCTCTGGATCCTCTGAATGGATCTCATGGACCCTAAGGAGTTCTCAGACTACATTTTGAGAACCACTGTGCTATATTTTGTCTTGTTTATTATGGTTAGAGTCTCTCTTAGAGGAAAACATGGTATAAGCTAAAATTTACTAAATGACCTCTGGGCTTTGCTGCACCAAACTGTTGCTACAACAGAAAAGTCAATCAAATCAAGGGCTGTTTGTGTGCCCTGAAAAGATTTCTACAGACAAAAATTGCATCTTTGAATTTTCAGGGGGTAATGTCATTCTATATTTTACCTTCTTTTCGGAGTTGATCAGATTTTTGTTCAAGTACTTCAATATCATCATCCAACCCATCTGAAAATAATAGCAGCACCTAGACAAGGAATTAGAAGGAAAAATGAATAGCTGACACTTTCTATGATATCTAAGAATTGGAAATAAAGCAGTTGCCCATTGACTGGGGAATGACTAAATAAATCATGGTTTATATATACATATACATATATATATACACACATACATACATATATATTTATATATAATGGAATATTACTGTATTTTAAGGAGTGATAATTGAGAAATTTGAAGAAGCATGAAAAAATTTACATGAACTAATGTAGAGAGAAGTCAGCAGGATCAAGAAAACAATATAAAAAATGACTAGAAACATAAACAATATAAGTAGAAAGAGCCGCCACACAAAGAAATTAAAATGTTGTAAAATTATAAAGAGCAAACATATTTGAAAAAAGAGATATATGAGAAAACAATCATACTTCTCCCCTTTGCAGAAGTGGATGGTCTACAAGTGTTGTACATTGCACACATTTTTAGACTTTTCTACATATTGATCAGTTATGCCAATTTCTTTTTTTTTTTGTCTTTGAAAATTCCATTTTCCCCCCTTTTAACAGAATAGCTCCAAGGAAGGGAGAATAGGTGGGACATTGGGGGAAATTACAGTGATATAAAAAATACCAATATACATCAAGAGATAATTATATTTGGTTTTTTTTAAAGCAAGATTGTGATCACAAACCAACAAATAAGGCAAGACCAACCTTTCCTCGGGTAGTAGATTTATTCTGAAAGGCATCCCAAAGCGAATTCAAGAAAGGTGCATTGAGAAGAGACGGCTCCTTAATGGATACATTCTTCAAGGAGTTCAGGATACTTTCACTGTAAATCTCAAACTTGGGGGAAAATTTATCCATGGCATTTGTCACTTGAAAGGCCACGCTGACCTGAGTCTGAGATCCCACCTCACAGCTCACCCCATTTAGGGAACTGATTGCACGTAACAGGTCCTGAAGATAAGTCTTCATCCATGCCTGACCTTGAAGTAAAGGCTGCCCTTTCTGTTGAGATGAGATGTCAAAGCCCACAACGACATCCACAAAACAACCTAAACGCAGAGAAAACAGGTCCCATTAAAATATATAGACAACATCTTAGAATTCCATCCTCATACCTCACTAGCATTAGAGGGGCCTTTACAAATAATCAGTGGATTTTTATTTCTACTACAAATTAGAGAAAGAAGAGAAAATACAGTAATGCAAAAGGAACAAGTTATGAATTTTTAATGTTAAAATTTTAACACTACATAATTAACTTTCAATGGTTATAAAATTGGGTATAAAATAGACACAGCATAATATATTGGATAGAGAGCTGACCTCAAAGTGAGGAAGACCTGGGTTTATTAATATAATCATCATAGTCATAAAGCACTAAGTGCTGATTATATGATCAGCTCTGTGTGTTCAGCATTAGAGTTAGAAAGACAAAAACCCAATCCTCCTCTTTATTGAGTTCACAAGCAAATGAGGGGGAATATGGGCCAGTAGTCACATGCATACAAGATAGATACAGAAGGTACTAGCAGTGGGAAGGAATGGGGAAGACTTCTTATAGAATCTAAGTTTCAAACTATGTCTGGAAGAAAGTCAGGAGATAGAATTGAAGAGGAAGAGTGTTCTGGGCATGAAACTCAGAAAGTACAAAAGCATACAGATAGGATGTGGACTGTCATGGATAAGCAACAGGAAAAAAAAATCTATTTCCACTAGGCTAGGTGAAATACAGTGTAAGAAGATTGGAAAGAGGACAGATTGTAAAGGGCTCTACTGGCTCACACTGGCTGTGTGATCCTATATGAGTCACTAAACTTATACTTTAAGCATTCCTCTAAGACCAGATTTCACAGAAAAGATTCAGCACCTAACATTGGTAGGGAAGATTTTAAATTAAGTAGCTGCCTAAACCCATAAAAGCCTAACTCCCTTCCCCAGCCCTGTGAAACTAGGAGAGATTAGTATTGATTGAAGCCTGTAACCTTTATTGAATATCTGGAGGACATTCTCCAGGTCATTTAAAAAATTTACATGTATTCTGGTTACAAGCTTTGCAGAAATATTCACAACTTAATAAGATGTAATTTATGCCATTGAATCTAGCTGGGGTTGTTCAATTAAAACTAAACAACAATAGGATGAAATAGAAAGTCAAATCAATGGAGAAAAATCTTTATGGGAAAACCAGGAAATCAGAGTGAACCTTCTGATTGTTTGGGATTTCAATGATGGAAGAAAAAAATGAAGAAAAAAGTCCCTTATTGTCTCCCTTTCTTCTTAAACCCACCCTGTAAAGAGAAGATCATGGTATAGTAAAATGCTAGTTTTCTTACCATCTCTTTGTGTGTGTTGTGTGTGTCTCTCTCTCTCTCTCTCTCTCTCTCTCTCTCTCTCTCTCTCTCTCTCTCTGTGTCTTTCTCTAAAAAGGCAGAGAAGATCAGATGGTATGAGATCTTACTCAATTTAAAAACTTTGGAAGAAAAAAAGATTGAAATACTAGGATGACCTGCCCAGTCTCATCTTGTTTGTAGACAGAATTCACAGTAACTCTCATGTCTGTCTCTTCATAGACATCATCCAATCTTTCATCATCTCTCTTTTTGATTAATTTGGCCTCCCTGCCTTATGGCTCACCCCTTTCCAGTCCATCTTTCATAAGAAGAGGTTTGATTATCATTCCCTTGCTCAATAAAATCTAGTAATTCCCTATTACCTTGTAAATTCAAATACAAACTGCCATTTTTAACAGTTGATGTTCTTCACAACCTACGTTTCCAGACTTTAGATATTACTTCCTTCACATATCCCTTAGTCTAGCCAAACTGGTCTCCATAATGAAATGTCATTGCATCTTCCCTATCCAGAAGGCTTCTCCTCTTCCCCTTCACCTCTTAGAAATCCTAATTTCTTTTTTTCCTTTGGTATCTATATATCATAATCTTACCATTTATTAAAGATGAAAGCCAATTTGCAAAACTTTTTTTTTACCTAAAAAATTAAATCTTGGTGAAATATTTGATATCTTTTATTGTTGCCAAATTTGAATAGAGATAATAACCGAGCCTATGCGAGTTCCTCAGCATCATCCTATGGTCTTTTAAGAGAGTAGAATACAAAATTTCATCATCCTGGCTACTTTAATGAGGGATGTCTGTGATGGATCTGGGGTTGCTAAGCTTTAAACTATATGTTTTACTGCTGGGCCCATACTAGCAGCCTTCTTGCATTAGCTCATCAGGAACCAGATCCCTTATGCTTATTCTCTGCCCAGCATCCTCATCTCCTCACCTTGTGGTCAGGTATGTACTTGTGCTTCTCCTTCCCCACCATGAGTTGTCTTTCCCCATTAGAATCTAAGGTCCTTGAGGGAAACTGCAATCTTGCTTCTTATATTTGTATCTAGGAAAGTACATCTCCATTACAAATCTCTGGCTTCTTATTCTTTATTGATATAGTCTATCATAATTAGAAGTACTTTCCTCATCACTCTGATGATTGTTTTCCATTGTTTTTGTTTTAATTACATTCATTACTGGGACGCCAAACTTCATGCTCTTAGCTCTTTAACTGGCTTGTTCCCACTCTTTTAAATGGTGATAAAATGACTTCTCTGCTATTTTGTCCAGTATTTGTTTTCTGCTCAATTATTGGAAATGGGGTATAGGCTAGAAATAGGGGGTACCTCGGATGTACCCAAGGCAAAGGTTCCTATCCTGGTGCCCACAGATACCTTAGCATTCATAGAAAAATTTCAGAGAGTATGGGAACTTGGATGAGAGACCCTCCTCAAAAAAATCCAACATCATATTCTCATTTTCCCTCTACTTGAAATTTAACATGTGCTTCAATTATATATTTTTAGAAAAGTATTTTGAGAAAAGAACCCTAAGCCTCAGACTGCCAAAATGGCCTATGATATAAAAATGGGGAGGAAGGAAGGAAATAAACATTTATTAAGCATCTACTATATGCAAAAGATGGTGCTCAACACTTTATAAATATTGTCTCAGTGCTAATAATAAACCATAATCTAAATGTATCCACAACTGCTCAATTTGCACTCCCATTTATTGCCTGGCTCCAGTAAATAATAATTTTCAAACAATGAACACCAACTTAGCAAATCAGGACTTTAAGCAATCAAAAGCTATCAAAGATTTTTAATATTTGTAGACCTTTTATTTAAACCAGTCCATTCATAAATTTTTGAATATAAACCAAGTAATTGGAAAGATTAATATAAGCTTCTTTGAGGCAGGGATTAGATCTCTCCCAATGCCCACCACAATGCTTTGTACATAGTAGGTTGCTAATATTTGCTGAATTAAAAATAACTTTTTTTTCATACCTTATGCCCACATTTAACACACTTCCTTTTGGAAACCAAGTGTGCCATGTTGGAAAGAATTCAAACAGCAAGAAGAATAAAGTCAAGAAAACCTACCAATATAATAGTTTTCTCACATCTACATAGAATTTTGGGAAAAGATCTTTGCCAACTGAACAGCCATCATTTCAAATTAAAAATTCATAGCAGATATTAGAAAAGGGTTGGGGTGAACAAAACAATCTGGTAAACTGAAGATCAAAGATGCAAGAGGAGGAATTTAGGAAAATGAAATTAGGGGAATGAAAGGGGAAAAAAAGCAACAAGCCAAGCATCAGTTCAAAGGTCACTTACTGCTTTCACCGCCTGAGTTGCAGATGTTGCGGACTATCCTTTTTTTGATCTTTTTCAGCTCATCAAAGTTATCGACCGTTAGTTTTTTCTCCGATGTCCCAGTTATCTGAATGAGCTGCTGCTCATCCACATCCCCAATGCCCAAAGAGTATATATCAATTCCTTTCCTTCTTAGGTCTTCAGCAGCCTTAGCCAACTCATCTTGGGATTGCCCATCAGTGAGGACCAGTAAAACCTGCTGGGTGCCTCCATTTATTCTGCTGCCCCTCTCCGGTCGGAAATATTCCTCCACTTGCCTCAGCGCAGCTCCAATGTGGGTATTTCCAAAGATCTGGTGGATCCTTTCAATTTGAGTAGAAACTTCCTCTTCCGTTGTGAATTTCCCCAGATAAAACTCAGACTGGTAGAGATCACTGAATTGAGCCAGTCCAACATGAACTTTGCTAGGTCTGATGTCAAATTCATCCACTACAGATACTAAAAAATCCTTCATTTTCTGGAAGTCATATGGTTGTATGCTAGTAGAACCATCAATAAGGAAAACAAGATCTGCACTTTCAATTTCACAATCTGAAAGGAAAAATGGTAGAAAAACCAATTTGTAATGAAAGATTTCTATGGTTTTATGAATTAGAGAACTTTTTTTTAAAAGGCAACTTTTAGCCAAATTTAGGCAGATTGTCTTATTAAACTAATCAGCAATTACCAGTTTGGATACACACAGCTGAGCCACTTATTGTATTCAGGGTGGAGATGATCATCTCGACCTACTCCTAATGTTCCTGATGCCATTTTCCATGGCTCCTATAACTGGAGAGGATGGTAATGGCAAGCTGTTTCCTTTTATGTGATTCATCTGGTGCTATTCCAATACAGCTGGTCATTGTTGGGACAAACAAGAAGTACAAACATATATGTTTGTGTCTATGCATGAATGATTATCCCTGGTCCACCCTAGCTTTTTAACTTGTATATCCTGTCATCTTGACAGGAGACTTCCAAAACCACTAAATGATGACAGGTTTTCAATGGTCAAATTATTTAACACTACTTTTGGTCCACACAGAATCAAAATAATCATTTTTTTAGCTAAACATATTAGTTCATTGAGAAAAATGCTTCCCTTGTTTAAACATGGACCAAAGTTGATGAGACAAATATTCATCAAAGTAAGGGCTGGGCACAGGATATGCTTCACCTCCAATTAGCACCTTCCTCAATTCAAATTTACCAGCAATAAAAGCCACTGACCTCAATTAGATCATTTCCATTTTGGAATGAGAACTGAGTGAAGATATTGATTTGATTGTTAATCCCCTAAGTATTCTAGTTATCCAAATGGAGGCTTAGCTGTTGCTGAACTAAGAGACAAATGGCCTAGAGACACTTCAGGAAGTTGTTAACCCATTCAAACCAGTTTGGAATTTAATTAAGGAAATCATGGGCTCCTGATGAAAGGCAGCATGGTACAGTGGCTACAGATCTGATCTTAAAGCCAATACAATGCAAATATAAATCTTGCCCCTGGCACTAATATTCTCATCCTAAGTAAATCCCACACCCTTTCAGGATCCCATGCAGCTCTCTAAATTGCAGAGAAGGTGGCAAGCTACATTGGCAGAATAAATTTCCTCAGCAGAGAATTGTGTGCGCTAATGAAATGACAGGTCCAATCCCCATCTTCTTTGTTCCCATATCATAGAACTCTTTTTTGTTTTCTCTGATAAAGGTAGACTTTCAAAATTAAAATATAATATTATCTTCAGTAAGCTGAAAAGCACATGAGGGGCAGCTATTTAATTTATTATCCTTATATGAAAAGGTACAAAGGAGTGAGTTTCCTTTGTATAGGTAAAGAACTTATCCTATACATCACAAAATTTTTAAAAGATGAATAAAGGGTATTGACAGTTAATCCCAGGTAAGAAAAACATCTACACAGATATAGATGTGAGCACTAAAGAACTTTCTCTTTCTAACTCTCATTCCCTTTGACATAAAGATTATTTTCTCATGCCCCAATCAATAGGAGGAGAAAAAAAATCATTATCCTTAAGGACCTTATATCATTAGGAACAAGAAAATGATGTGGTGATGTACACTGTTTCTCTTGCCACATTTGTTGTGATGAACCAGTCAAATTAGATCCTGAGCTGGTTGTTTTCATTGTATTAGCATTCCAAACTGCAAATGGTGAAAATCAGGAATGATTTATTTTTCTAATGCTCAGACTTAAAGTGATGAAGAAAATATTTATACAGATAAAACTTAAAGAATTCACAAAATAGTGGTAGAATACATAGAAATCAGAAAGGCTAATTGCCTAATTCAGCATAGGAGAATCCTGGTTTAACTGTGGTCTGTCTGGAAAAGAACTATGAGTTTTGGTTGACCGCAAATTCAACATGGGTTGATGATGTGATGTGATTGCCAAAAATACTGAGAGTTGATTGTTCCACTTTCCCCTATTCTGGTTTAACCACATTTGCAGGGCTGTGTTTAGTTCAGAGCATCACATTGTAAGAGGAACAATTCCAAATGGAAGTGGGGCCAGGGGAGAGTATCCAGGCAACTGAAATATTTGGAAATCATGTTGTACAAGGGATGACTTAAGAAAGAATTACTTAGTCTGGAACAGAGAAAACTTCAGAACAAGGACCATGTAGCGGAAGAAATAGGAAGGTTATTTTCAGATTAAAATCAGAAATGTTCTTCTCAGGTGGAATGATTGGCCTAAGAGGCAATGAGCCTAGAGAATCAAAACATTGATACTGCAGAAAGTGGCTGACTTATTTGAAAATATGCCCTTTAGATCTCTAGAGGTCTCCCCCAAAAATGCTCCTCACTTGACCCTGACATTGAACATGTGGTTTATGGCAGGAAAATGGATTAGATCATCTCTGAAGTCCCTTTCAAACCTAGAATTCTATGATTTAGTGTATTATGATTTAGTGATGGAGAAGCAATGGACTCAAGATGCAGAATAAGATGTACATTTCTGGACATCCAACACAAAAATCTGTTTATTAGTTATTATAAGGATTTTGTTTTTCACATTTCTTTTTCCACTGGGAGAGAAAAACATGTGTGTGTGTGTGTGTGTGTGTGTGTGTGTATACACGTACATGTGGGGAGAATAGAATCACTTCAACAAAGAAGCAGGCTAGATAGAGAGGAGACAACATCTTCACAGATTTCTCTATTTTCCTGAATTAAAAGGGAGACCCCTCCATCCAGTGTGATCCTCTCTTGGGTATTGGGACTTTCATGTTTTTTCCTGACTGATCCTATATTTATTAACATAAACTAGACCACACTACTTACCTACTTTTGAAGGACCACAGATACTGTCTGATACATTTGAGAATATGCCCTTCAGGCCCCCAAAGGTCTCCACAAAGAAATACTTGTCCTCTGACCCGGCCATTGCCAGCAGCTCCTTAGTGTTGGCTCCTTTGATGCCCACTGCCAGGATGAGGATGCCTTTGTCCCTTAGCGCCTTGGCCGTGGCATTGAGCTGGTCTGCATCGTGGGATTCCCCATCTGTGATCACGATGAGGACCTGGGGGACCTTTCTGAGAATGCGGCTGCCCCGGGCCTCGGTGAACATGTGCTCCGAAAAGGCCAGGGCTTTGGCGGTGTACGTGTCTCCTCCTTTGGGGGAATCATTCCGGAGAACCGAAATCACCTTGGACTTTGTGTCATGTTCATCAAGATAAAAAAGCATCTCAGGCTCGTTAGAGTACTTCAGGGCTCCAAACTGAACTCGGTTCTTGCCAACATCGGCTTTTTTCACCAGCTCAATCATGAATTCCTTCATGATGTTATATTCGTCGTGGTCTATGCTGCCAGAGCTGTCAATGATGAATACTACATCTAAAACTTCTATCTGTTTGCATTCTGAAAGAGAGATAGGAAGGAAAAAAAAAAACAATGTAAACTACTTGGGCAGTCAGTCTCCTTCACCAGCCTACCTTTTACCACTAGAGACTAGGGCTTCACTCCTGGCTCTCTAAAGCTTTCCCAGGTAGGCCTTTGGCTTGATCAGGTATAGGAATAAAGAATAAGGTACAACAGAGCACTGGGCCTAGAGTTAGAACCGAGCCCAAATGCAGCCTTGAACAGTTGCTAGCTGTGTAATTCTGCACGTCATTTTATCTTTACTTCAGTTTTCCCACCTGTAAAATGGAAATAATAACACCCATTTCCCAAGATAGTTGTGAGAATCAAATGAGATAATGATTGTATAGCACTTAGGGCAAGATCTGGCATATAGGAAGCAAGCACTATATAAATGTTAGTTATTATTATTATTATTAATTACTTCCTCAAGTCTCAGTGTTTCTTTGCTCCCCTCTTTCTAGCATCCCTTTATGTGTTGTCTTTTTTCCTTTAAATGTAAGTTCTGTGAGAGCAGAGAATATCTTGGTTAGTCTTATATATATGGCCAGTGCTTAGCACAAGATCCTGGAACATAAGTTCATAATAAATGATTTATCTAGGTAAATGCATTTATCCATCTATTACATGCCATCTGTGGTTCTTTTCTTCATTTATTTTTGCTTAATTTTTTTTCTATAATCTAGGATTCAAACAGTGGGCCTAATTGTGGACCCCACTGAACAACAGAGACCGGCTATGCTAATAATACATTAGGCATGTTTCAGAGCAGAGACTCATTAAGCCCACTGGAAAAAGACCATAGAAATCCCAGAAATAAAACTGTTGGTGGATTTTTGGCTTTACTAAGTCAAAATTCATTGGAATTTTCCAAGTATAAACAGTTCTTTTTACATATGCTTTCATTTATTCAGCTTTGGCTTAGTGTGTCTGTATTTTTTTTCTTTCCCAATCATGGTGAACTTGAGATTTTGCTCTTATGATAAACCTTGGGGAGAATGCCCAGATAAAAATGAACTTGGCGACATTTTTTTTCACATTTCTATTATGGCTGGAATAGGAAGCCTACATTTTCTCTCTGGGTGATTTTATGGAAAAGTTATCTTTTTTTTTTCATCATAGAAATGGACCCATTTTTCACTTGGCCCCTAGGATGGGGTTCTCATCAGATTTTCTATAATTGGATCTTTTTCATGGAAAAGTAGAGTATTCTTAATCCATCAGTAGAACTTATTTGAAAGTCTTATAGCAGCATGAGTATAACAGCATGGGTCCCAATGTTTTTTTTGTTCCATGAATCCCTTTCAATAACAACAGCCAAAAAATGTGTTTTTAATGTGTAATTTAATATACTACTCACAGTATATTGAGGAATTATTTCCTGCTTAAAGTAATGATGAAGAATGTTGAACACAAACACCTTGGACTATTGTTACAAACCCCTAAGGGGTTCATGGGTCACTAAATGGTAAATCACTGAAATAAAATATTCCAAAACTTAACTAATTCACAAAAACAAAACAAAACAAAACAAAAAAAACTTCAAGACAATCCAGTGTCCTTAGAAAAGGTCAAATTTCCTTGTTAGTGCTGGAACCTTGCTTGATACATATAAGCCTGATGGACTACCCCATAACAAGTGCCTATACCAAGGAGAATGTCTTGGTACACTTTGACTTGGGTCTCCTAATACTAAGGATCTAGAATAATATAGGCTGGCCCAAAAGTTGATGAGTCAGTTCCAAGGATCTCCTAGGGGTTCATATTGTTTCTGATTGGGGAAACCAGAAAGTTTAAACAAGGGTATCCTTTGAAACTCCCTAAGGAAGCTATAATAGCAAAGACCTCCAGGCACAAGGCAAGGAGATGGAAACAGTTTTGGCTTTAGAGTTAGCATGACCTTGGTTTATGATTCAACTCTGACTCTTACCAGCTATAGGCCTTCAAACAGATCATCAACTTTAGTTACCTCATTTATAAAGGGGGGAATAACAATATACCTACTTCACAGGTTTAGTCGTCAGGTTCAAAAGGACATACTATGAGTAAAGAACTTTGCCAGCCTTAAAAGCCTATGTAAATATTAGCTGCTACTCTTATTTTGCCTAACACTTATATAATATTTTGCAGTTTTTATAGTATTTTCTTTTCATTTTTCTTTTTTTTTTTTAGGGAAACTTATTCTTTAATTTATTTAAAACAACTACAACATACAAAAAGGAAAAACAAAATCTTGCTGTGTACACAGCAGAACATGAGGGAGGATTCAAAATATGAAACCAAGTTTTCATAGTATTTTCATTTGGCAAAGATGTTGTTGAGCAAACTATAAAAAAGAAAAATATTTTGAAAAAGAACTGTGTTATAACTTGACTAACATGGAATTATGTTTATTATGATTGCACATATAGAACCTATATCAGATTGTTTACTGTCTTGGGGAGCAGGAGGAAGCAAGGAGAAAAAAATTGGAAATCTAAATCTTATAGAAATGAATGTTAGAAACTATATTTACATGCAATTAAAATATTAAATGGAAAAAAACACGGAGATAATATAGAATGAAACAAAAAAGAACCATGTTACTCAGATTCTTTATGGCATATAGGTTAGCACATCCTAATTAGAAGTAACTGGCAACAAAACAGAGGCAATAAGATGACATGGACAGAGACTTTGGAGGCAAAAAGACATGGATTCACTTTTGCCTCTAACACTTACTGGCTGTGAGACTGAGCAAGTCACCTAATCTCTCGGCATCACAGGTAAATTCACAGTATTATCAAATGGAATGAAGAAGACCATCTATATTAATCTAGGGAGTTTCCTTACTGGGAGTTCATTATACCAATGAAATCATAGATTAAGATTCCCTACTCTGTGACCCCAAAATAACCAAAAGACACAGCAATTGAAAAAGGGCTTAGGCAGTTTAGAAATTACCAGTCATTTAACAATGGGCTACATTTCCCATGAACATAAACTACTACTCAAATAAAAACAAAAAATTATTTCTGAGGTCCAGAGAATGAGTGTTTCTCTTACATATTTGTAACTAGATAAAAAGATTTGATAAAAAAAATCCTGGACACAGAGTTGGGAAAGACCTGGGTTTAAAATTTTATCTTTGGTTTGTTAATACCTTATTCTATTTCATGTACTGTAATGTCCAGTCAGACTGGCCTGTTTGTCCCTCACCTATAGTATTCTACATTCCATCTCTCACCTTTTCACAGGCTGCCATGCCTCTTCCCCCCCACCCCATACCTGTACAGCAGTCTCTCTTACCCTCTGCTCTTAGACTCTGTAAGTACCTTCAGAACTCAGCTTAAGGATCACTCTCTCCATAAGGACTTTCCTGACTCTGCTCAGCTTCCTAGTGCTTCTCTCCACCCAGCAGTTTTATTTATATATATGCATATTATTCCCTCAAGTAAATGTAAACTACTTAAGTACACAACTGTTTTGTCTTGACATATCCAGAATCTCAAATAGTGTTTGGCATACAGTAGTCAATGAATGCTTGTTGATCAATTGTCACAATAGAAAAGATGCAGTCATTCTTGGTTTTGGTTTACTCACATATAAATAAGGATGATAATACTTCCAGTCCCTAGCTCATAGAATTGTCATGGGAATCCAATGAGCTAAAGATGTTCTTGACGAAACTTATCACATCGATATTAGCTGCTATTATTGTTAGCATCTGGGCAGAATATAGGAAATGATTTTCAAATGTGCTACATGAGATGCGATTTATAGAAGAAATTAGCTCAAGGGACTGCTGAAAATTGCTTACCTTCATGGGGGCTACAAATGCCAAAAATAAGTTGATCTTCTATGCGCTTTAGAGTGTCAAAATTCTCCACATAAAAAACCATATCACGCCTCCCACTGATTTCCACTAGCTGGGTGTGATTTGATCCGTACACTCCCACAGAGTAGATAATTATTCCATCTTGCCGGAGAGCCACAGCAGGGTCCTTGACCACGTCCTGAGCCTCTCCATCTGTGATGAGGATGAGAAACTTTTTGACATTGGGACGTGCCCCTTTGGAGGTATGGAAGTAGTCAGAGACAAAGGTCAGAGCACTTCCTGTCATGGTTGTCTGGTCTAGGAGAGGCATTCTATCTATTGCATCAGCAATTTCACGTTGGGTCCTATATCTATCAAGAGGAAATTCTTCTCTGTTCACATCGCTGAACTGGACGACGCCAATTTGTACTTTGTCTGCTCCAATCTGAGACTTGCTCACCAGGTTTTTCATAAATGTCTTCATTTTAGCGAAATTTTCAACTCCTATACTCCCAGAACTATCCACGAGAAACATAATATCGGATCTCATATCTTTACAAGCTGCATGAGACAAAAATAAGGATCTTCATTCAAGGAGGCAAAATTAAAAAATAAAAATGCAAATACACAAAGATCAAGTTTAAAATCAATGTGCCTAATCATTAGTCAACTATCAAGCAAAAAAAAAAAATCAGAAGTCATGTAGAAACATTTTAAAAGGAGTTTCCCTTAATATATGATAAAGTATTGCTATTATTAAGTAATATGTCTCTGAGGATGGGTCTTGGCTTTAAAGTCAGAGGTCCTGGATTCAAATTTCATCTTTGATAAATATTGTGCGCTATTGGACTATGTCATTCAAAGCTCCATAAGCCTTGGGTTCCTTCTTTGTAAAATTCTCATTCAAGATGCCATTGGTTGTCTTTGAGAATGAATGGCAATTAATGACAACAAAAAAAGGGCTCCCTAAGGTCTGTTCCAATTCTAGCTCTGTGGTCCAATAAAAATGTATTGGAGAATTAGTTACAACAAAGGCAAAGGGTGCCTTGATATTTGGCATTCTTTCATAATGTTTCTGCAGAGTTCCATCTACCAAGACAAGTAGGAATCTGTGGAATTAAGTCAACATAGGGAAGATTTCCCACATATGCCGGATCAAAACAGATTTTCTATTCTTCAGAAATAAATCTGAGCAATGCTTGCTTTTAAATTTTAATTTGTTCCTGGGAAAATACCTATCTACAGAGACTGAAAATTCCTGTTACCACTAAATAAATGCATTAAAAATGCATATATAAATACAAATCCTGTCCTACACCCCCCCCAAAATCAATGTAAAATATTTTGAGGAAATAAAGTTTCTCTTACCTTCTTCAGAACAGATTCCTTGAACAACTTCATTTTTTATGTCTTTCAAAGAATCAAAGTTATATACATAGTAAACTCTCTTTTCTGACCCAGCAATTTCTAGCAACTGAGTTCGATTTGCCTCCTTGACACCAATGGCATACACATTGATGTGCTCATCCTGCAGTTTCTTGGAAGGCTCCTTAACGGGATCATCTGACAACCCATCTGTCAAGACAATCAGATGACATGGTACCTTGTTTCCTCGTTGACGCTTTGCTTCTTGGAGAAGCCCAAGAGTAAAATCCAGGGCTGCGCCTGTGTTGGTGTTGCCTCCCATCTGCCGGATGTTGTCAATAGCCTTCCCCAAGTCATTTTTGTTTGAGTATTGGTCGATCTCAAATTCCAGTTGCCATCTGTCGGAATACTGAACGGCTCCAACTCTGACTTTATGAGGTGCTATGCTGAGCATTCCTATCACTTCTGACAAAAATGTTTTCATTTCCTGGAAGTCTGTTGGGTGAATACTTCCTGAGCCATCAATGAGTAAATAGATGTCAGCTTCTTCAGTTTCCACACAACCTGAAATGGAATACAAATCAACTGTAACTAATGCAAATGCAAAAAAAAGGGAAAGGAAAGAGATTGGCAGGAAGGAGAAATAGATGAGATTTTCTAAGGCAGAAAAATGGAAAATGACATTTTGGAGGCTTTAAAGAAATACTTTACAATATCAAAGTTTAAAAATGAATTCCTCAGACTTCTCTGTCCAGTCAAAGCAAATTATCCTGTTACCACAGAGCCATTTGGGTATCTCATGGCCATGATTTACCACTTAGGCAAACTAGAAAAAGTATAAGAGTTAGAAAAGTTAAGACAAAAACCAACACATTTTCTAACTGCCTTTAAACTATTCATTAAGGATATACAATATTTCTTCCTCGTAAATGTGTACATGTTATTTAAAGTCTTCCTAACTTCTTACATTGATCATGCTACCCTCTTATTGTCTGGTCAGTTACCTTTGATAGTTGCCCATTATTCAATACATGCAAGATTTTCCATGACTTGATATCACTCTGCTGTTCTGGTGGTACCTTTCACTATTTCTATCTCTATTTCTAACATTAAGCAATTAAGAAAAACTTGCCAAAAAAAAAAGAAAAGAAAGAGAAAGAAAGAAAGAAAGAAAAAGAGAAAGAAAGAAAAAGAAAGAGAAAGAGAAAGAAAAAGAAAAAGAAAGAGAAAGAGAAAGAAAGAAAAAGAAAGAAAACTTGTCAAAAATGCCCTCCCATTTCCCACCTCTGTGTCTTGATTTATTCCTGTCTCTCTATTGGAGTCACTTTTTCCCTTTCACATCTATCCTATACCCAGTTCCCCATCAACTAACTACTATCTATCCTTCAAAGGCCATTTCCAAATTCTACATCTTCATGAACGATTTCACAGATCTCCCCAAGTTTTCTTCCTTCCTAACATTATCCTGCACTTTATTGTGCATTCACATTATATCTTGTGTTAGAGAGGCAGTGTAGAATAAGAGGAAGAAAGGCCTTGGCATCAGGAAGACAACACTTCTTAGAACCCTTAACTTTCTTCAAAGTTCAGTTCAAGGGTCATCTTATTTATTCCCCTTTCCTGATCCTCCTCCAGCTGCTATAAAGTTACTTGATATTGCTTTTGCATATCCTAATATTTGGGATGGTTTTTACTCTAAAGAATACCAATTTCTGAAATTCAAGGACTAAAATACCTTTTGTTTTCATGTTGCCAGTACCTTGGACAGTGCCTTCTTTCAGGAGGAACTTAATTCTGGATTGCTGACTGACTGAATTCATATTCATTGGTCAAATGAATACTGAATAATTTGTTAGCACATTGAATTAAGTGAAAATTGTGGCTGAGTCTTTGTGTGTATATAGAGATATTGCTTTCTCATTCCTGCCTTCTCTCTCACCTATCCCCAAATATTTGTCATACCTGCTATGTTTACTAGATATTTTTTTTAATCTTCTGAAATATAAACCACAAACAAAACAAAAGGATAAAAAGCTAACTATATTGGTTCTTACTTTCAAGTTGACTTCACCCTTCCCAAATGAAACCAGATTCATTGACTAGCTTATTAATTAGCAGATGAGAATGGAGAAAGAAAGAAAAAGAAAGAAGAGAAATAACAAAAGAAAATAGGAGGAACTAGAGAGGCAGAGAATAAAGATGAGAAAGAGAAGAAAAAAAAGCAAACAATGGTCAGAAGGGATAATGGAGGAAGACACTCTGGAAGAATTTGTATCCTCTTGGAGATTGAAATACCAATTTACACTTTTATTTAAAAAAAAAAAAAAGATGTAATTCTGCTGTAGCTAAATGATGCAAAAACTAGACCTGGAACCAAGACCACTCGAGTTCAAAACCATCCTCAGGTACTTTCATTTAATGTCTGTCTCAGTTTCCTCATCTGGAAAATGGGGGATAAGGGTAGCACCTGTCTCCTAGAGATACTGTGAAGATCAAATGAAATAATAATTGTAAATAACTTATCACAATATCTGGCACAGATTAGGCATCTAATAAATGCTTCTTTCTGGTGCTTCCTATCACTTTTTCCACCCTCAACTGTTTGGTTATATCCCCTCAAATAGTTTTTACTTTTTTCAAATGAGTGAAAATAAGTCCCACCACTTATAGGAAGACAAATTAGGATGAGGAAAATATAATTACCAGATTTGAGATGTTCGGTTCGTTCTGACAGGATGGATACCTTGTACTGCATTTCATTCCTGAGTTTCTTCTGAAATGTCTGATTATGGGCTGCCAAGTCTGAAAATGTTTTCAGTTTGGAAATATACCTTTCTGGAGGGTGGGATGACATTTGTTCTAACTGGGTATAATTAGAACCTTCCAGGCCCACAGTGAACACAGTCACGCCTTCACGCCGAAGGTCAAGTGCAGCTACAGAAACATTATCTTCCGATGGTCTGTGAGTGACTAGAATGGCTATCTGGGGGACCCCCTGCATCTTCCGGCTGCCTTTGTGGACATTGAAGACCTCCTTCCTGATCTTTGTGATGGCAGCTCCAGCACGGGATCTCCCAGCCCTGGGAGACAGGTTCTTTATCTCTTGCAGAATCTCTGACTTGTTGATCCCAGTGCCCAGGTTATGAATCACTTTTGTCTCATTGCTGTAAGTCACCAGGCCAATCCTCATACAGTTCTCTTTCACATCAAAGGAGGATACGCTCTCTTCTAGGAAACTTTTAAGATATTCCAAGTTTTCCTTGGTGCCATTGACATAGTCATCCAGGAGAAATACGACATCAGCCACAGAAGTGCCATGACAAACTTAGGTGGAGGAAAAGAAAGAGGAGATCATTCACTTGAGCTTTCTTGATTGTTTTACATCAAAACTTACCATCACTTAGTTTTATTTTTAAGTCTTTGTTTTATATCCAACATGGCTAATGAGGGAAGGGAAGAGTGAGCAAACCTTGTCAAGAACTAAACTCAACATGAAAGTTTATTTTAAGAGAGAAGGAAAAGAAATCTAATGTTAATGAATGCTGAATAGCTTTTAGAGAGATTGTTCTCATAAAAGCACTCATTAGCATCACTAAGAAATGATCAATGGCTGCTTTCATTCTAGTGGATTTACTAAGAAGTAATGAATGATGCTTGGAATTTTATTTCCTTTGGAAACTTTTGTTTTGAGCAATAGGTTTATCCCTTCTTCCCTCCCCCCATGTACTTACTTATAAAGTGCTTAGAAAAATAATCAGCTCTTAGAGCCATACTAATGATGTGGGAGGGGGGGATTCAAGAGTAATCAGAGTAGCAGATGATCCACAAATGCTTACTTCTGAAATGCATGGATTTCTTTGGTTACATTTGCCATCTTACTCAGAAAGTGTGTCCCCAAAGAAAAATAAGATAAACTAGTTATATGGCAAGATTGAGGGATGACTAATCAAGAACCAATGATTATTTCTTATACTCCATTAGTATTCTCACTGTGTTGAGGAATCCAAGGAAGATACCCAACATATTGTTCCAATTTATGAAACAATATGGCCAAGAGTGGTGTAAGATGAATAGGTGTGGATGGGCTAAGATTTGTATCAATGGAAGGAAATGACTTCAAAAAGATCATAGCTCTCTGAATATTTCAATAATTATGTTTTATTTTATATTAAAATTAGACATCACTACATTAAATGCATCACACTTCTGAACATTAAGGAGGCGATGCAGCAATACTGATCAAAAGCTAGAAGGGGACCTTTCTGATCCATCTGGTCCAACCCCCTCATTAACTGAGGTGGAAACTGAGACTCAGAAAAGTTAAGTGATTTGCCAAAACACTAGCAAATGTCAGCAGCAGGATGTGAATTTGGGTCTTCCAAGATAAAGCCATTGGTCTCTTTTCACTATACTGTGCTTATCTTATCGGAAAGAAGGTATTTTGCTTAGCTGGACCTCAGTTTCCTTCTCTGTAAAAGGAGGGAGTTGGGCTAGTCAGTCTTTAAGGTAATTTCCAAACTATCTAGGAAGAGTTTTCTTCTAAAATGGCACAAAGCAGACCATCCAGACCACCTAGAAAAACCAGGAGCTGAGGAAAGGCCTTCCTCACATCATGAGCTCTTAATGGGCTATTATCATTTGCTTGGTTTAAGATCATCTTGGTTAGGTGACCATGACTGTTTAACACACAGGCACCAAAATATTCTAAAAGCCAACCCAATGCCTTGTTTTTATGAAATTAGAGAGATCATAAAGAATTTCCTTTGGTACTTTGATGAACATTTGATTAAGACTCCACCATTGTTCTCTAGGAGCTCCCAGCTTCCATGGAGAGTCAGCCAGGAAGTACAGTGGTTAAGAGTTCTTGACACAGAGGCAGGAAGGCATGAGTTCAAATCCTATCTCAGAAACTTACTGGCTATGTGACATTGGGCAAGTTACTTAACCTAGTTTGGGCTCCATTATTTCATCTGTAACATAAAGGCAGTAATATTATCTACCTCTCAAAGTTGGGAGGATCTGAGATAATATATGTACAATGCTTAGCAAACATTATTAAAACATTCTGTAAATGTTAGCTACAATATGATGACAGAGAAGGAGAAGAAGGAGAAGGGAGGGAATAGGAAGAAGAAAGGGAAAGGACAATGGAAAGGAAGGGAGAAGAAAGGAGAGGAGAGGAGAGGGAGTTCTCACCTTCCACATCAGCATCATCTGCTCCCTTGTATTTTACCACTTCTTTAATGATACTGGTCATATTTGTGGAAAATGTGCCCACATCTCTCACTGTTCTTAGGTTGTAATAAAACTTAGATGTGGCCATGGCTTTTAGGTGTTCTTCCGAAGCATTCTGCATCCCCAGTGAGATGATTTTCACCCCATCTCTCTGCAGAGCCTTCGCTGGCCCCTTCACATCATCTTCAGAATGGGCTGAAGCCAAAACTACCAGAATCTGGGGAAACTGGCTCTTGTCTCTTCCACTGACTGGCCCAGAGAAATAGGTCTTGTGGACTTTTTGGAGAGCATTGCCTATTCGCAAAGATCCCCCAATATTGGTGAAGTTCTTCTTGAGGTAATTCAATATGGTGCCCTTGGCCATGAAAGGGCTTAGCAGGAACTCCTGGCGTAGATCATCACTGTACTGGGCGAGGGCAATACGGAACTTGTTGGCTTCAATGGGCAGACTGTTGACCGTCTTAGTGATGAAAGTTCTCACAAAGGAAAACTTACTTGCTAGGTGATCAGAGCTATCCACCAGGAACACAACATCAGCAAACTCAGGACCTGTAGAAAAAGAAATGTATAATAAAGACCTAGGCTAACCAACAAATCACCACCAACAAACCAACCAAGTATGGTATTATATTAATACCATCAAAATTTATGAAGAGAAAAATTCTCTTTTCTCTTCCTTTTCAGACACTGACAAGGAAATGAAATGAATGCCTTGAAATTAATTAGCTACTCCTTCTATAAAGGAGAACATGATCATTGAGGACCCAGTTGTAAGAAAAGAAAGAAGATTGAGCTTGGAGATGGGATTACTAGGTCTGAATCCGAGGCTTCATACCTCCTAATTATGTCACCATATGCAAGTCATTTAACTTGTCTAAGCCCAACTTTTCCCCTTGATGGGGTTGTTGTGGGGGAAAAAAAAAGCACTTTGTATAGAACTGTGAATTTTTTAAAATTATACTTTGAATCTTTCAATTATCTCATTTGTATTGTATCAATTTGGGGGTTATAAATCAATAAAAATGGAAATACTTAGAAGGCACAAATGCAATGAGATTTTGGTGAATTTTTTTCTTTTTTTAAAATAAATTCTCAGATCATTTTTACCTTGGCCAGGACAACTTGGATTTCATTAATAATATGTAGGCAAGGATACTGATGGAGCTTCAAACTGGTTGGATTTTTTTCTTTAAAATGAATTATAAAGTCTGGGATGAAACCTTTCATTTTCTATCTTCTTTTAAACAGATATTGCTGGTTTGCATGACTGCTTATGTCTAATCTATATCAAATTACTTGCCTTTCAAGGTTGGGAGAGAAGTAAGGAAGAGAATCTGGACCTCAAATTTTTAAGAAATGAATCTCAAAAATTATTTTGTAATTGGAAAATAGTTATTGCAGGATAATATGATAATATTTGAATGGTTAATGAAAGAAGTCTGTTGCTTAGCAACTTTGAATTCTCAAACTGGTAGACAGTGACTTAAAAGTTCTCAGTGGATGGTATATCTTTAATTTTTTTTTACATAACAAAATTATAGCTTGCTTATATTACATTAAGATGAATGTTTGTAGGCTGCTAATGTTTATGTGAGTAAATGTTAATCATCTATTTATCCTTCAGAAATAAATAGCTGTAACTAGAATAGATCATCCAACAGGGGTCCCCTAATTTTATAAATGAGGGAATTGAGGCCGACACATTGTAACCTGACACAATTAAATGGCAGAATCAGGATTTGAACTCAGCTTTTCTAATGCTTCATCTATTTTTTCTTCCATTGCATCATTTTAGCTTTAATACATAAGTAGAACCAGAAAAAAGAACTAATATCATTGAGTTTCAAAAAGAATAAAAATTTGAGGTAGCTAATTTGCTTAAGAGTCAGAAAACTCCATCCTCAGACACTAGCTATGTGCGTCTAGGCAAGTTCCTTATGTCCCTGGTGTCAGTGTATTGATCTGTAGTAACTTGTTTTCAGAGTTAAGAAGATCAAATGAGATAATATTTGTAAAGTGCTTGGTAAAACTTAAAAAGATAGTTATTATCATCAGTTTCAGATGGCCTCTAGAGGTCTCTTGGCTATCAAATAAATCTCAAATTGACTGAAATTATGTTTATAGGGCTTAGAACAGTCACTGACCTCATTTCCCTTTTCAAAGAAAGCTTTGGGATCTAGAAGAAACTACTGTGGACTTGGAATAAGCAGAGATTCAAGTTCAAATTCTGCCTTTGTCACTTACTGGTTATTTGACCACAGACAAGCTATTCAATCTCTCTGATGGAAGAGAGCATGAAACTTGAGTGGAAACAAGAGCCACTAAAATGTACATAAGGATCCCTGAATATCACCTTAGAAAACAATTATGTGCATTTTGTTATATTTTTATGTATTTTGTGAAATATTTCTCCGTTATATTTTTTCCCCTGTGGCAATTGGGGTTAAGTGACTTGTGTGAGCCTGGAATCGGGAAGTGAGTTCAAATCCAAACTTAGACATTCACTGACAGTATAACCCTAAGCAAGTCACTTCACCCTGTTTGCCTCAGTTTCCTCATCTGTAAAATAAGCTGGAGATGGAAATGGCAAGTGTTCCAGTGCCTTTGCCAAGAAAGCCCCAAATCTGGTCAGGAAGAGTTGGCTGTAACACAACCACAACTACAACAACCACCAAGAACCCAGTTCTAGCCAGTTTGGTTTGTTTTTTTAAAAAAGCTTTTTCAGGTTTTTCTTAGAATACAATGAGGTAGAGCGGGCAGGGTAGAGGACTTATGGGAGACTCTCTAAGGTCTCTTCCAGCTCCAAGATGATGATTTTAGCAAGTGGTTGTTTTAAGGGATCTCATAAAAAGGAAAAACATTTCACTCCTTCTTTCCCTCCTTCCCGATGGCTGGAAACCAAGCATCAGTGTCTTATGTATCATTCCCTCCTTTTTATAGCATACTGATAATAGCATACCGCCTAAAATGTTTAATTCCTTGCCAAGATTCCTTATCACACCCTCTAAATTTAATTCAATTGACTTGAGATTTGACAACCAGAAATGGAGGAAAGACACTAGTAAAAGAGAATGAATAGTCATCATCTGTATAGCCAAAAGTCCCCCAATAGGGGCTGTATCCTGAATTCTGCTTTAGACCACAGGTACATCTGGATGGGTTTGGGGGTTCAGGACATATTGACCGTGAAAGGGAAGAAAGCAGGATCAAACCATTTCCATCCAACACACACCCAGATTAAATGGGGCAGCTGCTGGGCCTTTAGTCAAAACAAACTCTAGGCAAAGAGATAAAAAGTGTTTTTAATCATGATAGACCAGAAAAATGACCTAATGCTAACAGTGAACTTTCATAGAAAATTCCCCAAAGGCTCCATCAGAGTCTTATCTGAGGCAAAAGGATGGCCTTCATCGTCACTCTGGAAAAGGGTCAGATGCAAGCTGTGGCAATTACGCTGTTAATATTAAAAAATGGATAAAGTGAAACCGACAACAGCCCCATCCCAAACCAGAAACTCTTAAGGTTTAATCAAGTTTGATAAGATTAAAGAGGAAAAAAAGAAAAAAAAAACAAATGTGTCATTACCAACATCCTGGTTCACAGACTGTGCTCGGACACAAGTTATGATAAGGAAGATAAACAGGAACATGTTTCTAAGGAGAGCTCAGCACCTCACACTTTAATTTTGAAAAGCCTAAAATAAAAACATAAGAAAACAAGTGACCACAGTTGTCTCACCATTCCAAGTCCTGTCCAGGGTACCCCGAAATTTATAAAATAGCTTATTAAACTCCAGGATTAAATTTTATCTACCCCCCTCCCCGTATATGTATATATCCCCAAAACCATGGCATATTTGAGTTCTGCACAAATAAATTTTTTCTTAAAGAATATGTTCATACTAATATGGAAATGTTTTACATGTTTGCATATACATATACACACATACAGACACATACACACACACATATATACACACATACACACATACATATATACACACACATACATATACACACACTCGCACACACACATATGCGCACACACATACACTCGCACACACACATATGCGCACACACATACACACACATGCACACATATATACACACACGCACACACACACATATATACACACACGCGCACACACACATATATACACACACGCGCACACACACATATATACACACTCTCACGCACACACACACATATACACACACACACGCGCGCGCACACACACGCACGCGCACACACACGCGCCCGCACACACACGCACGCGCGCGCGCCCACACACACACGCACGCGCGCGCGCCCACACACACACGCACGCGCGCGCGCCCACACACACACGCGCGCGCGCGCACACACACGCGCGCGCACACACACGCGCGCGCACACACACGCGCGCGCACACACACGCGCGCACACACACACGCGCGCACACACACACGCGCGCACACGCGCGCGCACACGCGCGCGCACACGCGCACGCACACACACACGCACACACACACGCACACACACACACATACACACACGCACACACACACACACGCACACACACATACACACACGCACTCAAACATATACACACGCGCACACACGCACACGCACACACACATACACACACGCACACACACACACACGCACACACACATACACACGCACACACACACGCACACACACATATACACACACGCACACACACATATATACACACACGCACACACGCACTCAAACATACACACGCGCACACACGCACTCAAACATATATACACACGCGCACACACACTCAAACATATATACACACACGCACTCAAACATATATACACACGCACACACACATATATACACACGCACACATACATATACACACGCGCACACATATACACACATGTACATATATACACACGCACACACATATACACACACGTACATATATACACACGCACACACACACACATATACACCCACACATATACACCCACCCACCCACACCCATACCCCCCCCCACATCCCCACCCCCCCTCCCCCCCACACATATACACACACACATATACACACATCTACACACACATACACACACACATATATACACACAAACACACACACACATATATATATATATAACCCTACATCTGATTGCTTCCCATCTCAGGGAGGAAAGAGGGAGGGATAGAATTTGAAACTCAAAATTAAAGAAAGTTAAAAATTGGGGGGAAAATAAAATATATTAAATTCTAAAAAAAAGAATATGTTTATAAAGTGAAAAAGCATAAGCTTTTAAAAATGTATTTTATTATAGTTTTTTATTTACAAAACATATGCAAGGATAATTTTTCTTTTCTTTTTTTTTCCCCCTGAGGCTGGGCTTAAGTGACTTGCCCAGGGTCACACAGCTAGGAAGTGTTAAGTGTCTGATATCAGATTTGAACTCGGGTTCTCCTGAATTCAAGGCTGGTGCTCTATCCACTGCGCCCCCTAGCTGCCCCACAGGTAATTTTTCAACCTTGACCTTTGCAAAACCTTCTATTCCAATTTTTTCCCCTCCTTTCCCCTACCCTCCCCCAGATGGTAGGCAGTCCAATATATGTTAAATATGTTAAAATATATGTTAAATTAAATATATGATACATATTTATACAGTTAAGTTGCTGCAGAAGAAAAAAATGGATCTAGAAAGAAAAAAAAACAAAAATGCAAGCAAACTAACAGAAAGAGTAAAAATGCTAAGGGATAAGCTTTTCAAGAAAAAAAATTCAGAAGCAGGAATACAAGGAGAATATTTTTGTTAGACATTTGTGGATGATCACTAATATTTGATTCAGATCAACCCTTTTCCATCCACTTAGCACTGGATTTTAAAGGGCAGTATGAGCTGGTTAAGGAAAGGAAGAAAAATCAACCCAACTTCTGATTGATCATGTTTCTTATGAACTGGGGGCAAGCCATAAAGTATTTTCCTCTTTCTACTTTTGTCATGGGGAGAGGCCTTGGTCAAAGAAACAATAGGGTCAAAGGCCATCACCTCTCAGAAGTTAGACAGCATGAGCTAAATGGCAATCAACTAGAAAGTAAGATTAAAGGATGGTTTTAAAAAACCAAAAATCAAATCTGTAATGATTTCACTTTCAATTCATTTCCTACCTCTCAAGGATGAGAGGAAAACCCCCGTTTATATCCTGGAAGTTTTTTCCTAAGACAAGTTTAAAGGTGAGATTTATGTTAACTTGGTCTCAGAATTCTCAATACTTATATTAATATAGAGTTTATATTAGACTTTATAATGGCTAAAAGTTTAGTGGGGAAAGAAACAAATAGTCAACATTTAGTAAGTGCTCCCATGTGTCGGGCACATAACTAACACTGGGGTAAATAATTATATTTCTTTAAAACTTGTTGTAAATTATTTAAATTATTTTTAAATTTGGGATAAATCACTATTATTTATTTTAATTACAGTTATCCTTTCCATATTGCAAAGGTCAGGATCTTCACCATCTGGAAAATCTATTTAAAAATTTTTGGCCTTCATAGTAGAGAAAGCATCTGAATTATTACAGTGTTAATAAATAAAATATGTTGATCTTGTACTATACTTGATATATCTTTTATGCATTTCTGAATTTTTAAACTTTTTTCTGTATTGTCTATTGGCCTTTGTGAGTCACCTGTAGCTTCTGCAAAACTCCCCTAAACTCCCATTTAATTTCTTTTGCCAACCTGCAAAATATTGAAATTACAATGGGGAAAGCTGCAACGTAGAAGGGCTAATTGCAAAAAGTCTGTTTTTATATACTAACTCAAATGATAAAGAATTATGGGCAAATCTGAGCTTTTAGCAATGCATGCCTATAAGAAACTCAGATTATGCACCATCATTTTACCTGGCTCTATTTCCTCAGGTTGCCAACAATATCTATGAAGAAAGAATCTTCTGAGGGGTAAACATGGGAAACCTGTAAAGGCACACTAAATAGCATAATAAATATGGAATAAAAACAATGTTTCAGGGGGAAAACACATTCTAAAATAGGTTGTTTCTAACTGGTTCAAGCCAACAATTTCAATCATTTCTAGTTAGTTGAGGCTGGTTCGATTGGTTTTGTCTTGTGCATAACCAGTTCCAACAGATTTGTAATATGTGAGTTGGTTCTGGTCAGTTCCAATAGGTATTGACCAATTTTGGCCAGCTCAAAGTTCTGACTAGTTTCAACCTGTTCAGATCCGTTCTGATCAACTTCAAGTGGTTGATATGCTTTTTGATGGCTTAAATCAGTTCTTGCTAATTCTAAGCAAGTGTAGAACATGTTTCTGGGAGCAGAAGAGATTGCTAGCACCCTTTACATGAGCCACTTGTTAATTGTTGATATGGAAAAGTGTTTTTTGTTTTTGTTTTTTTTTTTTCCTAGTAGAACTGAGCTTAATGATCTACTATCCAGGTTTTGTAATCTCCATAAAATGTGTCTAATGATTACAATGATTATTGATTTGTCCTAAAATAAGTTTTTAAATTATAAAAATTTAAATGAACATTCACGTGCCAATTCAACAAAGATTACTATGAGGAAGAACAGATTGTCACAAAAAGCAAACAAAAATTTATAGGGGAAGATAGGTCTTAAATTATTCCCATTCTTTGTTTTCCCAATCATCTTTTTAAAGGATTTTATAGTGAGATGGGAGAAGGAAAATCCACTTTTAGCATATACATTAAGCGACATGCCATTGAGAATAGGTACAATCTAGAAGCAGTAACTATAGCAAAGTATCTGGGACTCTGAATGAAAAGGCAGGAAGACCAGATTTCAAATGCCCCCTCAGATTCTTCCTAGTAATATGAAAACAGGAAGCTCCTTTAATCTCTGTATCTCAGTTTACTATAAAGTGAGAGGGTTATATTAAGTGATCATTAAGGTCTCTTGCAGCCCTAAATGTATACAATTATGAAGGTGGATATCCACAGGAGGCAAATTCTAAATAAGGAGCTTGCACACAACAAGAAGAGGACTAGCAACAGAGCCAGACAAGCTGAGATTGAATTTTCCACTCTACTAGTGGGATATAGGAGTCAGGAAAACCCAAGTTCAAATCCTTCACTACCTCTATGAATCCTCTTAGGAAGCATTAAATGTCCGAGGCTGGTTTTGAACTCAGATCCTTCTGATTTCAGTGCTGATACTCTATTCACTGGGCCATCTAACTGCCCCAACTTTTTTCTACCTTAGTTTCTTTACTTGTCAAATGGGGATCCTAATAACACTTTGTTCCTATGGTTGTTGTGAGGATCAGATCAGATACTATTTTTAAAGCATTTAGCACAGTGCCTGGCATAAGTAAGTGGTTAATAAATGTTTGTTCCTTCCTTAGTATCTGTCACTTTGACAAATCTGTCAAATTTTATTAACTTAAATTATTATTACAGTTTTAAATCATTTGATCTTCCCAACAACTCTGAGCTATTATTGTCCCCATTTTATAAGCGAGGAAACTGAGGCAGAAAGTGGTAATATGCCTTATCCAAGAATACACAGCTAGTAAGTGTCTAAAGCCATATTTGAACTTTAGCGACTTAAACTTCTCCTGAAGCAGAGACTCATCTTGTCATACCGATGTTCTTCTGGTGATGTTAGATGACTGTAACTCACAGAATATTTTGGTTTCTGAAAAAATTGAAATGAAGGGTTACCCAAAGGGACCATTAGGGTCAATGGCTGATGTGAACAGACTGTAACCCACATAGAACAAAGAATTAATCAGGAGCAGGGCTAGGATGTGATTAAAGAAATACATGAGAAAAAAGACTCTGGGAAGTTCACAGAGAGATAAGAATGAGGGATGACTGATGGAAGGCTCACGTGTCCACTAGTGGTCTTGCATCATCGGGAGTGTCCAAGCAAGGTTCCCAGATCATTAAGTGGAGGGCGATTTATGATGGATAAGGATCTAACATAACGGGGAGCTAAGGATGGGCTGCCATCTTTTAGTTGAAGGGAATCCTCACATCAAGGAAATCACAAGCCCACTAGAGCACAACCATCACAAAAACATAGCTATGGCTGATCTTCCAGGAATATAGCACCTTGCAGTAGGTGCTACAGTAGGAACTTATAAAATGTTTTACAATCAAAAGATCAACACTCGAGCAACTGAAAAAAAAACAACAATATGATAATTTGAGAACATGAACGGAAACTCAACGAGATATGCATTGCATGTCATCAAATGAAAAAGTCCATGTCACAATTAATCTTAATAGAGTAACAGTGGTGCTAATTGCTGCTCATTTTAGGAACATGCTTTCAAAGGTAGATTCTTTATACTTGGTAATTTACAATCCTCCATTCACTCTAAGTTGGGCGAGTCAAGGCCAATAAATCTTTTCTTGATGTGAATGACTATAAAATAGTTTTTTATTTGAATCACTATAAACTGGCTGCCTAGAAGGCTGCCTGTTTCTATTTAAAACATACACACACAGCTGCAAAACTGGCCCCAGCTCCAAGCTGTTGGCCTCTTACCCAGAATTTTTTGAACTCATACAACCGATCACTTGAGGCGAGCAAGCCACAGTGGGATTGAGAAGGTTTCTGCCTTGACAAGTTTCTCGTGCCAAATCCCTGCCTTGAAAGGGTATCAAGAGCACAAACAGGATGCAAGAGAGCTTTCAGGGGATTTAGGGCAATTAATTCATACACAGACCACATGGAGCTAGAAGTAGCAGAGGGGAGGAAAGAGGAGAGAGACTGGGCTCACTTTCCATCTCCCACCCTTATTGGGTAGTGCCCCTAGGTGGGCACCTCTGGACATCGGTCAAATGCTGCAGATTCTACCTATCCTGTATTGCAGAGCCAGTGTAAGGAAAACATTTGGAAACATTACAGAGTTATAAAAATGGGAACTGTCATACTCCCAAGAATTAATGACACTTTTAATTTAAAACTTCAATTCTTATGTTTTACATGATTGTACGTGAATAATCTTTATCAGACTGTCTATTGTCCCAGGCATGTGGAAGGAAAGGGAGGGAGGAACAGAATTTACAACTCAAAACTTAAGAAAAACCCATTATAAATGATAAAAATTATTTTCACATGTAATTAGGGAAAATACTATATTAAAAAAACCCTCAATTCCTGTGATCATTGCAGAATATCATTAGATAAAGATTTGTTATCATATGTTTTGAGTTCAATTGTTTTCTTTGTCTCAAGGAAGGAGTCAGTTGGCAGATAGGTGGGAAATTCTTTCTATGGAAAGACACAAATAAAGCATTTTTTAAAGAAGCCTCAGCAACACTGCTTTGGTGGTAATTGGGTGTGGTGAAAAAGGTGTGACTTTCCAGCTCTGTCAATTAGTGACTTTGAACAAATAGTTTTCATCTTTTTGACTCCCAGTTTTCACAAATGGAAAATAGAATGCTGCTGATGATGATTATAGCACTATAGTTCTTTAAGGTTTCCAAAATTCTTTATAGACTTTTGGTTTTTCCCCTCCTATCCTGGGAGGTAGATACTATCATTATCACCTCCATTTTACAGATGAAGAAACCGAGGCAGCAGAGGTTAGTATTGCTGTGAGGATCAAATGAGATAATATGAATGGAGTTAGAGGGCTATATACATTTGAAGCATTATGATCCCCATTTAACTCCATTAATTGCCCAAAGGATTTTTGTTCAGTCTTTTTTTTTTTTTTTCAGTTATGTCTGACCTTTCATGACCCGATTTGGGATTTTCTTGGCAAAGGTAATGCAGTGATTTGCCATTTCTTTCTCTAAGGAATACCAGGCTAAGAAAGATCACCAGCACCCTAAGTAACTATTAGGCCACCAACCCCACCTCTTCCCCTATGGACTATGCCCCTGGAACTCTTGGGTTCTAAAAAGTATCTCATTTCTTTACTTCATCTCTTAGCCATGTTTTACTCATGTAAGCTTTTTGAGGGCAGGAACTGTCTTGCTTTTATTTGCTTAACACAGAGCCTGGAATGCAATAAGTGCTTAATGCTTGCTCAATCTTTCTACATGTATACACAAAGATTGGTTACAAAGATATTGATGTAGGAGTATGATTGATTGGACCAAAAAAATCACATTTTTGGAGTTCTCAGACATGCTGAGATAGATGGGAGAATGATAAGAGAGTTGTGATCTCAGATGGCATATGTGATCACAAAAGGCCTTAGCATTGGAGATGATGCCTTCACATTGGTGAGGTTTTATTTTGTTTTGTTTTTGTTTTTTTTTACAGCAGAGACAGTACAATGAAAATACACAACTTTGGAGTCCGAGGATCTGAGTTTTAATACTGGCTTTGTTACTTACCACCCATATAGCCTGTGGAAAGTGATTTAGACTCCCTGGGCCTCAGTTTCCCCATCCACAAAACTGAAAGCTTTCTACTCCATGAGGAGGGGTCCCTCTCAGCTTTACTTCTAAGATCTTATGGCTAAGTCATCTTTTATTTCTATATTCTATTACTCATCAGCATCTCCTCACCTTTGGAAAGTTAAATTGGATTCCTCTCCCTTTTTCAATAATATTTTTATGTCTGTCAGGTGATATTTGAATTGGAAACCTAAAGATAAATCTGTAGGGAACAAAATAGTGTGTGGTCCATTCCTAATTC
Organism: Sminthopsis crassicaudata; assembly: GCF_048593235.1. Lineage (NCBI taxonomy): Eukaryota > Metazoa > Chordata > Mammalia > Dasyuromorphia > Dasyuridae > Sminthopsis > Sminthopsis crassicaudata. The sequence continues at coordinate 36,234,881 of NC_133621.1, read as the reverse complement.
TACATAAAGAAAAATTTGGATACCCTCTTTTTAACAGCTCAGGAAACAGACTTGGAAACATATTCAGTGCTTTTTAATTACCATCTTGGGCATATTCTTTTTCAAATACAAATATCCCATTTGGCAGTCTTCTTCCTTCTAGCTTATATTTTCAAGTTTGTTTATCTTTCAAAGAAAATGGTCTAGTTTCTCTATCAATACAGCATTCTAAGGATCAGCTAATCTTAAAAAAAATTTATTTTCCCTCAATTACATGTCAAAATAATTTAACATTTTGAAAAGGTTTTTTAAAAGTTTTTTTTAAAGACATATTTTGAAGTACACCTCCCATAGACAGTAAGCAATCTAACATAGGATACACATGTGTAATCATGTAAAACATTTTTACATTAGTAATTTTGTACAAGAAAACTCAAATAATCAAAGAAGAAAAAGAAAGAAGGGAGGAAGAAAAGAGGAGGAGAAGAAGCAAGGGAGGAAGGAAAGAGAAGAGGAGAGGAAGGGAGGGAGGAAGGAAAGAGGAGGAGAGGAAGGAAGGGAGGAAGGAAAGAGAAGAGGAGAGGAAGGGAGGGAGGAAGGAAAGAGAGGAGAAAAGGAAGGAAGGGAGGAAGGAAAGAGGAGGAGAGGAAGGGAGGAAGGAAAGAGAAGAAGAGGAAGGAAGGGAGGAAGGAAAGAGGAGGAGAGGGAGGAAGGAAAGAGAGAAGAAGAGGAAGGAAGGAAGGAAGGGACATGAGCATGCTTCTGTATTCAGACTATTAGTTCTTTCTCTGGAGCAGATAGCATGCTTCATCATGAATTGTCTTTATTTTAACGATCAACTTTCAATCATGCTTTCACTAGAATCTGTAATCCAGAAGATTCCTCTTACAAAGCTTATTTGTATACACATACTTGGATGGTGATTTCCCCCTTGTCAGATCTAATATTATTTCAGATTTTATCACTTGCAGTTTTCCAGATTATTTAGTTCTTGGCTTTTTACACTAGTGTTGACTTATAATGATATCCAGACTAGTATTTCTATAGTCATTCAGTAAACATTTATTAAGGGCCCACTTTGTGCCATGCACCCTGCAACTGAGTTCTGGAGATACAAAGAAAAGCAAAAGACAGTCTTGAGGAGTTTTTGTTGTTCAGTGAGATTCTTTGTGACCCCATTTGGCATTTTCTGGGAGTAGTTTACCATTTCCTTCTCCAGCTCATTTTATAGATAAGGAAACTGAGGCAAACAAGGTGAAGTGATTTTTCTAGTGCCACAAAGCTAGGAAGTGTCTGAGGCCAGATTTGAACTTACAAAGAAGAACCTTCATGACTCCAGGTGTGACCTGGGTGTTCCATTCACTGCTTTCACTACACCACCTGGCTGCCCCAGCTTCCTATCAGGGAATCAAACTCCTGTCATTGCTGCAATCTATTAGTGCCCTACCCTGGGGCAGGGAGCAGTGGCTCTATTCTAGAACAGGAAGAATGGAGACAAGGTAGATGAAGTCTAGAAAGAGGCTAAATGTCTGAACAATCCAATATGGGAAGCTGGTGATGTGCTCAGCTCTGGACTCTAGCAGAATACAATACACAATACAAATTTGTAACTTTTATATTACCAGACTCATTTTGTTCCATCCATCCTAGGTTAGAATGAATCCCTAATGCACAGAAACCATGAAATTAATGGGCAGCTAGGTGGTATAAAGTAGATTTCAGGCCTGGAGTTAGGAAGACTTGAGTTCAAATCCAGCCTTAGACACTTATTAACTGTGTGATCCCAGGCAAGTCATTCACCCTATTTACTTCAATTTCCTCCTCTATAAAATGAGCTGAAGAAAGAAATGACAAACCACTCCAGTATCTTTACCAAGAAAATCCAAATGAAGTCACAAAAGATCAGACATGCCGGAAACAATTGAGCAACAAATGAAATTAATGAATTAGGAACAGTGTAGCTTGGTGGAGATTTGAGGGTAAACTGTCTGAAGGAAATAACTTCTCATTTTCATTTATTCTTCTTTAGCACCTAGCATATGGTAATTACTTACTGAAGGTTGTTGAACTTAATTACTATTAAAGATTTTTAAAATATATTTTTATTTTTCCCCAGTTGCATTTAAAAAACAATTTTTATATTTGTTCTTAAAATTTTGAGTTCCAGATTCTCTCCCTTATCCCTACTCGCAATCCCCACTAAGAAAGTATATGTGAAGTTATGCAAAATATTTCCATAAAAGTCATGTTGTGGAAGAAAATATAGACCTTGCCCCCCAAAAAACCCTCAAAAATAAAGTAAAAATACTATTAAAGATTTTAATGAGCTACCATCTTGAAGTAATCCTGTGTCTCAGAAATGACCCATCAGCTCTGAATTAATGTTAATGACTCTGGTGCTGTTCTTTGGCCCTCAAACCTTCTGGCCTCTGGAGGATCCTTGACTTGATAATCTCCATTCAAATTTAAGTCTAATAGTACTGGGCCTGAAATCAGGACAACTCATTTTTGTGAGTTCAGATCCAGCCTCAGACACTTCCTAGCTTTGTGACACTGGACAAATCACTTCAATCCATTTGCCTCACTTTCCTCATCTGTAAAATTGAGACAATTTCCTCAACTATATAGAGTTTTTGTAATAGATGATCTCAAATGACATCATGCATATACAATTCTTTTAAAATTAGAAATAGAAGAAATACAGAAATTCAAAGTATATATGCCTACTTTAGGCAGGGGAGTAACATGAACAGAGGCACCAAGGGCCTTATGAACAAGATGGGACAATTATTTTAATGAGCACAAGAAAGGTAAAAATCAGATAAAACCAGAAAAGATTAAAAAGATAAACATTTTATTATTTGATATCTTTTTTTTTTTTTTTTTTTTTTTTTTTTTTTTTTTGCATTTTAGGGTAAGTGCCGGTTGTCAGTCAAACAGGAAAGTTGGAAGTTTTCAGTAAAATTTAGCAGAATGCAGATCCAATTTCAGCAGCTGTTCATCAGATGAAATATCTATATGTATCAGGAATTTAATTAAAAAGGCAGAGATCCAAGTATGTGATCATTGTTTGAGAAAAGTTGCATTTCATGATGTTACTCATATCCAACGGAACAGAGAAAAATTCATAATTATATCCTATTTTCTTTCCTAATTTAATCAGCACTAGCTTATCTCAAGTGATCTTTCTTATGTTCTGGGGGAGAACAGTTTCAAATGATTAACCCCCTCACACAAAGATTATATCCAACAGCTGCTCACATCTAAAGATCCAAGGTAAAATCACAACAGCAAATAAGTCAAACCATTCTTATTGATCTCCCTAGTGTCCGGATTGTTGATAATAACACAATCTGAGAAGAGTAGTGATGTGCACTCAAGAAAAACCCAACAAGTGAAGAAAGATCACAGGTATCTTAGCAGAAAATCAAAGGATGACCTGAACAGTAAATAAATGGCTGCCATCTTCAGGTCCCAATCATAATGGTAGCTCATAGACTGTCAGGATTTGAAATCCATTTTTAGTACACAGAAATTTTAAAAAAATCTGAGCATAAGGAATAAGATTTTTACCAGCTATAACTATCCAAACATGGATAAAACTACCTCCAGAGAGACTGTGTTCCCCCCGCAAGATTCTTTAAGAGAAAGCTATGAATTTCTGCATGTTCTAGCATGTTTCTGCTTCATTCTAATTTTGTTGTTTATTTACTGTGTCTTGGTATTAGATTGCAGTATAACTGTATTTATTAGTTTGCTCTTGATTTATAGTAATATAATTTTGCTGTTATTCAGTGTATTCTCTAGGTAATTTGAGCTATAAGTTCAAATTATAGCTACTGAATTAGCCTTTCTAGTGATGCTTTATATTGTGCATGTTGCATGCCTTGCTGCCATGCCTGTTGAGTGCCTCGCCACCGTGTATCTTCCATACTTGGCACTAAGGTTATTTCCTGGCACATCAAATTAACTAACCAAAGCATATCATATGCTTTGCTATGTATGTGATGCTGGGTTGTATAATTGGAGATTCTGGGTCTATCACAGCTGATTTTTCAAGACTGCGAGATCTAAATCCTGGAGAGCAATGAAGCAGCTCTCTTGAGAGAGGAGAAAGATTATGCTCCAGCAGTTTAGAACAGTGATTGAGTCTGAAACAGGAAGAAAAAGAGGAGAAAGAAAGTAGGGAAAGATGGAAGAAGGAGGCTGCATTGCCTTATCCTATCTACAGCTTCAAAGAAGGCAAAGTCCTCAGGGCTTTCCTACCTTGCCCTTTACTACCTCCTCTAGTTTGAGGAGAGGATAATCCCGAGAGCCCACAGAGAAGAGACCTGGTTAGTTTGACAGATTTTACATTTAAGGAAGCTGCTGATTTGTTGAAAGGATGCGATGCTGTGGGTTTTATTAAGAGGGCTTAACATTGCTTCAGCAGACCAACAGTAGCAGAGAAATACCTTCATTCGAGAGAGGAGAGACTCATAATGATGGCAGGTGACCTATCGAGCTCTGCAGTCCTGAGGTACCCCAAGCATTTCCTTATCTCATGTGCCTCACTGCTAAATTTCTTTGTGTGCCCACTCTCCCCCCACAGGCATTTGTGTACAATGATGGGAGAACGTGAGCTAGATTCCTGTATGGATATCTATATTTTGATTATTCCTGCTTTTGCCTTCTCTTGAATAATCATTTTTGCCTCTTTTTTTCTTGTTTAGTAAATATTTCATATTTCAATAGCATCACTGTAAGTGGAAAGCACACCAGTATGAGCTTGGGAGCTGCAGCAGTGACTAGCAGGAATGTATCCTCTATTCTAACATCCATCCATTGGCATTATCCCCAAGAGTGATCAGTACTGTGCAATTGTGGTGCCCCTTTATTGGAAACCTCACAGTCTGGCTACTGCATGTGAGTGAGCTTACTGAGAGAAAGCTAATGAGGTCAGCCACCACATGGGAGCATTATACACGTGATGCATTCAGAAGGGAAAAGGGAGGCTCTGATAGGATAGCCAACTTGCCCAACAGTATATAGGTGACATTCTAATTTAGGTTTCTGTGATGGATGGAATATTTTCTAAGCACCTATTATGTGCCAGGCTCTGTTTTAAGCATTAAGGATATAAACACAAGCAAACAAGCAAACTCCTGTGCTCAAGGAGTTTATTTGTTAATAGGGGAAGATAGGAGCTTAAAGGAGAGTAAGGCAAGTCTGTTTCTGTCCACTTCTCACCTCCTGGTAAGATTTCTGGAGTGCTAGTTCATTTGGACATAAAAGGAGGATGTCTGGGGACTCTCATTTAATATCAATCAGGCTTGGAGATTTACCAATAAAAAAAGCAAGCAGTAGATTCGGGATTTCTTCTCCCTGTGGGCATATACTGGGTACTAGGAATAGAAATTGGAACCTCTTTGGGGAAAAGATGGAGCAGAAGTGCTTCAACATCACCTCCCCATCCCCAAATAATGCCTTATGTATTACCATAGCTGGTCAACTAGGTAGTACAATGGATATAGCATCAGAAGACTCATCTTCCTGAGTTCAAATCCAGTCTCAGATACTTCCTAGCTCTGTGACCCTCGGGTTGCCTCAGTTCCCTCAACTGTAAAATGAGCAGAAAAGGAAATAGAGGCCATCCCAGTATCTTTGCCAAGAAAACCCCAAATGGGATCAGAAAGAATCAGACAAGATTAAAATGACTGAGAATCACCATAGCTATGAACTTCAAAGTCCCCTTGAATTTTGACTCAAACAAGGGATATTTTCATACTCTCTTGCCAAACATTCATCAAGTTATTTTTCAAGAGTTCAAATAATGATTAGTTTACGATTTCTAAAGCCAACATTCGAGCTTTTGCAGAGCAATTCTGGCAGAAAATTTCCATCTTGAAAGACCACAGCCCAGCACTTAAGGCACTTCAGATACATTCCAGCATCACATTAATACCTAAATCATTTTCTAGTTTAAAAGCACAAAGATAGTATAGAAAATAAACAACTCCCTCATGACCGAGGCAGTATGTTTAAGATTATATTCCTAACTATGAACATATTATGCTGCAATTTTCCTTCCCTTCCTCATATGCTCATAATGCCAAATTTAATTTCTTAGAATTTTCTTTTGAATTATGAAATACATTAGCTCTTGAAAATCATGGGCTAATAAAAATAAACTTGGTTAACAAGAGGTACTTAGTCAAGACCTAAATATTCTGATGAATTAGGCAATTATAGTTATTTGGATAAATTAGTTCCAAAACAGATTTAAATGTATAGGAAGTAGATAGATAGCTTTTCTGTGATCACTACCTTAATTCTTTCCCTTATTCTTTTTCTTTTACATTTTGTTGATGCATTTTGTTTATTTCACAACCTTGTCAATTTTCACTCACACCAATCCCAAATATAGCTTTCCCTTGTAACAGAAGCAAACATATACTGATACTGCTGTATGTCTGACAGAGAACATTGTATTTTATCATCAGTCTCTTGTAATCATGTATCATCTTTACACAAATTTGAATTCTGATGTCGTTTTGATTTATATTATTACAATAATTATTCTGATCTTCAAACTTTGCTCTGCAACAGTCCAAATTAACCATTTTAATGGTGCAATAATATTCTATTTATATATATTCAGTCCCCAAATGAAGGGCAATCAATTTGATTTAAGGATTGTTTTTGCTATCTCCCCTGCCCCCTTCCCCCCTCCCCGCCCCGCCCACAAATATTACCATGAATATTTTGGTACATATGGAACCTTCCCCCTGTCTTTGATCTCTTTGATTTATATACTAATCAGTGGCACTAGTGAGTAATAGGGCTTTCTGTGAGCATATTTTATATTCTGTTACTTTATCATTTTCATTAAGTTTTTCACTGAATCTTTGGGATTTTCTAATTAAATTATGTTATGAGTAGATGGGGATAGTTCTATCTCCTTTGTGCCCTCATATTCCTGGATTGTCTTGAATTCTTGTTAAACTTTCCCAAGGGAAAGTGAGGAGGGGCTAATGTTCCCTTCTCTTTCTCTGCCCTTTGTCCTCTCCTTGGGGAGAAGACTAATCCTTTCCCCTTCCTCTGTGATCCCCTTTTTTCCTGTAGCCCACAAATACCTAAGACTCTGCCTGCATTGCAGGCATCTTTCTATTTGGTATAAGGAGTTCCCACATGCATGTTCCTTTTTATTTCCCGATGTAATAAAAACAAATTACTATTCATGTGTTATAGAATTATGGCTTTTGATAAAATGTGGGAATTCCCTGTGTCCTTACCAAATTATATTGTTTTCCTAATGTTAAATCAGTCTTGAATTCTTGTATGAATAAAATCTGGTCATAGATAATAACTACTGATATATTATAATAGCTTCTTTTCTAGTGTTTTGCTTAATTTTAATATATTTTTAATATTAATTTAATTTTCTCTGTTTTATTTCTTCCTAGTTTGGATACCAGAACCATATTTATCTCATAAAAAGTACTTTGGTAAATCTTCATTCCATATGTTTACAAAAACTTTTTAAAGTGTTTTTATAGACTTTATCTGTTAATCTACCCACACCAGGATTTCACCCATCCAATCAGTAATTCATTTGCTCAATTTTTTTTCCCCTAAGACCTAGTTGTTGACATTCTCTATTTCTTCATTTGTTAATCTTGCTATCACACACACACACAATTTCAATTAAATTTTCAGGGTTTGGGACATATAATTAAAGATTATAGTTTCTAATATATTTTTTAAATCTACTCTAAATTTATTGTGAAATTTCTTTTCTTTTTTTCTTTAATTTTTTTTTCAATTTGGTCTCTAACCAAATAAATGGTTCTCTATTTTATTTGTTCTTACTTTTTGTATTTTATTTATCATTTTTAAAATATCTACTTATTTTTTCTTTGATTTTTTCCATTTTTTAATAAGCAGTATGCTCTATTCATTGGTCTTCTGCTTCTTTTATTGTTCTGTGAACAATTTTTTTCTTGTATGGGCACAATCTGATATAAATGGAATGTTATATTCTGAATCTACATATATTATACATTGATGCCTACTGTATTTTAAACTCTTGGATAAAAGAAAGTCAACATTTCAGAATAAGCACAAAGATTTTGCCTCTATTATCTGACATACAAATTTTTATTCACCAATAGACTTATTAATGAAGAGAGGCAGTGTGGGTAATGCAATAATGTCAAGCCAGAAGCAAGTTAAACCAGATTAAAAGGTAATAGTGAATTATTTAAGAAAATAAATAAGAATATAGTAAAACAAAGGTAATGTTAATATGTGTTTTTAAAAGTCAACCAGCTGCCCCCAAAGCAATTTATGTATGGTTTAGTGACCCCAGTTCTATCCAAGTTTGATACCACTAGCATAATGGATAGAGATCTGGAATCTCTAAGATTTAGTGTTCTACTCACAGTGTGACCTTAGACATGTCATATAACTCCTCAATACTGAGGTAACCCTCTCAGTTGAAGAGAGAGTGTTAGCTTTTACAGGTAAAGGATAACTCCTCAATTGGCATTTTCTTACACCAACAAAATCACAAGTCCTACTTCCATGCCTTTATTCATGAAATAATTTCCATTTAAATAAGACTTATTGAGTAACTGATATACCAGAAGACTAGTAATATTATTGGTAAAATGGATTTCTGTCCTATATAAAACCTGAATAAGTAACCTAAAGCTTCAACTTCCTTTCTTACTCCCATCTTTCTCTTTCTAAAGATCTTGGGTGACACATAGAAATTTCAAAGCAGAGAGGGCTTTTGGAAGTGCAAGGGAAAGGATCTAGCAGTTGAGTATGTTATTTAAAATTTTTTTTTAAAGAGAGAATTCTCCCTTTTCTTTTAACTTACCTTATTTGGAGTGGGCAAATTATCCTATAAAATATCATAAAGAACAAGTAAAAATATACCAATAAATGGTCCAGCTTTCCAAGACCATTAAAAAAAATGGAAATATGCCCACATGACCATAATGCTGTCATCAGGCAAAAATTCTAACAAAGGAATAGCAATACAGGGTCTGGTTTTAATCTTCTATACTTTCAAGATGAGCTTTTCTTTGTAAGACTTTTCCATTGCAAAGTCAAAGTTCAATGATGAAATTCAAAAAAAGATGAGGAATAAAATGCCAATATTTGAAAAGAAAAACCATTTTTCAGGGACATAGCAATGATAACTGGATTTTTTTAAAAAGATCCTTACAAACCCAAAAGCTTGAAATGAAAGGGGGAATGATGTTAAAAGTTTTTGTTGAATAATTTCTTTTCATTGATCCTTAAGCAACAGTTATGGAATTTTAGGGACTGAAGGGACCTCAGTGATTATAGGATCAAGAATTGTAAAATACATTTAAGATAACCTACATCAACCCCTTTGTTTTAGATAAAGGAACTAAATCATAGGAAGGTTTTCCTTGTCCAAGAATTCATATGCATTAAGTGGCAAAGTTAGGACTGAAATCAGGACCTCTGCTCCTAGATACTATTCAACTCCAAATGGTTTTGTTTTGTTTTGTTTTTTAATGGAGAAACTGGGACCCAGAGACTTCAAATCGCTTGCCCGAAAATTTCTGATTTCCAGTCCAAGGCATTTTCCCATGCAATATGTTGTCAAGTTTTATCAAAATTTTATATATTCTGGCACAGTCTTGTAGTCTTAGATTTGAGTAAACTTCAAGATATCCCAACATACTTAACAATATAATTCTATCATAACTAGTTATAATAAATCACTGCACTTAGACAATAATCAAAACATCCAGCCCTTTTTCATTAAGTGAGACTTGAGGTTATCTGGATAAGGGCTGGCTAGAGTTGATCCTCATACCATCAAGAAACAAAATAATCTGCTGAACAAAATAAACTATGTTATTGTAGCATTATTTCAATTCAATCGCAGCATTTATTGAGCACCTCTTATATACAAGGATTCAGATGACTCATTGAAGCATGGAGGTGATTTGGAGTATGAACTCTTTCAGGTGCTATCAGGCTCTAAGTAATGACTAATGATTCAGTCAATCAATAAGAATTAATTAAATATTTATTATGAGTATTTATAAGTATTTATTAAATATTTATTATAAGTCATGTGCTTGGGATATAAAGACTAAGTGAAACTAAACTAAAACAAACAGTCCCTAGGGAGCTATATATTTTATGGGGAAGATGGCATGTGCCCATGTAAATGAATATATGTAAAATAAATACAAGAATTTGGAGGGAAGACATTGGCACCTGGAAAACAGGAAAGACTTCCAGGAGTGGGCAGCATTTCCACTTTGGAGAAAGAGGATTCTAAATATGGGGGTAGCCTATGCAAGGCACAGTGTGTGAGGAAGAGCAAGAATAACAGTTTGACAGGACTAAAATTAATATGTATACATAGGCACCTACCATGCCAGGTTCTGTGGTAGAAATAAAATGGTACAATGAATGAAACTCCTATTCATAAGGAACTTACTTTCTAATGGGGGGTGTAGAATAAAGTATTTACAGGAAAAGTCTAAAATTAGTAAGTATAAAGTAGTAAAAAGGAGTTTGAGAGAGAACACTAGCAATTAGAAGCATCAAGAAAAGCTTCCCGTAGTAGGTGGTGCTGAGTTATACATTCTATCATGTCAAGGTGATGAGGGAGTGTACTTTATATTCTGTTCAACAGCCAAGATAGAGATGGAAATCTGGGAGGAGAGACTACTTTGACCAAATCATACAGTGTAGGAAAGGTCATGGGGTTAGAATGTTAGATTGGAGGCATATTTTAGAGTGCTTTACATGCTAAGCAAAGGTGTTATTATTATTTTTTTTTGAGAGACAATAGGGAACCAGAGTTTACCGAGGGTCAGATTTGTACTTCAGGCAGTAATGGGAGAAATTAGCTGGAGTGGGAAGATGCTTGAGGCAATGAAACCAGTGAGGAAACCATTGCTGTAATTAAGAATAAGAGATGATAGGGGCCTGAACTGAGATGATGGCCCCTATAAATAGAGAGAAGAGATAGGATTTAAGAGATGTAGTATTAGAAATGGCAAGATTTGGCAACTGATATATATATATATCAGTTGCCAAATATATATATATATACACACACACACATATATATATACACACATATATAAATACACACATGTATGAATACAGACATGTGTATAAATATTTTAATACAAACATTATACATATTATATTATTATAATAATGATATTTTTTTTAAAAGAGCTTATCACCTTTTCAGAATGTCCATTCACAAACTATCTATTTTGTTTTTTTTCCCTTTAGCCATACTAAGGTCGTGTGTTACTATGTATTTTAAAAAATTCATTTTGGATCAAAGGCAGCTATCCTTCAAGCTGTTATCTGGCCAAAACACTCATCCTTAAGCAGAATGATCTCCTACCCTCAAGAGTGGAGATCTACTTTAGATTTCTAGAAAAGATCCTTCTTAAATATTCTCATTCTCTCTCTCATTCTCTCTCTCTCTCATTCTCTCTCTCTCTAAAAAGTGTATATCAGCCTTAGTTATTCTTTAACAGAGTGGATTTTTTCTTTTTGAACTCGGAATACTTTTTAGTATTTTGAAAGTAAGTAAACCCAGGGCCTTCCAGTGGAGTAAAAGTAAGGCAGAAATTCAATGAAAAGGACCTGGTGGAACAAATGTGTGAGCTCCCTTCTTCCCTTTCTGCATCTTCAAAATGCAGTGTCTTATGGCTTTTAATTCCTCATTAAACAATTTCATTTTGCTTGCTAGGGTTTGCAGACTTCCTGCACCTATATCCCATATCAATATCTTTGGACCTTGATGGAATCCCCCTTCTTAAAGAACTTTTCTTTTTCCTTTTGTTCGGTAGCTACCACCTAGGGCATTCTATAACTTCTCTCCGGTCTTGTGGAAAGACTACCTTGAAATCTTGACTGCATAAAACAGATTAGAAATTCAGATCTAAGGAAAGTTGTCAGTAGGTTTTTACCCTTTTCAGCTTTAAATAAGAACTGTTGTGTTGTCTACTTGGATTTCCTATTCAGTATAAGCAGTGACTGTTAATCTAGAATTTTGATAGTAAAAGGGAAGAAAGTTTTGCCATTAATCCAGAGATATTTCAGGGTCTGGTATGTTTGTCTGTCTGGCCTGGAGGGGAACTGGATGCCCCACCTAGTAGACAGAGCACTTCACTGGTCCACAGAGACTTTCTTTGGTGGGTTTTTTCCCCTTAGGCAATTGGGATTAAGTGATTTATCTAGGGTCCCACAACTAGGAAGTGTTAAGTATCTGAGGTCACATTTGAACTCAGGTCCTCTTAACTTCACCTAGCTGCCCTTTTCTTTGGTTTTTTTTTTTTTTTTTTTTTTTTTTTTTTTTTTTTAAAGTTTGAGTCTTCCCTTGTCTATCTTTATTAAGCATCTACTTTGTATAAGACATGCAAAGACAAAATAAAAAACTCCTTCCCTACATTAAAAGAGGTGGGAGCAGGGGGCTTCATATACGTGGTACAGTGAATAGAGGACTGGCCATGGAGTTAAAGGTTCTGAGTTCAAATCTGATTTTGGACATGTATTATGTGATCCCTTGATGAGGAAATTAAAATAGATTACAACAACTTATATTTAAAGCTGAAAAGGGTAAAAACCCACTAACAACTTTTCCTAGATCTGAATTTCTAGTCCATTTTATACAGTCAAAGTTTCAAGGCAGTCCTTCCACAAAACAGCAATGAAGTTGTAGGATGGCCTAGGTGGTAGCTACTGGATAAGGGAAAAAGAAAGATTTTTCAAGAAGGGGGATGACCCTGGTCATTGCCTCACAAAAAAAATTACCCATTACATAAAACATACATACATGTGTACATATGTCATGCATATATATGAACAGGACAGATACATGCACATGTGTGCACATACAATTATAATGCATTGCACACCATGAACATATATTCTATACACATCCTCACATATATATATTTATATTCATATATATGGGGTGAACAAAAGTGAAGCATCAATTGAATTGCTGAAGTTATATATGTGAAACATTGGAAAAATGATATCTTTGACAGCAATAAAATAGTGGGAAAGAGTTTTTTGGGAGCAAGATAAAGAAGTTTGTGCTGGACATGTTGAGTGCAATAGGGAGCAATTTGTAATAAAGCTAGAAACTTGGTTGATGTCAAGTGGAATAGGGGCTTAAATGCCAGTGAGTTAGTTATATTTCATCACAAAGGAAATCGTCACTGAAATATATCAAGTTGGGGAGTGACATGGTCACAACTTTATTTTGTGAATGTTAATGGCAGGATGGATTGCGTAAAGGAGAGAAGAAAACTAATTAAGAGGTTAGTACAATAGCCAAGGCAAAAGATGAGGGCCTGAACAAGGATCAGGGTCATGTGGATACAGAGAAGGGGGCAGATGTAAGAGATAGTGTAATGGATAAAACTTGCCAAACATGTGGCTGCATGGAGCAGGGGAGGGTGAGGAGTCAAAGATGATATCAAGATTATGAGTGAATAACCAGGAAGATGTCTCTAAGAGAGGAGGGACTGAGGTAATGGGTGACGTGAAGGAGTTATGTTTTTGGCATGTTGAGATAGAGAAGCTTAAAGAATGTCCCCCTGGAGATGTAGGTAATAATATCCATAGTTTAGTGTTAAGAGCTAAGAGACAGTCATGTCATCAAAGCCCAAAGGGGAAAGGGTAATCTCTGAGGAAAAGGCAGTCAATTTAAAATGCAGCAAACTCATTGAGAAGAAATAGGACCACTTCGTCATTTAGAGATTTCTGTTGACTTTGGAGAGAAGAGTGATGAAATCAAAAGTCAGATTTTGGAAGGGTTTAAAAGTATGAAAAAAAGTTCAAAGCAAAGATAGTAAACTTTTTTAGAATCTTGGTTGTAAAAGGGAAGAAAGCTAAAGGATGATGGTTCTCCTGAGAGTCTTTTCATTATTATTTTTTTAAAAGTATAGACTATATCTTGATGCATTCCTTAGTAGCAGAGAATATGTTAGTAGAAGGGGAAAGATCAGAGAGACAGAAATCAATCATGAAAGCAATCTGTTATGAGAAGATTAGATCAAAGGGAAAGAGAGAAGAGTTAGCCCTGACAAGGGAAAGGGCTATCTTTCATTCAGAATAACTAGCTACATGTCTGTCATCCAAAGGCAGGGAAGGTAAATGAAGAGAGGCAACACCAATAACACAGGAAACTTTTTTCCACAGAATTTCTTCAAGATCAAATCATGAAATCATGTATCCTTGAAGCAAGCATAAAACATGGTATTAATTCCAAATATTTCTTTTCTGAGTCCTATTTTACAATATTTTATTAGCTTACATGTGATATGGGAGATTTCTTTCCTAATTAACTAGTTTACCTCAGTTTCCCCAATGGTAAAATAAGCATGATAATAATAGCATGTACTTCCTGGGATTTTTGTGAGGATCAAATAAGATAATGTTTGTAAAACAGGGTGCCAGGCACATAGCAGGTGCTACTAAAATGCTAACTATGACTACTATTATTAATGCCATCTACTCTGATGTTCTGCTTATAAGAATTTTAAGAGATGTGATATTGTTGTTTAATTATGTCAGTCATATCCGAGTCTTCACAATCCTGTGGACCATAATATCCATGAGGTTTCCAAAGATATTTTCTTCTCTAATGGGTTAAGACAAACAGAAGTTAAATGACTTGCTCAGTGTCACACAGCTATCCAGTGCTTGGGGCCATATTTAAAATCAGATCTGACTCTAGACTCAGTGTCCTATTCACTGAGCTAATCAAACTGTTACTCCATATAAAAAAGTGATTCCATAAAATGAGACCCTAGGACTAGATGAAGGAGGAGGTGATAAGCATTTATTAAGCACCTACTGTGTGTCAGGTACTGTGCTATCACTTTAAAAATATTTCATTTGATCCTCACAACAATCCTGGGATGAAGGTGCTTTTATTCTTACCATTTTACACTTGAGGAAACTGAGACACAGTTGAAGTGACTTGTCCAAAGTCAGGCAGTAAGTTCGTATTTGAGCTTTATCAGAACTCAGGCCTTCCTGACTCCAGATTCAGTGTTCTATGCAATATACTATACAGTATTCCTTGCTGCCTCTAAGGTCCCTTTGAGACCTGAAACCAGAATTCCTTGGCATTTGTACTCTATCAATGGTAGCCCTTTGCCTCCAGCTGTGACTGCACAGCCCAACCATGCAAAGCAACCCACTGGAACATCAAGGGATTGATTCTTTCAGAGTGAAAACAGGGGCAGCAGCATCTTAGCCTATTTTGATAAGTATCCATGAACATGATGAAAGCTGAAGTTTTCACCTCCCGAGTTACAGGTGTCTATTCCATGGCCCATCAGCCTACAAAAATGCAAACAGAAACTCCCTCTAGATACCAAGAAACAAAAGTTCTTAGGCACCAATGAGAAGAAATTCTATTCCTGTTTACTGTACTCCATTTATTTTTAAATATTCCAAATATTCACACCTTCAGCAATTTATTTCAATCTTGTCCTCCATTATTCTCAATCACTGAGATTCTATTCTATTTAATGAAATAAGATCTTATATGATTGACTTGCATTTGAAACATTAGCAACAACCTGCTCCTTCTTCTTCAAAGGAAGCATTACAAAAGACATTTCTACTGGGAGTTTCCAACCTTACATGCAACACAGTCAGAGATTTAGGACTGTCATTTTCAAGACTCACCACAAAGTCAAAAGGACATGAGGGATGCCTTTTCTATTCTTCCATCATGTTTTAATTATTGTGGAAAAAAAAGGGTCAGGGAAGGAAATTCCAAACTTCCCCTTTATAACCCATAATTGAATCATTAATTTAAGACCTACAGACTTCTATTCAACAAACATTAATTAGATATGCCTACTAAATGAAAATTACTCGAGATCGTTCGTGTTCCATATGAAATTATTATCAAAGTATACAAAGAGTACATTGGCTGGGCAAACGGAAACAAGCTACTGTAACAGTAGTAGTCCATTCAAGTGGAACACTGCACGAAGACTTTGGGGACATCTTATATTTCAACATTCTCCCAAGAATGCTCGAGAAGGCTCCATTGAGTACATAATACAAACATAAGATAGCTAAAAATCCTTAAATTTTCATTTAAATCCATTTTGCTTTCCTGCTTGCCACAGAACTATCTTTATTATTTTTATTATCTTCAGACAAATACTATCCCAGCATTTAAGTTTTTTGTGTTATGGATCCCATGGGCTCTCTGGTGAAGTCTTCTCAGAAAGCTTTTAAATATATAAAAAACAAGAAACAGGACTATAAAGGAAACCAATTATAGTTAACAGAAATAGTTTTGGGTTTTTGTTTTTTAATTCACTGGCCCCACATTAAGAACCCTGAAAACCTTTTCCCCTTATAACAATCTTTCAAATGACAGTTTGTTTGCATTGGGAGAAACTTTGCTCCACAGTTATTTTTCCAAACACACCTGACTGACCAGACTGTCCTCAAAGTCATCATGTTTTAACTCTCCTCCCTTTCACCTGGAACAAATCTAACCTTAAATTTGATGTCACACTCCCAGAGTTTGGTGCAGCAATATCCCCAGCATGACTTAGCACTAGCTAGGAAGGAAACTATTTTCTCTCTCTCCTAATCTTGAGAATCCAGAAATCAACAGCTCAGCAAAAACAAACTCTTGCTGCTAGCATGTCAAAGAGTAGAGGGGGAGAAAAGCAAAGGCCCAAGATTCCAGAAGCATCCTTAATGTACAGGAGAAGAGATAACGGGGAGGGGTCAATGAAGCCGGAAAACTACTCCAAAAGGCAGGTTCTGAAAGATCAAACATACACAAAGTCTGCAACACTCCAGAGTGCTGCCCAAACCAGGTTAAAATATAATTTAGGAAATATTTAACAATATATATATAAATTCAATAGAATATAGATAATATTACTATGTAGGGACATGTGGGGATCCTCAGATACTATTTAGCAGCCTCATTGCTCTATAAGGTTGATAGGACTGGACCTCACGTCTTCATTCAATTAGCATAATTAAGCATCCTACCCTAGTTGCTGGGGATATTAAAACAAAACAAAATAAAACGAGATGAAATGAGATGGTGAAGTCATCACATTGAAAATCTAGGTCAAACTTTTGTATCCAATAAGCATTAATTAAGCACCTACTAGATGTAGGATACTTTGCTAAGTGCTGGGGATACAAAAATATAAGCAAACAAAAACCAAGGAGATTACATTCTCTTGGGGGGAAAACAGGTAAAATAGGCATGGGGGTAAATAGAAAATATATACAAATTATAGCTCACTAGTTAGAGGGTAAGGATCCTTACTTCTTACCCCTACTGCCGGGTCCTTAACTTCTCGGTGTTGTAGGACTCTAATTCAGAGCAGATGCCAATCTGCCCTGGTAGAGAGAATTTCCTCAGAGGGAGTTCTTAGGCCAATGAAATCACAGGTCCTGCCCCCAAATAAATAACAGGCAAACAAAAGAAGGCAGGACCTTTCCTGCTCTAAAGCGAAGATGCTAAGGTTACCTTAATGAGCTTTAGTTGGGAAGTAGCCCTGCGCAAGCATAGGACGCGCCTCCTTCCCCGGGTCTGTCGTGCTCAGCTGGCGTTCCAAGGCCAGGAAGGAAACGCCACCTGTAATTTACGCTGCCACCTGTAACTGTCGCTCCCCCTCCCCCTTTTCGCTTCTGTCCCACATCTGGCTTTTGGACTTAACCCCCCCCCCAGCTACCTCTTTCTTGGAGTCTCCCACTCCGGGCTGTCTTTTGCCCGCCAGCCGGTTCGGGTGCGCGGGGGAGCCGCGTGCGCCCACTCAGGATGCGGGGCGGTACGAGACTATGTGGGGAGCGGGCCGGGGGCACTGGCCAAGCCAGAGGGGCGCGCGGGAGACTGGCTCTGCGGCCGGGCCGGGGGCGCGGGCTGCGGCTGTCCAGCCCGAGAGTGCCGCGCGCCGCGCTCTCCGGTCTCCCCGGACCCCGCGCGCTATAAAGCGCCCTGCCCCGCCCCGCCCCGTGCTGGCTCAGCCCGGAGCCAAAACTCCGCGTGGAGCGCAGCCAGAGGTGCAGGGGCGGTGGAAGCCCTGGGGCTGTAATCACTCCACCCGGCCCCCGCAGCTGGAGCCTCCACACGGAGGCGGGAGCGGCTCCCAGCGGCTCCGGCCGCGCTTCCAGGGAACTGAGGTCTCCGAGCGCACAATCCTCTGCGCATTCTTTTAATTTTGGCGATTGTCTTTCACGGTTTTTCCTATTCCTTTCTCTTTTTAAAAATTGGTTTCGCATTGTTTTTCATTGGCAGCTGCCGGGCCTTTCCCGATTTTAGCAGCATAAGGCGGACATAAAGTTTGGGGTGGAAAAGCAGCCCCCCATGCGTCCCATGGGCCTTGAGGAGGAGGGTTGCGTGGGACTGCGCAGGCCCCCGTTGTTCCATTGAATACATAAGCCGGGCAAGTGGGGGGGATGGTATGAGAGGAGGCTCTGCTCCGGCCTATTACGTCCCTGCCAGGGCAGGTGCTGCTCAGAGGCCTCGGGAGATAGACCCAGTGTTTGGAGAGAGGCAGAGAAGGTGCAAGCAGACATGCTAGGAGAAGTAGACGGGACTCAGTCAAGAGGATAGCTCTGCTCCCCTGTTTGCTGACTGTGTGGTCTTCCGTAACTCATTTTGCCTCAGTTTCCCCATCTATACATAAGAGGGTTCGACTAGATGAGTTCTAGGTTACCATCACAGAACGTCTGAAAGACTGGAGTTTCCTCAGAAGTCCCCTATGGGAATAGGAACCCCCTCGGAAACTCACTATTTGGCCATTTAGATCCGCTCCATAGACTTCTATGGAGAGAGAACCTATTATTTTCATCTCTCCCTTCTACAGTAGAGCCAATCTGGGTCAACAGAAAGGGGATTAGCGCTGGGATCAGAGCACCTGAGTTCAAATCCTCTCTCTAAAACTTAATTCCTTTTTGATTTAGCTTCTCTGGACCTTAGTTTCCTTCTCTTTAAAGTAAGGAGATTGAACTAGGAAAACTCTGACGTCTCTTCTCATCCTAGATCCATGGTCCTAATGATAAGATTTTTGGTATGGATATGTACTCCTTTAACCTTTGCTAAACACTATTACTGAAGGCAATCCATTGCTTCCAGGTTTGGGGTCCTGCAAAGATACTTGGGAAAATTTTTTTTCTGATCTCTTACACACTTAGATGGACTCTCAGAACCAAATTCAGGACTTTGTTACTTGCTGCAGCCATTGGCTTCTGTATAACTAACCGAATTTCCCATTTCAGAGTTGGAATATTTAATCTGTTGCTTCTATTGTTAGTCATTCTGTGGAAAATCCATAAGCAAGAGGTTTTCAAACTTGTATTTGAGTCAACATTCTTAAGTAATATAATTTAGAGCTCTGGCATCCTCATCCAAATATCTTGGTGATGATAGATAAAATGACCAGCACTTTATCCACACGATAGAAAAGTGCCTACCTGGAATCACCTGGCATTGGTTTTAGAGTCGTTTCCCTGGCCAGTTCTACATCCCGGTATTTCCTAGGTAAAAAACTAATGTGGGTAGAGGGGCAATATAGGGCAGTGAACAGAGTGTAGGTAAGAAAAATCTGAGTTGAAGTTCCATCTTTGACATGCTGCCCATTATGCCATAGAAAAATCACTTAACCTCTCAGAGCTCTATGTGACTCTCTAAGACTATAAGGTTTTTACATTTTAAAAATTAATTGATTATTAGAAGCATTAATTATCTCTTTCACTGCTCTAATTGAACAAAGAAAAATAAAAATCCTCATAGCAAATATGCATAATTCAACAAAACAAATCCCCTCATTGGCTATGTCCAAAAATGTGTCTCACATCTTACATCTTAATTGTATTAGCAACAGAGAAGCACACCCCTTTACCTCCCCCTATGGATTTATTAAAGAGCCACAGTGGAACTAGCCAGATGCCTTCCAGCCTCATGTGATTTTTCCAAGAACTCATAGAGAATAGAATGGAGGTCCTGCAAAAGAATAACCCTATTATACCCCGGAAGGGCTCATCTCCTCTGTTCTTCTCTTCCTCATCCTTATTCTACTGAATTTTTGAATAGTAAATCCTATTGATTCCATCATCAATCAATCAGTGACCATTTATTAAGCACCTACTATGTCCCAGGCACTTTGCTAGGCTTGGGGAATACAAATTAAAAGAATGAATATTATCATTAGGATATTTCTTGTCTTATTTATATTTCCTGTCTTTCTTACTTTCTAAATGAAAACTGAAAAGAGCTATCCATCTCAAGACCCCATGTCTGGTGATTCTGAGCCATCTAATGGAAATAAAGCCCATTTCTGCAGCTGGATCACACCAAATAGCATTTAACTGAATGAATATTGCCTTGCATATCATTTCCTCCTACCTTGAAAAAGATACAGAAGACTATCTTGCAAAGAGGCAGGTGGTCACCTGAAATGACCCGTCTCTTACCCCTTGCATAATCTTCATAAACTATGGGACCAGAGAAAGACTGGGCATGTGGCCAGCAGTGCATAGTTACAGCTCTCTCAACTACAAGTCTGAGGCTTTCTTGGGGACAGCTGCATAACAAAAAAAAAAAAATCTGAGGACCATCTGGATTTACATAGATTGGGAGCCTCTAACAGCCTTATCTAACTCTGGTCTGAACTGAATCAATAGAACTTTGAATCACTAAAACCTAACCCCATTGGCAAGGGAACATCTACCTCTGAGGTACAATAGGTCATTTCAGTCCTTGTGTATACCTTTGAAAGAAATGAAACTATAGAAATAGTGGCTGGAATAATAATAACAGAAACAGCTAGCATTCATATAAAGCAATGTGCTTCCTAACTATTATCTCCTTTGGTTCTCATAAAGTAGGTGCTATTATTATCCGCATTTTACAGATGAGGAAACTAAGGCTCAAAGAGATAAAGTGACCCTTGTCCAGGATTACACAGGTAGTAAGAGTCTTAAGACAGAAGTTAAATTCAATTCTTCCTGACTCCAAGTCCAACATTTTGTTGACACAACAAAAAAGTGCCTCCCTGGACTGACCTTTAGTTAAGGGGACTTTATAATTTTCAATTGTCTGGACTCAGGGTTTAACATTTCATTGATGAAAGTTCTGAAGTCTTTCAAAGCTCTTTTTCTCCATGATATTGTCACCATATAAATTACTTGCCTAGTTATTCTCATTTCACTCTGCATCTGTTCAGGGAAGTCTTCCCAATTTCCCCTGAAACAGTATTGAATTGTACAACTGAGGTATTGCATGTTCTTTTTCTTTGGTATAGCCAGAACTGGAATTACATTCCAAAGGCACTTGTGGATCACAGCCTTTCCTATATCTTGAGTTCTTCCTGCTTGAATAGAGAGACAATGCTGTAAAGAGAGGCCTTGACCCCCTTCAGGACCAACATGTGGCCCATTGATGTGGGTGTTAATTCTTGGTTTTGGCACTGTGGGCTTATAGAATATCTGTGCATGCTCCAGAGGATTGCATGAGTGAAACACTCCATGGAAGCTCCCCAAAACTGACCTCATTGGCCAATCTTCTCTTATACTAGGATCATATATTTTAGATCTTGGAGGGACTTTGGAGGTCATTAAACACAACTCTTTCTTTCTTTTTTTTTATTATAGCTTTTTATTTACAAGATATATGCATGGGTAATTTTTCAGCATTGACAATTGCAAAACCTTTTGTTCCAACTTTTCCCCTCCTTCCCCCCACCCCTTCTCCCAGATGGCAGGTTGACCAATACAATATGTTAGAGTATAAGTTAAGTACAATATATGTATATATGACATACATATTATTTTGCTGTACAAAAAGAATGGACTTTGAGATAAAAAACACAACTCTTTCATTTTGTTATTGAGGAAATTAAGGCCCAGAAAGATTGTTACTTTCCCAGAGTCCCCTGAGATTTGAACACAAGTCACTGGTACTCCATATTGATTGCTCTATCCACATTCCTCCCCTTTTCCTGTCATCAAATAGGAAAAACAGATTAATCCAATATTGGACTTCTTGGATATAGAAAATGCTTTTAGAATACATGTTTAGATAAACCAAGAATTAGAGGCAGTATTGATATAAATATTTCCTTCTAAAGAAGAATTTATTAGATGAGAAGAAGTTGTTAAACTTTCTTGAAAGTTAAATCTGACATTTGTCTCCAATCAAATTTTTAGGAGTTGTAGACATTAAGCCAAATTCTCCCAAAGTGAATTTTAGTTCCCTTTAGATAATGAAAGGGCTTCCAATTAACCATTTGAAGCCGCTAGAGAATAATTGCAATTTGGCAGCAATTTGCTAAATAGAACACCTGTGGCCCAAATGCCTTCACATGCTTTAAAATAAGCAAAACAAGAACACTGAATTCATCTAGAGCTGAATTCCTTTCAAATTCATAAATTGAAGGAATTTCACCAAAGTAAAAGTACCAAGTACACTGGGAGATCAACCTAGGATTCTAAACTGGGAGTCTTTGAATTTGTTTTTAAAACTTATTTTCTTAACTGGGTTTTTTTTAGTATAATTGGTTTCCTTTCTTAATTCTATGTGTATTATTAGTGCATTTAAAAACATTATTCTTAGAAGGGGACCAAAAAGGAGACAAATAAATGGTTAAGAACTCTCGAACTAGCGTGATGTATGTGGTGGTTGGTGTATGAAATTATAAAAACCCAGTTATAAAAATTAGTTCTGGATTCCTGTTTCCCTAGGTCCAAAGGCAATCAGCTTTGACTGCTTTTTCATTTCTTTTAGTTTTTTTGAGTTTTTTTTATTAGTATTTTACTGAAACCACAGTAAAAAATTTTGGCTCTGAAGTCAGAAGACCTGTTTTCAAATCTTAGTTCTGATATTTTCTGCCTGTTTTAATTAATTTCCCTGTGCCTCTATTTTTTTCACCTTATGAAAATCTAAACTACATGGCTTCTGAGTACCCTAGTGTTTCTGAGTCAGATGAAAGAATGGATTGAAATCACCTATTTGAATCTGAGACCTTGATTAGATAAAAATGCTTTTAAAAATTAAATCAACTAGAATTAACTGTGAATAAGACCTGTACATCCCCTTTAATCAATCAAAGTTATTGTATGAGGGATGGCTTAGGAGAATTTTGCATAAAAGGGACAAACTCTCAGAAAAGATTCTGAATATCTGGATTCAAGAGGTTGGAGCAAACATGGAGCCAAGTAAAAACTGATTGGTGTTATGTGGGGGCAGAAAAGGAAGATATTGAGGAAAATCCTCGCCTTGTAGGCATTGTGAAGTGTAGGATTCAGGCTGCAGAGAGCTCTAGAGAAGGCCAACTTTTTCTTCAAATTCTCCTTTTGATACCTATTTAACTACAGAATTTGTAATATAAAATGTGCTGTATCTTTAAATTTTTTCAGTAAATTGAATTTTGCATTACTAGAGATAGATACAAATGGAAGGTTAGAGAGAGAACCCAATCTCTCTCCTCACTTTTACCCTCCTTTCTTCTTCCCATATCCTTCTCCTTCCAGTATTGTGAGCATCTGTTATACTAGATGAATATTACTGAGATACTGAAGATCCGCAAGTCAATTGAATTAAATCCTGGACCAATTTTGAAGCTTTTCTTGGACTATATCAATTTCCCTCTTTCTTGTCCTTTTCTTTCATGCAACATCATTAATTAGCTTAACTATAACTACTTCTGACTTACATGCTCAAAATTTGCCTAAGTGGTTCAAAGTTCAAATAAACTTTTTGGCATTCCAAATCCAGTGGATCAAACTAGAGCTCCATAAAGAGCTGGGGCTCTCTAAGTCTAGATGGAGCTTGTTTACTTCCCATACTCTTTTCTTCCTGCTTTGAGATTAGCTCTCATGCCCTCAACATTTATTCAATCCACATGGACAGTTTATAATCAAGATATTTTCTTATAGTGGTCTTCGCTATCTCAGGATATCTTTAGGGAGACTCAACACTTCTGAGGGGCAGGGATTAAGTCTATGATTTATTTGGTAGAGGGAAATTCCAGGAGTCAAAACTCCCTCCACCAATCTAGATGAACACTTTCTCTACAAGTTAGATTGGACCACTTTCCCAAGGTCCCAAAGCCAATAGGTGTCTTAACTTAAGCCCAAGGCCTCTTAACTTCAAGATAAGCTTCTTATCCAGTAGATGTTATATCGAGCAGTTGAGTGGGCCATGATAAAATGGAATTTGGACACCAAACCTTACTTGTTTATATTGTATTTGACATAGCATCTTCATCCCTTCACAACACTGAATCCATAGATATAACATACACAATCACACACACAAAATTTAGACCATTTTGGCATTACTTTTGTAATTACCCCAGCCCATAAAATTATACTAGCTAAGAGTTCTTAACTTGGGGTCTGTGAGCTTGTTTATTTAAAATACAATTTAGAGAATTGCATATCAATACAAATGGTTTTTGTTTGTAACCCTTTTTATTTTATTTTATGCATTTCAGAATATTATTCTGAGAAATCCATAGCCTTCACCAAGCAACTAATGGGGCCTCTGACTTTAAAAAGGTTAAGAACTCCTGTCTTTAATGTTTTGGCCCATTAAAATATCTGCCTTATTCTTCTTCTCATGTCTGCAGATCTGGGATTCTTTAGGTCTTCCAATCTGTATCTTACAATGTAAAATCCTAAAAGCAAGTTCCCATATTCTAGATTCCTTTGTCTCAACTATTCATTCATTCAATAAACATCTATTATGTGCAAGACTTGTATTGTTGGTACAATATCCACTCTGTGCAACCAACAGTTAATTTACAGATGTTGTTTAGTAGTGACAATAAAGGATAGTCATACTGATAATAAAAGTTGTCTATTTCCCACATGAATATGTAAACCCAAGGGCCTCCTTAAATACTTTGGGATGTAACATGCCTTAGGAAATCATTTATTAAATATGTATTAAATATGTTAATAGAAGTGGTTAATGTAAAAAACTGGCTTAAACATCATTTTCCTTTATCTTACAAGAACATCTATATAGTATTATATATATATATGGTATATAACATTATATATGGAATATATTCTATATACTATTATGCATATACACACGTACATATATGTGTGTGTCTATATATATGTATATTATATATATATATGTATATATATATATGTATGTATACTTATTGAGAACCAGCTCAATGGATTTTCCATATCATAGTCTGAACTAGGGAACATTGAACCTAGAATTGGGAAAACCTGAGTTCAAATCCTGCCACAGACACTTCACTAGCTGTGTGATCCTAAGCAAGTCTTTAACTTGCCTCAGTTTCCTGTTCTGTAAAATGGGGATAATAATAGTATCTTCTATAAGGGTGCAAACTATCTAGAAGGATGGTTCTCATGTAATGAAAAGGTACCAAGATACTAAAGAAAGAAGCAGTCCACACCATTGTGGGGATATAGGTTTATTAGGAGAGTTTACTCACAAGACTGGCCCTAGGTAGTGATGGGACAATGGTAGATCTCAATCCAGGCTAGGCTAGGTATTAAATACAAAGAGAACAAAGAAGAAATAGTATCAGTGATGGTCCAGGGTCACGTGCAAGTTTTGTCATGGAATAGAACAACTTTTGCTATTGATATTAACTGTGAGAATCAAGGTCACATTTCCATACTCTTGCATCCACTGTATAGTAAGTCCAAGTGCCTGCTTACTAAGCGCATTTTGGAAGAAACATCTTGGGTTCTCATCTATTATATATGTAGAATGGTTCCTTAGGTTAAGGTTCACACACACACACACACACACACACACACACACACACACACACACCAACTAGGTACTATGGATAGAACATTGGACCTAGAGTCAGAAAGACCTGAATTCCAACCTTCAAACATTTACTCGCTGTGTGAGTGACCCATATTTTATTTGACAGATGACATTTAAACAAAAAATTATTTATGATGTATGAGAATCAAAAGGAGCACAGGCAGCAATCCAGATGAACTCTCCCAGCGTTCCTCTCTAAACAATGTCAAATTAACTCCGAAAACCAAATTTTGGAATTGGCAGAGGCAACAAAAGGTTAGAATGAGATGTTTTACCAACCCAGGACAACTTAGGAAAGGTCTGTGGCACTGGGGTGGGAGCCAGCCCAGAGCACACAAGCAGTGGCTGAGATAGTGGTAGCAAGCCTCAGGTTCTCTTAGCCCAGAGATGGTAAGAGGATTGGACCATTAGTCAGAAAGAGATGATCGGAAACCAGTTTCTGATTATAGCTGGTACAGATGGGCAATTCTATGATCAATAGCATTTCCTGGTCACAGTTCCAAATATTTGTGGTTTATCACATGGAAGCAAGGACTTGTTACAGTTCCAAGGTAGAGAGGAGCACTAGTGCTTATAGTTGCAGGGGAGCAGGACCCCTTCTGGGATAAAAACCAAAGCACCGATCAGGAGAGCAGTGACCACACACCTCTCAGGAAAACACCAACTTGGAAGCAATAAAAACTTACAGACCCCCAGAATTAGTTCTGAAAACAATAGCACCTTAGAAGCTTAGAACTGAGCCTCTTCATCAGAAGTGAGCAGAGCTCAATTTTAATATAAAGTGCAATCAAGAAATAAGTTGGATAAATGACTTGATCTTAAAAAACTACCACAGTGACAGAGAAGACTAAAACATTAACTCAGAAAAGGGCAACAATGTAAAAAAAAAAAAAAAAAAAACCAGCTACAAGTGAAACCTCAAAGAAAAATGATACTTGTATCCAAGTTCAGCAAGAATTTCTGGAAGAGTTAAAGAAATAGATAAGTGGTATAAAAAATTGGGAAAAGAAATGAGAATGATACAAGAAAATTATAAAAAGGGAACTAATAGCTTGGTAAAAGAGGCACCAAAATACTGAAGAAATTAATACCCTAAAAACAGAGTTGGACTAATGATAAAGGAAGTACAAAAATTCACTGCAGAAAAGAACTCCTTTAAAAGGCCAAAAATGAAAAAAGAGAAACAAAAAACATCAAAGAAAAATAATTTCTTAAAAACTAGAATGGGGGGGGGAGGGAGCTAGATAGCACAGTGGATAGAGCACTGGCCATGGAGACAGGAGAACCTAAGTTCAAATCCAGCCTCAGACATTTAATACTTACTAGCTGTGTGGCCCTGTGCAAGTTGCTTAACTCCAATTGCCAAACCAAATCAAACCAAACCAACAAAAATTAGAATTGGCCGAGTGGAACCTAATGACTCTATGGGACATCAACCAATAAAACAAAATCAAAAGAACAGGGAAAAAGAAGAAAAAGTGAAATGTCTCATTAGAAAAAGAATTGACTTGGAAAATAGATCAAGGCAGGATCACTTTGAGAATTATTTGACTACATGAAAGTCATGATAAAAAAAGAGTCTAAATATCATCATTCAAGAAGTTATCAATATGGTGATATGTTTTGCATGATTAAAGATGTGTAACCTATCACTTTGCTTACTGTTTCAGGGAGAGGAGAATTAGGAAGAAAGAGAAAATTTGAAACTCATAATTAAAAAAAATGTGAACATGAAAATTGATCTTTACATGTAACTGGGGAAAATAATATATTATTAAAATTAAAAATTAACAGCAAAAATCACTAAGGAATTATCAAGGAAAATGGCCCCAATATCTTAGAGAGGCTAAAACAGAAATTTTTAAAAACCCATTGATCACCTCCTGAAAGAGATCCCAAATGAAAATTCCCAGAAATATTATAGCCAAATTATAGTGTTCTTAGATCAAATAGCCAGAAGGAATCCAAAGATTGTGGAGACAGAATCAAGATAATGTAAGATTTAGCAGCTTCCATGTTAAAAAAGCAGAGAACTCCGAATATGATATTTTGGAAGGCAAAGAAATGGATGTTTAATGAAATAGAGGGCTTGCAAGCATTCCTTGTGAAAAAACCGAAACTTAATAAAGATCTAACATTCAACCACAAACATAAACAGGTAGTAAACAAAGTAAACATGAGTAAACAAAAATCATAAAAGACTCAATAAACTTGAACTGTTCACATTCCTATGTGGGATGATGATATGTGTAACTCCCAAGAACTTTATTATTATTAGATCATAGATAGAGGACAAAGGTATGAGTTCATTATATTGGGATGAGCTTCAAGAAAAAAACTGAAGGGGTGAGAGAGATACACTGGGAGAAAGGAGAAGAATGGGGAAATTTTTCTCATATGAATGAGAAAGAAAAACTTTATAGTGGAGGAGAAAGGGGATAGGGTGGGCAATGTTTTAACCTTATTCTCATTGGAAGTATTTCAAAGAGGGAAGAATATATTTGTCCGTATACACATATACATACACACAAAATCAGTTGGATATAGAAACATATCTCATCCAATAGGGAAATAAGAAGAGAAGGGAATGAGACATATGGAGAAGAGTAATGATCAAAAGAAGGGCAGATTAAGGAAGGCAGTGTTCAGAAGCAAGACCAAATTTTGAGGAGGGACAGGATAGAGAGAGAGAGAAGGATAAACAGAAGAAAATAGCTTTGAATGTGAATGAGATGAGCTCACTCATAAAACAAAAGCAGATTGCAGAATAGATTAGAAACCAGAATCCAACAATATGTTGTTTACAAGAGACATAGTTGAAACAGAAAGACACACATGGAGTCAAAATAAATGGCTGGGGCAGAATCTAATAAGCATCAGCTGAAGTTAAAAAAAAAAAAAAAAGACAGGTGTTGTAATCATGATCTCAGACAAAGCAAAAGCACAAATAGACCTACTTAAAAGAAATAATCAGGGAAACTGCATTTTACTAAAAGATACCATAGACAATAAAGTAATATCAAAAAATTTACAGAAAATTTCTCTAATAATGTCTTCTTTTCTCAAATGTGTAGATAAATGAATCAAATTTAATTATCTAAT
The DNA here is from genome assembly GCF_048593235.1 of Sminthopsis crassicaudata. NCBI lineage: Eukaryota > Metazoa > Chordata > Mammalia > Dasyuromorphia > Dasyuridae > Sminthopsis > Sminthopsis crassicaudata. The sequence goes on along the minus strand of NC_133621.1, from coordinate 36,205,951 downwards.
TTAGTATTTTTTTCTTCAATTACACATGCAAATATTTTTAAAATTCATTTTTAAACCTTTGAGGTCCAATTTCTTTCCCTTCTATTCCTCAAATGAGAAGATAAGCAATTTGGTGTAGCTTATACATATGTAGTCATACAAAATATTTCTATGATATTCATGTTGTAAAAGAAAATACAGATTAAAAAACCCTCAAGAAAAATAAAAATATTTTTAAAAATTATGCTGCAATCTGTATTCAGATATCATCAGTTCTTTTTTTTTCTGGGGATCAGTAGCATTTTTCATCAAACTCCTTCAGAGTTGTCTTGAATTGTTGTATTATTGAGAATAGCTAAATCATTCACAGCTGATCATCTTACAATATTGTTATTACTTTCTATACAGTATATTTAATTTTGCATCAAGAGCATCCTGTTAATTTCTTATAGCTCAATAGTATTATATCATAATCACATATCACAATTTGTTCAATTTCCCAGTTGAAGGTCATCCACTCAATTTCCAATTCTTTGTTCCCAAGAAAGAGTTGTCATATATATATATATATATATATATATATATATATATATATATATATATATATATATATATATATATATAAAGCTCCTCTTCCTTTTCATCAAAATGAATCAAATTTACAAAAATTAGAGCCATTCTCTGATCTTTTTATAATCATGAAAAATATACTTTATATCAGCATTGATTAGAGAAACACAAATTAAAATAATTCTAAAGAATTATCTCATACTATCAGAAATGACAAATACTGGAGGGGATGAGGAACTGGTCCAATTCTGGAAAACAATTTGGAACTATGCCCAAATAGCTATAAAACAGTTCATAGTCTTTAACTCAACAATAATAGCAGTATTAGGTCTGTACCCCAAAGAAATCACAGGAAAAGTAAAAGGACTTCAGTGTACAAAATATTTATAGCAGCTCTTTTTTGTGGTGATAAAGAATTGGAAATTGTGGGAATGTTTATCAATTAGGGAATGGTTGAACAAGTTAGGGTATATGATTGTGATGGAGTACTACTGTGCTATAAAAAATGAAGAGGGGGGGGTGGTTTCAGAAAAGAAAAAAAAACATGGCAAGATCTATATGAACTGGTGCAAAGTGAAACGAGAAGAACAGGGAGATCATTATGAGCAGAAAGGACAATGTCTGAATAATGATAAACTATGAAAGATGTATCCACTCTTATCAATACAGTGATCTGAGATGATGCCAAAGGACACAGGATGAAAAAATTGCTATCCACTTCCAAAGAGAACTGATGAACTGAATGGAGATGATTGAAGTATAATTTCCTCACTTTCTTTTCTTCCTTTTTGAATTTGGCTAATACAGAAATATGTTTTTCATGATTTCACATGTATAATTAATTGATACCATTTTGCTTGCCTTCCTAGTGGGTGGGAAGAAGGGAAAGAATGTAAATAGAAAAGAACATTAAAAATAAATAAATATTTTGAAAAAAAAACCAAAAAACTTTTTTTTGGTCCAGAGAACTAAAGGACATGTACAATGATGAATCTGTGCTATATTCTTGCTACATAGTCTTTCCATACCTGTTAGATAAACTTTTTTTTTTGTTAAATGGAGAAAAATTAATATAATGACCATGCATCCCACCTTTTGTAAGAAACCCGTTAGTTACCTCTAATTTATTTTGTATTTATTGTGATTGTGCACAATTGTTCAGGTGTAGTCTCCCCCATTAGTCTGTGAACTCTTTGGGAGCAGAGTTCTATATTCTAGAGTGCTAGCATAGAAATCAAGATTCCCAAACTTCAGTTGTAGATATTATGTAATTAGAGAAAGTGAATGTTCAGTCTGTTGGCATATTATCTGCTTTATGTCCTAAGTGTGGAAAACCAGAAAACTTGTGGCAACATGCTGTTTGTTTTTTACATGTGTCTATGAAAGCATTGTAATGGTTATATTTGAAAACCAAATCCTCTTTCCGTCCTGCTCCAGCCTAGGGCCATTTTGGCTAGGCAAGAAGAATGAGCACACAAAGGGTGGTCGAAGGGTAAGAGGAAGAACCCTTTTTTTAAAAATAGAAGTCACACAATAAAACCAATTTTCCATCATGTGGTTCCTTTTAAGTTACAAAGATTTATGAGTTGGAGATTAGAATATCTGTCTTTGAAATTTTGGACAGTTTTTAAGTGCCTGGATTGAAGCCACCTTTCTAGGAACAGGAGATGAGGCAAATTGTTACTGGGTGGATGGGGGGGGAGAAAACTCAGTTATTTTGAGAGTATTCTCTTCATCAACAAGAGGGCAATTTACTGTAGGAAATTACTGGATCTTTTTGGTTTAAATGAAGCATCCCTTGTGGCTAATAGTGTTGTAGCTTTTAAATAACTTCCTACCATAGATCTGAATACTAGTCAGTATTTTTTAAGCATTAGAAATATCTTTTAAAATCTCTGGAAATAAAAGAGGTAGCCATCCATTAAGAGCAGCTGAATAAATTGAATAGAAATGTAAGAGAATGTTTCTGCATCCTTAGAAATGACAACAGAGGAATTCAGAGAAACTTGGGAAGGTTTACATGAACTGCTGCAGGACTCAAGAAGGGAACTAAACCCATCAGAACTAGAATAATGTCCTGTAAGTGAAAGCAACATTCTGATTTGTTATCATAACTTCTCTCAGTCCAAGGGAACCAATGTTGGGCTAACACTTTCCTCCTATCAGCAGGGAGATGGGGGATGATGGATGTGGGAGGTGGTATACACTGTCAGACTCAGTTTCCTGAAGTGTTTTTCTTGGTTGCAGTGAAGAATTTATTAGTAGTTGCTGTGTGTAGGGGAAGACAGTGATAAATTTTTTATTAAAATAAAAAAATGCAATGTGCTTAAATGAGAAAAATAATAAAAATATAATTTAAGAGATAATTCTAGGGTAAGTACTCTAAACAAATATTGAGACTATTTCAATAGTCTGACTTTTTTGACTTTTGACTGATCTGCAGAATAAAAAACTAAATTAAAATTAATACATAAAATAAAATTTAAAAATAATGTTTTCTGAAGCTATATTCTTTATATCATTTTCATTTTATTGTCCTAAGTGCCAGATTCTGGGTGTGCATTTTTTAGTGTTGGATAGGACTCTCTTACCCCACACTTTGTCCCTGATTGTTTTGAAGAAGTCCAGATTCTCTGTGGCCAATCCATTCTCCCCACTTCTCCAGGCTCCCTCCCCTCTGCCTTTTGATTCCTGGCAGACAGTAATGCACATACATCTCATCATGCTGGCTTCATGGACAGAAAAGTCAATACCCATCTCTTGGATTTTCCAATTCTGTCATTTTGACCTCTGTAGATTTCTTACAGATTGTAGGGGTGAGGTGAGGGGAATGGCAAGGAATGAGTAACTTGATTCTAATGATCTATACGGTAGTCATTGGAAAACAAATCCTTTTGCCCAGTTTGTCATCCAAAAAGCTTATAGAGAGGTGGAACGTTCAGACAGTGCATCCAAGGGGCACAGACTTTGTTCCCATTATCTAATCTCCATTTTGAAGGACTTGGCATTTTAGCAGAATTGGATTTCACAAAAAGCATCCCTTTTTAACTACAAAGGAAAACCAAAGATGGGCAACAGAATTTACTAAGTTACTTTCTCCCCAACTTTTTACAGACTGGTTTTAAACTATTATTTTACCATCAAGATGGGGAATTATATATGAAAAAAGCATATAGATAAATTTCTTATGGACATCTTTGTGGATTTCCCTTTTGAAGGTTTTCTAACGTCAAGTAAAGAAGTACAAGTCAGAACCAACATTTGGATGAGAACACCTGGGCTTTGCAAAATAGTCATTCGTGGTCCTTCAGCATTGACAAACAGCTGAATTTAGGACATACGTAGAATAGTTAGTAAACCACAAGTATTTATTAAGTACCTACTGTGCACCAGGCGCAGATAGTAGAAATGCAAAGCACCAATCCTGTTCTCTAGAAGTTACCAGATGACAAGTTTCATCTTTACTCCACCTAGTGTTTGCATTCCATGGGAGCTTTCCTGGCTCCTTTGTTTCACCCCCTCTAAGCTCTCTATATAGGATCCACCTTAGAAATAACCCCATCAGGTTCCAAGATATTCTCTCTCCCATGCCCTCCCTAGCCAATGTCTTTGAGGTCAGGTTTCATCATGATCTTGGACACATCTCTTAGTGTTTGTCTCAGGTGGTTATCCTGGCTCTGCTATCACTGGTTTAAGCCCTGTTCCTTGACCTTCAGAAAAGAGAGTTCTTCTTCTCTTTTAATCTTCTTTCCACTAAATTTAAGAGCAAATGCTGGTGCTACAAAGGAAAGAAATCATCAGAGACAAATCCCACATTTTGCAAAATTATTCCTAGTGGAATTCTTTAGAGGGAATACCTTTAGAGATCAGTAAGTATCAAATAGGTTTGGACTGGACCTAGGATTTCTTTTATTTAAGGAACTTCCATTAAGGAAACTCCCCCAGATAGTATGGACCAGCATTTTGTCTTCAATTTAAGATCATAGAGTTGCCTCTGACATTGAAAAGTGACTTAATCACAGTCACACAGTCAGTATGGGTAGAAGGTAGAATTTAAATCTGAGTTTTCCTGTCCCTGAGATCCACTCCATCTAATCTGCCATGTTATTTATTGATAGGATGTACAGTGGAGTGAGAGCTGCTAGGGAGTGCCCTCATGCTGGAGTCAGGAAAAATCTTCTTTGTGAGTTCAAATAAAGCCAGTTGTGTGACCCTGTCAAGTCACTTAATTCTGTTTATCTCAATTTCCTCATTTGTAAAATGAGCTGGAGAAGGAAATGACAAATCACTCCAGTCTCTTTGACAAGAAAACTCCAACTACGGTTGAGTTGAAAACAACTGAACAACAGTGGAGTAATTTTTCCCCCTGAAGAATAATTTTCACCTAAGTTGTTTGTTTTTTTTTTTTTTGGGGGGGGGAATTGTGTTTACATTTTACCAATTACAATGGACCAAAAGCTATTAGGATTTTCAGTTTTATTCCCTTCTCAGACGAAGCATTGACATAAATTATGCCATCATAAGATCAAAGGTAGATCTCCTTTTCTTTTATTTCTAACTAGCATTTGGAAGAAGCCTTATCTCTCTGACAGTAGCAAAATATAAGTTCTAGGTCTATAGGCAAAACTTTTAATAAGCAAAAGAGTACTTAGTTAGGAGTCCTGAGTTCAAAGAGTCAGGAGGAAAATCTTGTCTTTGACACTTATGGGATCAAGGGCAAGTCACTTAATCACTGCACCTCAATTTCCATATCTGTAAAATGGCAAAGATAATATTTACCTAACTATGTCACAGATTTGTTCAATTCAAGAAACAATTCCTAATGGTTCACAGCATGCCAACCACCCTGGATATAAATTCAAAAATGAAACAGCCTATGTCTGCCTTCCAGAATGACCTTGTTTAGGAGACAGTGGAACCTAATGTGGCACTAAAGTGGCATCTGGGAAATATGATTTGACTTTTACTAGTGACTCACAAAACAAAGGTGTCCTCTTTCTTGGTCTAGAGATTCTTCTATGAACTTGGAGTTTGAAAGAATATTTGGATGGAAGGAGATTCCCATAAACCAAGACACAAATGACTGGTAATAAATATGAAGAATAATGCCAGGAAGACAAAAGGTCCCCATGACCTGGGTGTGTGTGTGTGGGGGGGGTTGTTTGTTTTTAAAAATACTAAGATAGAAGACAGCTAGGGTGAAGCAGTGGATAGAGCACCAGCCCTGAAGACAGGAGGACCTGAATTCAACACTTAACTCTTAACATTTCCTAGCTATGTGACCCTGGGCAAGTCACTTAACCCCAATTGCCTCCGCAACAAAACAAAAAAAACCCACAAAGGTATAGGTGATATTGTTTTGTTTTTTGTTGTTTTGCTAAAGTTGAATTTGGTAAAGAAGATGAACTTAGGGATCATTGCCAATTGAGTATGGAGAGAGAAGGAGAGAGAAGGAGAGAGAGAGAGAGAGAGAGAGAGAGAGAGAGAGAGAGAGAGAGAGAGAGAGAGAGAGAGAGAGAGAGAGAGAGAGAGAGAGAGAGGAGAGAGAGAGGGAGGGAGGAAGAGAGGGAGAGAGAGAGAGAGAAAAAAAGAGAGACAGAGAATGAGACATTTTGCTATTTTATTTCCATTTTTCCCCACCAATTTTGAATTAGAAAATTAGAACATCATTAAATGAGAATTAAACCCCTCTGTAGGAAAAAAGAAAATGCCGGAACTTGAAGGAAATATCAATTTCCAGGCACAGATAGATTCCATTCCAAGGTACTAAAAAGACTTGCAGACATGATTACAGACCACTGAGAAATCATAGAGGAAGGTCAACCTGATGGAAGATTAGAAACAAGCAAACACAATTCCAATTTACACAAAAGAGGATTATGAAAAATAAAGACCCATAAACTTGACAACAATCCTCAGAAAAATTCTAGCATGAAGTACTGAAGATGGTGACTTATGAACTCCTAGGAATGCAGAATTTTAAAAAAGAAAAAGATTCATGAAAAAGCCTTGTCAAAATAAACACATTTCCTTTTTAGATAGTGGTAAGGTTTTTTTCTTTTGATAGTTCATCAAGGGCTGAAATAGACAAATGATCTAGCATGTTGAATTTGGCTTGGGAAATCAGTAGACAACACAATAAGTTTTTTTTTTTTTTCGGTTTCTTATGGGTTTGGAGCATGGAGACTTCCAGGAAAGGATGATGGGACATGAGGCACAAATCCTAGGAGAGGTAGCTTTTGGACTAACAGGAGAGATCCTATGACTTTGGAAGTCTTCAGGAAGAGGCTGGATGACAACTTAATGGAAAGGATGAAAAGGAGATCACCACTTAAGCATGAGTTGGAAAGTTGACCCCCTGGAATCTTTTCAAATGCCGAGATTCTGTGTCCATTCACATTAAGCAAAAGCATTGACCCTCCAAAATGTGATAAAGAAGAATTAATAGCTAAACATAAAATTGGAAAGTTACTTATTTTTTTTTTAAAATTTGCCTCTCCCCCAACTCTACTAAATCATATTATCCATGGGGCTAAAATCCAAGAACCATGAGTCTTTTCCATTATAAGAAACCTTCAGAAATAGTTAGGTTTCCAAATGTACTTTTCTGGGCATACAAGTTATTGGTGACCAATATTATGTTTTTCTTTGTAATCATGCCCTAAACTATCATTGAGATAATATTTCTCTGAACATTAAATTTTGGAAACAAGAGATTTAGTCACAAATTTGGTAATTTATGCTTTAAATTTAGAACCATTGTGTAATGACAGCCATTCAGATAAAACCAATCAACATAAATTGTATAAGAAGTCTTTCTGCTATTTTTCTTCTGAGATTTTGTAAGATTTTTTTTATCAGACTTTAAAATTGTTAAGTAAGCATTTGTTCATCCTTTTCTATTGTAATGAGACCAGGCAGCTGGGTGGCACAGTAAATAAAGTGCTAAGTCTAGAGTCAGGAAGACCAGAGTTCAAAACCAACCTTAAACACTTCCAAGCTATCTGATCCTGGGCAAGACACTTAATCTTTGTGTGCCTTCCCTATTAGTAGAAATAATAATACATAGAGAGGTATTGTGAGAATTAAATTAGATAATATTTAGGAAGGGTTTAGACAGTGATTAGCACATGCAATTTTTCGGTTATCTGAATTGCATCTGAATTTTCATGGCCCATTTTAAGGTTTTGTGGCAAATTTACTATAGTGGTTTATGATTTTGTTCTCCAGCTCATTTTAAAGATGAGGAAACTGAGGCAAAAATAGAGTTAAGTGATTTGCTCAGGATCACACAGCTAACAATGTATCTGAAGACGGATTTGCACTAAGGAAGATGTCTTCCTGACTCTAAGCCCCAGCATTCTATTATGTCATCTAATAAATGCTCGTTCCTTTTAATCCCCTAAAAGTTTTAATCTTTTATCTTTACAAGTTCCACTCTGGGGCTCAGTAGCCTCATTAATGACTATCTCACATTGTTTATCATTTTCAACAATTAGCAATCATATTTCATTTTCCTACCCATCTTCCCAATAGAAAGGGTCTATCAATGGAATCCCCTATGGCCTCACTAACCATTCCTGAAACATTCCAGCCTGAAATGCCCCTCCTTAACCCCAGTCCCTTAGTTATATTGTCTCTTCCTATTACAATGTAAGCTCATAGAGGGCAAGACTGTTGCTTTTTCAATTGTATCTTATCTAGTGTTTGGTGCACAGTATTTCCTTTATAAATTGTTTTTCATTCACTTATTCACTCTTTAACACCTAAGAGTGGAGAAGCTCAAACATTTTGTTCATTGTTTCATGCTAGAGTTTTCAAAGGTAAAAACCAATTTCAAAAAAAAAATTGTGAGAAAGTTGACTACGTCATATACTGACATGTCTGTTTTCTATCATGGACCAGATTTTTGTAGTAATGGGCACTGACTAAGACTATTAATCAGACATCGCCAGAATTACTTGAAAAACATTGCAAAACTGTTCTGGATCAAAAGTTACAACAGAGAGAGATTTGTCACATGTCAGATAAGGGAAGTGTCAGGAATGTTGGTGAGATTTTTGAAAATTTTGTGTAGATCTTTCTGTGGGAACTTTTAGTACCATTAGTGGAGATTGTCCCTTGTAGTTACTAAATAAATTTAATAGAGATAAGACATTACCGACATCTTAAGGCTATTTGGTCATTGTGCTAGAGTGGATGGTCTCCATCAATTAATAATTTTAGTGATGAGGAAACAAACTGATGGAAGCTCAGTGACTTGCTCTGGTTCACACAGCTAGAACTAGTAAGACTTCCGAGTTTGGTGGAACTTACCAGGTTTTGTTCTCCCTTGGAATAGAAGTAGCAGCTTAGAATACCCAAGATCATCTCTTTGCCACAATTAGGCATCAACACATACTTTTGCAGAAGTGTTGCCCTAACTGGTTTCAAGTCATTATTTCAAGCCCTGTTTCTGTTGGGAAACATCAGATGCTCATCTCTCTCCCCCGCCCCACCCCACTTAAAGAGCAATATAAATATCAGTTCTTCCTCCTCCTCCTCCTCCTCCTGCTCCTCCTCCTCCTCCTCCTCCTTCTTCTTCCTCCTTCTTATTTCTTCTTATTATTTCTTGTCATTATCTCCCAGTCATCACCAAGTCTCCAGTCCAGACAAAGCTTCATTCTCTGAGTCTCCCATCAATTATAGAGCAATATAGGGGTGTGCTAATATATATTTAATACCACACACTTTAAAAGTTTAATTTGCATTATTACAATTTCTTAAGTACAGACAATCAATAAAACAATAGAAAAAGCTCTGGTGTGTGGCATGAAATGTTTACACTGGAAATTGAACTAGGGCCAGGGTTAGAACGGCCTCTAGAACACCCCTGGTAAAAGGCTTCTTTCCCTCTAACTCCTTCTCTTGGTAGTATTTTTTGTACATGTGGTTGTAAAGGTGGGAAAAGTCCTTTTCAGACTTGGACTGGCCACATGTGAATATGAAGAAGCCATGGCTGCATTTGTACTTTTCTCTACCTACTTATCTATATTGAAGAACTGAATTTGAGAACTTAATTATCCTGAAGCCTAGATCTTTTTAACTGTTATTGGGCAGATAATTGTTATATGGTTCACAACCTGGTTTTAACAGATTGAAGGTTGATGTGTCTTGACACATCATTATCTTTTTATTTAATATTATATTATCATTTTACTTATCTGACAGAGAGACTTAATTAAGAGAAAAAAGGCCAAAGAAAAATCTAATTCAAAGATTGGGCTCCTTAACTTTTATATTGTGGATTCCTTTGGTAATTTCTTTTAAATACATAAAATAAAATCCAAATTTTACAAAGGAAACCATTGTTTTGAAATCCATTTGTCAAAATATTTTTTTTAGATAACTAGTTTACATATCCCAGATTAAGGAGGTGATAGGGTTTCTGGGGTGCAGCCAGACTCTCACTGTACAGGGCCACCAAATGTCGGGGTTCAGGAACATTGAACCCACAAAGTATATAGGAATTATAGTCTCACAAGGTATCTCAAAAGAATTGTAGCCTTAGACCTTTTCCAAATCAAGAGGCAAAGATTTAATTATGCTGCTAGAAGAGGAACTACATTCATAAGGGTTTTTAGCAAAGAAAAAGGGTTTTAGCAATTAACAAAGGGGAAGATTCCATAAATCAGAAGACTTTATTAAGGAGGAAGGCACTATTAAAGCATCGCAAGTTTCTTAGAGAACTTAAGACTGCATAAGGCAGGCTAGTGGAGATTACCCCAGGCTAACCCTAAAAAGGAGTTAGGGTCCTAATAGGCAGTAGCAATAGTGACTAAAAAATGGAATAACCCTAAAAAGAAGTTAGTTCTACAATAAGTTCTTTTTTAGTGGGGATATAACCTTGGGGATTGACATCATAACTTGGCTTTCTGATTGGATAACAGTAACTATAGAGTTATTATAATGGTTTTGGTAATACAAAGAATTAGGCTAGGAATTCAACCGAGAATAGGACTGTAATAAAAGTCCACTTAAAGGTAACAAAAGGCCTAATCAAAATCAAAAGCTCCACTTATAATACTATCAATGCTCCTTCTTGCTTGTCACAGAGAGTAGTATGGCTTCCAGATTGTTTACTGTAATTCAGGCTCTCTCTGTCACCTCCCACCTAGCTACTAAGGACTTCATCAGAGCTATGGACTAAAGACTTTAACTCGTTGGTGTAGCAACCCCCTCTTTCTTAGAAAAAAGACTAAGGCTCTTCTGCTGGGGATACTAGGGACCTCAGGGGTCAACACTTTGAAAGAATAAGATGGTGGAGGCTTATTTTTAGTCCTAGAACAGGAATTTTCTGCTTTTTCTAAAAGAACTAGAAAACGCCTACAGACATTAAGCAAGCATGGAAACCAAGAAACAGATGGCCAAGGATTTTAGCTGAGTTAGAAAGTGGAATAAGCCAAGCAACAATTGGCAGAAGCAAGAACTGAGCAACTACCAGAAGAAACTACAAGTTGGATCAAGGGAAGATTACTAGCAGGAATTGTGTCTGGGGGAGTAGAGTGACAACACCAAAACAAAGCAACATCCAAGGCATGAGCTTTTCTTCATATGTGTGCCCTGCTGCCATGTGCTCCCTAATTATACACCTTTCTACCTTTGTTCCCTACAGGAACCAACTCTTCCCACTAGAACTCTGTATGAAGAGTCTGCCCTGGGTTTATGGGGGAAATGCTTTGTTGCAACCTTTTATTTTCATTCCGTTTCATTCCATGGCTTTTCATTTGTGTCTTCTGTCTTACTATTAAAAGTAAACACATCAGTGGGGGCTTGTGAGCTGCGCTTTTAGAGAATGAAGAACCACAGAATTGAACTTCAGGCAGAAAGTTCAGAGGTGCTCTACACTAATAATAGAGACTCATATTTCTTGTCATGGTGACTAAGCCCCATGTGGCAGAGATTACAAACTACATGGAAAGTCCCCTAAAATATTTTTGTGCCTCCAGACTAATCCCTTATCCAATAGAAGCAGGTAACCATCTTATAACCACTTAGGTCACTGACTGTGCTGATTAAGGCTTTTATGTCAGTGTGGTACAGTGGATAGAATCAGCTTTGAAGCCAAGAAGATATAGGTCCAAGTATCCTGTGACACACATTGTTGGATTCTGGGTTCTTGACATTCTAGGCACCCCACTAAGACTATAAATTGCAGGGAATGTGTAAATTTACATTGTTAGACGGAGTTTGTTACCTGGGAGTTCCTTATATCAATGGAACCACACAGATGGTTTCTAAACTTGTTAATCCTTCAAATCCCTTTTTTTTCATCTATCCTTTCAACCCCTTCCTCCCCCACATCTCAAATCAGGCATCTCATTGAAAAAAAGCCAAATTGAATTTACCAAAGAGACTACAGGATTTGTAATCATCTGTAACCCAGCACATCTGTGCCAAAGCATTAACTCTAGCCAGAAAAGCCAACTGCCCAAAAAACAATATAGGAATATTGGAAACAGTACAGGAAAGAGGAATGGGTTATGTTTATATTATAGTTTTTGACAAGTCTCCATTTGCAAATAGATTGATCAGGACTCTCCATATTTGCAGTTTAATGAATCCATGCTAAGGTAGAACTGCTTAAAATGAAAGAAAGCTTTTTATAATTTGCTGGGTTTCACAACCTTGTCATTAAACATTTATATTTTATGTTTTGTTATTCAGGACCATAGGGTTGTAGATTTAGAACTGGGAAGAACATTAGAGTCCACATAGTCCAATCTCTTAAAGATGAGAATGATTAAATAACTTGTCTAGGAACAGATACAGCAAGTGGTAGACTAGAATGCCCATAACTGTTCTGCATTTCTAAAATCCAAGACATTATTTTTTCCCCTTATTTTTGCTCCATTCCAACCCTTTGCTTCCAATTTCCCAATTCATATTTCTGACAGGACAATTTTCAGTCTCCTAAGCCTTAACCATTTGGCTAAATTTGATGGCTGCTTCTATCTTTGACATCATCCAGACTGTACCAAGAACTATTCAAAACTGCTGTATAATCTCTAGGAAAAGCAGACATAGCATAGCAGAATGGATGGAGTGCTAGATTTGATATCAGAAGATCTGGGTTCTAATATTACTTCTAAACTCTTGGATATTTCATAGACATTTCATATTCAACATGTCCAAAGAGAATTCATGATCTTTTGCCTGAAACACCCTTTTCTTTTCTACTTTCTTATGACCGCCAAAAGCTCAAAATCTCGACCTTGATTCCCCATTCCCACAGACCTCACATATTCAATATGCTGTTGAGTCATCATTTCTACTTTCACAAAATCTCTTCTTTTTGTACCTTGTCTATTTTCATAAGCTTCTATCCTGCTTCAGACCCTTATTACCTCTCATCTGGACTACTATTCTCTCAACTACCTCAAATCTCTGTTCATTCCAATATATTCTCTGCTCAGCCAACAAAATGATTTTCTTAAACCACAGATCAGGTCTGACCATGTTATGATCCACCAAGTCCACCCCCAATAAACTTCAAAGCATCCCTATTACTTCCACAATCAAATATAAAATTCTCTGTTTGACATTTAAAGCTTTTTGTAGAATGATGTTATAAATTTATTTTGTATTATTTTAGGTTATACATATACATTCATGTTGTACATATTTCTATATATATCATGGTGGGAGAGAAAAACAGAAAAATAAGGGAAAAGCATGAGGAACAAAAGAAGAAACAAAAAGGTGAAAACTGCATGTTGATCCACCTTCAGTTTCCATACAATTGTCTCTGGATACAGATGGCGTTTTCCATCCAGAGTTTATTGAGATTTCCTTGGATCACTGAATTGCTGAGAAGAACCAAGTGATACTGTTATAAATTAAGAAAATGTCTTCATGTTTGGGATTTCAGGAACTGAAGGGTATAAAAGTATTTGGAAAGCATTTGAATGAAGATTAATGGAGAGGGAAATAGAAGTGATATTATCATGGGAGTATACCGGAACCCATTTGCACAGCAGGAAGAAATGGACATTGAGTTTAAGAAGTAGAACAGAAGCTGAAATGGCATGCTAGTGATAGAGGATTTTAATTCTTTGGACTGTGCTAGAGGTATTGATCTGCCAAAAGCAGAGCACATAATACAATCTGTATCTGCATTAATGATTATTTCATTGTTAGAGAGATGGAAGAAGTAAAGAGAGAAAATGTTATTCTGGCCCTGAATCTGACCGACAAAGAAGAGCTGATTGAAAAAAATAGAAATTGTGCAGCCCGTAAGAGATAAGTGATTGCTCTATTTTAGAATTCAGGATAAAGGAGAGAAAAACTGGGCCTTGTCTATTATGCACTCTCGTTTGGGAAAAGTAGATTTCAGAGTGGTCAGAGAAAGGATAGGATGCCACAGTCTAAAACCCTACAGGAAAAGTTGGCCCTGGAAGGACATGATGTCCTTGAGAAGAAATGCTAAAAATGCAAAAAGAAATTATTCCAATGGGGGAGGGAAAAGAGTGAGAACTATAAAAAAGGGATTGGTATGGCTAGACAGGAAATTCAATGACCATCATCAATGGTAGATAGAAGCAAGGGCAGATCCCAGAGCATGAAAATAAAAACAGGTCCATGATCCTGTTAGAACATCCAGAGTATTAAAGTTCTGTAGTGGTAGGAGAGTTAACTCATGGTGCCATAATTCACAGAATCTTGGAGTCAGGAAGAACTAATAGATCTGACCTCTGATACTCACTAGCTGTGTGGCCTTGGCCAAGCTAGCCAGTTTCTGTTTCAGTTTCCTCATATGTAAAAATAGAGATAAGAATCACAAAATTGTTGTGAGGATCAAATAAGTTAATATCTGCAATGTATAAAGCAGTGCCTGACACATAGTAGGTATTTAGCAAATGCTCGTTTGCTCTCCTTTCTTTCTTCTCCCCACCTCTTCCATCAATGACCATGGTCTTTGAATTACAGGAAGAACACTAATAGTTCATAGAGAGTAGCATTTGAGCTGTTCTTTAAAGGATGTGTAGAAAATCAATAGGTACCAAAAAGAGAAGGGAAATATTTCAAGTGTAGGAGACAATGTAAGCAGATAGATCCATGGAGAAAAAAAACAAGTAATTATTAAGTACCTGCTGTGTACCAGGTCTTGTTAGTCTTTGAGCTCCCAAATATACTGTTTTTTTGTTTTTTGTTGTTTTTTTGGTGGGCAAGTCTCATCTCCCTCTTCATTTTTATATGCCTTGATTCATGACTCCTTTCTAGGCATACTCCTTATTTGGATACCTTTGTAGAGCTGTGATTTTTATTAGTGTGGTCACTACCTCTATTAGTGCCAATTATTGTCCATCTCCATTTTCTCATCTTATGTGAATACATTACCATGGACGATCTCCCTAAATGTGCTAGAGTGTATTTCTACATAACCTTCAGGCTTATCTCTCAATTTCACAAAATGACTGAAAGATTTCATTTTTACAATGTTTTACAATAAAAACTGAATGCTGTGAAATTATAATGGGCAATCTGGGCTCTAAAACAGACATATGAGGAAGCACATCCTCCCAGCTCCTTGTAGAGATGGGGGATAATGGGCATGCAGCACTGCATAATGATAGAGTTTTCCAGTTGGCTAATAAGTTTCGCCATATTTCTCTCCTCTACTCACACAAATACATCTTTTTTTTAAAAAAATTAAAATGTATAGCTTTATGGGAAGAATATATATTGAGAAATATAGATAGTATAAAAAGCAAAAAGTATCAATAAAAATGATTTAAAATAGAAGGCTTTTCCCCTTACCTCATTAGCATTGTCTTTTCCCCATCCCATGCTCCTTTTCTTATACCATGCTGACATGTGCATCTTTGCAATCTGCTCTGTCCTATTACCACCATTACCAATCACTGTTACCATTACCAGTGTATTATTATCATTACGTGCTCTACATCTCTTTGTTGTCCTTTGAGAAAGCTACAATTTTGATTCTTTAGAAATCTCAGCATTTTGAAATTCATAGCCAAATATCATCATGGGAAGAATACCGGTGTTCAAAAGATATAGTTTTGAATGAGCTTGAGATTAGTAAAAACATCTGATTTAGCAAATGCAATGCAGTGTACTCCCCTTTTACTCTTCCTATGTAACTTTAGACCATTGACTCTATTTAGTATCCTTTATCAGCACTAATGGACTAAGTAGCCTTTCCACATGATCTGAGTGATACACAATTTTCATCCTTGATTTTTCCTCTACAAAAATCATTCTTTGTCTATTTAGTGTCCTCCTTTCAGTGTCACCTCATAAGTGTTCTTGCAATGATTCGGCTAGATTAGGTTTCACCTCAAGCTTCCTTTAAGTTCTTTTTCAATTCTTTTTTTTTTTTTTGCTCTTTTATTATAATAGATTCATAATCTTTTATTTGCTTCATTGTAATGCTTAAAAATGAGCTTGCATTTTAAACCCATGTTACTTTTGCTTCTTCTTGGTGATGAGATCAAATATTTGTCATCCAAGTTTATTTCTGCACTTTGGTAGCTTTCTTGTTATGGTAACTGTTTTACATTTTTCTCTTCTGCATTGGGACTTTCCCTATGCACTATCAATATATCATAGATCAGCAAAAGAAATTAAATGAGAATTTAGGGGGAGTTTTGCAAAAGCCTCAGATAACATGCAAAGGCCAACAAATGACATAGAAAAATATTTTTACTTTACATATAGCCTCTTACCAAATATTTAACCTAAACTTTACAATAAGATACTGTAAACATTATATAAGAGAAAAAGAAAAAATTCAGACTTCTTCATTAGTATAAAATTAGGGCCAAAATTTTTTACATTGGTTTTCCAGATTGTGGAGGTGCCATGCCCCTAACTCCTGCAGTGCAGAAGGGATAACGGTATATTATTTAAATTTGTCAATGAAATGGAATAATTGAATAAATATCTTTACTTTTTTCTATATTTTCTCCCAATGTTCATTGTTTATTTAAATAAACTGAGATGGAGTTGCTATATTTGCATGTGACTTTTTACCTTTATTCTTTCTTATAATTTAATGGCTTTCTTAATTTTTTATAATTATTTTATTTCATTAATTATTTGCCAATTACTTGTAAAAATTTTTAAACAATTTTCTTTTAAATTTTGAGTTTGAAATTCTCTTTCCTTCTCTCCCACCTGCTATAAAAGGCAAGTAATTTGATATCAATTATATATCTGAAGTCATGCAAGGTATAATTCCATATGAGCCATGTTTCTAAATTATAATAAACAAAATAATAAGAATAAAGAGAGTAAAAAAAGTGTGCTTCAATATGCAATCAGAGTTTATCAGATTTCTCTCATTGGAAGTAGCTAGCATTTTTTTCAGAATTGTCTTGATCTGAGATCATAAGTCTTCCATGGTTGATCATTGTACAATATTGCATTACTATATAAAACATTCTGCTTCTGCTCATTTCATTTTGGATGAGTTCATATTAGTCTTCTCATGTTTTTTATGAAACTATTCTGCTCTAACACAATAGTATTTTATCACAATGACATATCATAACTTGTTCAGCCATTACTCAATTGATGGGTATTCACTTGATTTCCAATTTTTTTTCTGCTAAAAAAAGAGCTACTATCAATATTTTGCACAAATAGGTCATTTCCCCTTTTCTTTAATCTCGTTAGGATACAGACCTGAAAGTGGTCAAAGGGTATGTATGCACTGTTTTATAGCCCTTTGGGTATAGTTCCAAATTGTTCTCCAGAATGGCTGGAACAGTTCACAACTCCATCAATAATGCATTAGTATTCTGAATTTTCCACATCCCCTCCAACATTTATTGTTTCCTTTTTCTGTCATATCAGTCGATCTGATAAGTATGAGCTGATAATCTTAGAGTTGAAAAATCCATCTAGTCTTAGGGATTTTTTTTTAATGCATCTCATTGATGGCTTGCTCAATTTCTTTTTCTAAGATTGAGGTATTTATTTATTTATCTATTTTCTGTTCTATTCATCTTATAATCTTGTAAACTTGTAATTATTTATAAATTTCAATTAGATTATCAGTTTTATTGACATTTAAAGAAGCAAAATGACTTCTAATAATTGTTTTAATTTCATCTTTACTAGTGTTACAATCACCCTTTCCATTTTCGATATCAGTAATTTGATTTTTTTATAAAATCAAATTAACCAACGATTTATTTCCCCCCATAAAACAGTTCCTAGTTTTATTAGTTCAATGTTTTTTTTTTACTTATTACTCTCCTTTGATTTTCAGGATTTCCATTTTAGTATTTAGTTGGGGTTTTTAAGTTGATATTTTTCTAGTTCTTTTCATTGCATGCCAAATTCATTGATCTGCTCCTTCTTTCTTTTATTGCTGTAGACATCTAGAGAAATAAATTATTTTTTCCTAAATGTTGCTCTGTCTGCATCCCACAAGTTTTGGAATGCTATCTCATTGTCATCATCTTCTTTAATGAAATTATTGATTGTTTCTATGACTTGTTCTTTGACTCACTCATTCTTTAGGATTTGATTGTTTTATTTCCAGTTAACTTTTTTGAATACATTTTATTTTTCCAATTATATAAAAAAGTTTTTAGTGTTCATTTAAATTTTTTTTGAGTTCCAAATTCTTTTCCCCTCCTTTCTTCATACCTTCCCTGAGACAGCAAGCAATTTGATATAAGTTATACATGTGTAATCATGCAAAACATTTCCATATTTGTCATGTTGTCAAAGAAAGCACAGACCAAAAAAATCACACAAAAAATAAAGTGAAAAATAATATGCTTTAATCTGTATTCAGATTCCATCTGTTCTTTCTCTGGAGGGGGATATCATTTTTCATCATTCCTTAGGAATTGACTTGGATCCATGTATTGCTGAGAATAACTAAGTCATTCACAGTTGATTATCATACAGTATTGTTGTTGTCATGTACAATGTTCTTCCTCAATGAGGAGAATGTCTGCTCAATTCACAATTTCACTCAATTCATCTAAGTCTTTCCATCTCTGGCTTACAAAATCCTGAAGCTGCTGCTCTTTCTGTCATCACCATCTAGGTCCATCTTTGGTCTTTCATTCATGAGAGCTGTGGGCCAACCTCTTCTCTTATGTCACAGATCTCTCTTTTTGACTTTTTATATAGTCTCAAGTTGGAAAAAATATGTGATTCTGACTTTTTGTTGGCTCTGACAACCCAGAATTCAATTTGGGGCATTATTTTAAAGTTGTTTAAGGGGGGGTGTTAGGAGAACTCAGTTAAGCATTTTCTCTAATCTGTCTTCTTGGTTCTCTGAATTGATTCATTATAATTTAATTTCAAACTTTGTTCAAATATGTTCGTCATCAGATAAATCACTCTCAGAAATGTCTATGTCAACAAGCCATTTATTATTCCTTTAGAAACAGTCAATTCTGGGGCAGCTAGTTGGTGCAGCGGATAGAGCACCAGCCTTGAATTCAGGAAGACCTGACTTCAAATCTGGCCTCAGATACTTAACATTCCCTTAGCTGTGTGACCTTGGGCAAATCACTTAACCCCAATTGCCTCAGAAAAATAAATAAATAAAAGAAATAGTCAATTCATTTTTTATTGGTCTTACTATTTGATACTTGCCATGTAGCTCTTAAAGAAAATGTGATATATAACTGGAATTTATTAAGTCTCTGATTTTTCATTTTTTTAATTTCTTAATCCTAAATAATATTTTCCAACTTTTTAAAAACTATCCTTACTAACTTTTGTATTAAGTTATTGCATAACAAGGTAAATGTTACCAAATTCAGAGAATATCTCTAGTTCTTCTCTGCAACAAAGATTGGCCCATTAGTTTTTTGTTTTGTTTTGTTTTGTTTTTTGCTTATGTTCATTAAGAGCTCTGTAAGGAGAAACCTGTGAATCACCTAAGAAAGGATGTTTCTTGTTACCTATGAGATTTTTTTTCTTTGTTATTTTTTCTTACTTATGCCAGATAGATTTTTTTTAACTTGAGAAAATCAAGTTAATAATAATTTCAGAGCAGGAAGGTATCTTAGAGGTTGTCAAGTTCAAACTCTTCATTTTACTAGTGAGGAAATTAAGCATGGAGATGGGCGACTTGCTCAGAATCATACAACCAGTCAGTGTATGAAGCAGTATTTGAACCCAGGAATTCTGACTTTAAGGCTAGTGCCCTATAGAACTTCCATTTGGGAAAGTATTTTCCTAGATATAAGATTGCTCATTCTATCTCTTACTATTATTATTATTTTATTATTATTATTATTATTATTGTTGACCAAATCCCTGTACATACTATATTACATTCAAAATTGGTAATTCACGATCTGTATCTTTTGTTTAGACTGACTGGTCATCAATAGACAACATGAAAAACATAATTGTACAAGAACTCACAACATACATGACAAGTCACATCTCGTTTGTAATAAGGTTATCATCTTGCATCTCCATCATCTGAAAAAGAAAAAAAGTCTTTTTTTCTAAGTGAATTAACAATATCATGTATCAAACGAATCATGCAGCAAATTAATACAATTTCCCCCTCTGTTTCTTCCATGCTTTTTACTTCTCATGAGGGCTATCCACCAGAAGTTGATGTTTTTAGGCATCCAAATGAGAACTCTAAACTGATACCCACTGATAAAGTGATGCATAAACAGAAATTCAGGCAACCTCAATTAGAGAATAAGAGCCCAGATCTTTCACTTTATACCAGCTACTTTTTGTAGAGATTTTTAGAGGAAAAAAAAGACCATGAAGTCTGGCATAAACTTATTATCTCACCATCAGTCTAGGCAACAACTTGACTCTCCATGGTACTCCATACCCTTTCTTGCTTTCTGGTCCTATTCCTTCTATGGAATCCCCATTTCAAGGCTTGTCCTTGCTGGAAACTACTAGCTATCTCGCTCAGGGGCACTTACCTATTTCTGATATCATCAGTAGGAAACCACTCAGATATTCCTGAGGTAGGGCCCCACCCCTCACTATGGAAGATCTAGACCCCCTTCAGTGTTAGGCACAAGATCCTGTTAGGCCATCCCACATGGAAGAAGTGGAAGAATGATGGAGAACTTGGCATAGCATGGGTATCTTTGGGCACTTCTTCCATGAGCATTCATCCCTTCCTACTCTTTTTGTAGTATCAGGATCAATTCACCCACAGTCCAGCTTTCTGCTAAGATGTATCTCGCTCCTATAGTCTTCTTATCCTTCAAGTGACAGTTTTATTGCTGAATACTTGCTCCCTATTTCCCTTTTCTTTTCTTAAGCCCTTTCCTCTAAATTTGAAGCCTTTTTCTTATGGGAAGTTAAAATTCATCCACAATAAAAGCCTATCTTTTAGGCTGGTTTCCACTTTAGAAATCTCCAAGACCCTTCCCAGAAAGCAACTTACTTTATACCAGCCCTTCCTCATTACAGGTACTCTTTCTTCATATTTATCACTCCTAAATATTTCTCATAGTTTTTTTCTTTTCTTTTCTCTTTTCTTCTTTTTTATTTTTACTTGTTTATAATCCTTCTTTTCCTTTTATATATTTGCCTGATTATTTTTTCTCAAATCACTTAGAATTCAGTTCTTCCTCTCAGCCATCTTTTTTAGCTTCATTCTCTTCTGACCCTCTTATTTTTCTCCCAATTCAGTCCTCTCTTTTTATTCTCCTCTGCTTCCCTTCCATTTTTTCTCTTTTTCTCTATTTCTCCCTCTCTCTTCCTCCTCTCTCTCTCTCTTTCTCATTCTCTCTCTGCAATTAAGCTTTATCTTTATGCCTTTTGTTGTTTAGCCAAATATATACAAGGAAAAGAGGGGTCATGAAAAGACCAACTCTTCAAGGGAGACTAAATTCATTTGGACTAGAGTCAAGGCTCTAAATTCTAGATGCTTCTAGGGCTTAGGTAACTTATTTTCTCCTCATCTGTTCGAAGCCTAAATGAGATATACTAGCTTGGGATCCATATATGGGATCCATATTCTGGAAATTGTTAGTTACCTTGGTTAGTTTTTTGTTCATCTTCAATGAAAGTGGTATTTACTTTGGACCATGATGTTTCCTGATCATTCAATGAGACTTCCCCAGTAGAAAACAGATTGTGTAGCTCATGGAAAAAGTCAAAAATGTCTTCAGACTTAACACTGTGATTGCCTTCTAAAATAACCAAGTGAGGCTCTTCAGAATCATATTCATCAGAGAAGTCGTTCTTTTCTGCCTCCATCTCATATCTCTCAGGAAGAAGGCTAAACAGAAAGAAGAAATAAGAAAGACCCAACATACATCCAGTCCGTGGTGATTCCTAATGATATAACATAAATCAACTACTATGAATTACATGACTGGAACGTATGTCCATCATCACAAGATCTAAATGAAATCCAAGAATTCCAACAGGGAATGGACCCCCAAATGTCTCAAGGTTTTTCCAATGTCAAATATCATTGAATTTTTATAGATTTGCAAAGTAAAGATGCAAAAAAAGTTTTTTTGGAAGGTCTGCCCTGGTGAAATGCTTCAAATTCTTTGGTTCCTACTTTCTAAAATGGCATCTTCTTGGCAATTCTGTCATTTTTCTCCCTTTTTCTTCAGGCTCCTTCCATGCCTCACTGAATAACTTCAGTTTAGGTAGCACTAGTCATGAGTGGGTCCAAACCTGATAGTTCATTAGGGTTGATAGATATAGAAACTCCCCACACCAGTGGATATAGGCAACTTCTCTTTAACTTAGAATCTCTAGAGTCACCGAGAGGCCAGGTGATTTGCCTTCAAGGGCACAGATTGGAAGGTACAAGTAGAATTTATATCTAGCTCTTCCTGAGCCTTCTGTTATATCACAGCAATCAATATAGTTAAAAACATTCAAATTAAAACAAACACTGTGTTTTTAAAAGCAAAAGCTCTCTGTAAAAATATGTTAAGATGGGAAACAAAACAAAGCAAAGCAAAACTAGTTTTGCAGCCAGAAGTCTTAAGGTCATAATCCTGTCTCCATCACTATCTCTGTGACCTTTCTAGTTCACTAGGCCCTTCTTTCTTAATAAACAAAAAGAGAGAGGATGAAGTTAGACTAAACTAAACCTCTTGCATGTCCTGGAACCAAACTCCTCTTCATCTTGAATGATACTCATTACTCATAAAGTTTTAGAGACATTTTCTCAACTCACAATATGGCGTGTTCTTCCTGAAGTTTCTTTGGGCTAGAAGAAGTCACATTAATGCATTTTGGTGCATAATCTGCAGGGGGATATTGGTTGATTGCACCTAATGAAAGAACAGGATATAATTAGTTTTATATGTGCTAATTTTCAATTGCAAATTTCTTTTACAAAATAAATTTGTCTTTTCTTTCATTGGCTTTCACAAAAAAATAAAATTTAAAAAATGTGTTTTCTTTCAAAAGCTACTTTGTGTTGTTGGTTTTTATGACCCCATTTGAGATTTTCTTGGGCAAAGATACTGGAATGTTTGCCATTTTCTTTTTTGCCTCATTTTACAGATAAGGGAACTGAGGCAACCAGAGTTAAATGACTTGCCCAAAGTCACACAGTAGGAAGTGTCTGAGACCAAATTTAAACACATGAATTCCAGGCCTGGAGTTCTACCACTGCAGCAACACCTTGCTGGCCCAACAGCTACTTTACTTAAGTACAATATTAGAATTTCTCCTAATATGGAGCACCATATTCTAGCTCTATAATTTACTACCTGGTGAGTTCCCTGTGGGTAGCAATGTGGTTCAGTGAAAAGAGCACTTAATTTGGAATCAGAAAAAGTAGATTTCAATTCTGCCTCTGCTGTTTTCTCCCTGGGCAAATCCATTTTGCTTTCTGGGTTCAGTCTCTATATCAGGGGTTCTCAAACTATGGCCCACGGGGCCCACTGAGGACATTTATGCAGCCTGCTGGGTTATGGCAAATGGGCTGAGGGGCGGAGACAGAGGGTGAGCTTTTGTTTTTACTATAGTCCGGCTCTCCCAGTCTGAGGGACAGTGAACTGGCCACCTATTTAAAAAGTTTGAGGACCACTGCTCTATATGTAAAATGGAGAATGGGCATGGGGAAAGAGAAAATTAGACTAGATGACCTCTAAGGTTCCTTCTTAATTGAGATTTATGATACCTTTGGGCATTAGTTTCCTCATTTATTGAATGTGGGGATTGCAATATAGTCTTTAAAATTCAAAATCCTATGATCTTCTAAGACTGAATTACCTCATACTGGCAAGAATCCAATGAGCATATTCCTGGGCAACATGTCAAAATTTCAATCCATGCCCAATTATGCAGGATTCATTAATAGGAAATTGTCTAACTTCTTACTATCTTGTTCAGTGGTAAAATCAACATTGTTTTTGTTTTTGTTTGTTTTTTTTTTTTTTTTTAAGGGGGAGCAGACCTTTGATTTTGTAGGTTTAAGGAGCACTGACTGTAGAAACTACTTTTACCAGTAAAGGGCAGCTCCTTAACTTAACTTAGTCTTAGTGAGATGACGTAGAGTGCCCAGGGTCACAATGCCAGGACACCGTCAGAAGCAGAGTCTTGAACCCAGACCTTCCTGACTCCAAATCTGGTTCTATATCAAACATACCAATCTGTATCTTGAAAAAAGATACTTATTAGCTGGATGAGCAAATCACTTAACCCTGTTTGACTCAGGTTCCTTATCTGTAAAATTATCTGGAGGAGAAAATAGCAACACACTTCAGTATCTCTGCCAAGAAAATCCCAAATGGGGTCACAGACAGTCAGGCGTGACTGAAAAATTCTCAGTAACAACAACAAAAATCCTAAAAATTAGTGGAGGAAAAATAGATTTTAATTCAGTTTTTCTTTCATATGTGGGAGGGAATCACAGAGGAGAGAAAAACTTCACTTCTTTCCAGAGTCTTAAGGTAGAGCCAGAAGAAGCTGGGAGGCGGCCTGGAAAATGGGCTTAGATATAGGATGAAAATTGTGGTTAGCCCTCCGGAAAATCTCACCAAGCTGGCTAACAGGCTGGAAATTGCTGAAGAAGGCCATATTTTGGCTTTATTCCAATGTAGCCTAAGTGCCCTTTGGGGACAGATGTGCTTGGGAGGCAAAGCTATTGTCTACTTTCCTTCCTCTGCCCCTCCCCTCTGAACCTTGCAAATACACCCTGGAAAACCCTTCATATTTCTTTGAACCTTCTCCTTTAGATTTAGTAAGTGGAGTGTGAAAAAATGCTGTGGTCCCATGGGAGCTCAGGAGATAATAATGGAATTTTCTTATAATCTCCTTTTAGCACCAAAGATCACAGATTTAGACTTAGAAAGGACCTCATTAAGCCCAAATCTTTGACTTTTCAGATAAGGAAACTGAGAACCAGACTTGGCAAGGTCACACAGGTAGGAAGGAGCAGAGTCAGGATTCAAATCCATGTCCTCTGACACAGCCTTCTTTCCTCAATTACAAAATACAGAGCTTCATAATAATGAATAGTTATTGGAATCTCAACAGGGTCAATCCTAAATAATATAAAAGGAGCAATGAAACAACTTCGTTCCTAAAATTAGCTTTATGGATCCTGGGTCCTGAGAGCAATGGGGCATAGAGAGTCAGGCTAACAGTCTCCTTCCTGGGTTTCTCATTACTTTGTTCCTCCTTGGCCCTAGGACTCAGTAATGATGACTTCCAGGAATCTGAGATTGCTGAGCTGATCCTTTGGCCCTAACATGTCTAACTCAGAGCCATTGAAAAGCAAAAGGAGAGAAATATTTAATGACTTACGTCTGACTGAATGGAGAAACGGTTTGATGAACCTCACGATATAGTCAAAGTCAGGTTTATGAATTCTGCCCAGCTGGACCAAATGATGATCCAGGGGTGGGCTGGCAAGCTCTTCCAGCTCTTTGTCATTGTGCATGGGGCCAAAGGACAACACAAAGATGGCATAGCCTTGGCACCTGGCTCTCAGAGCTTCTTCCTTTAAGGCTTTTTGGTCCAAATAATTGGTCTCTCCAGCAGATATCACAAAGATAACTTTGTTTTTCCTCAGGTTAGGTGCGTCTGAAAAGATATTATCAATCGTCCATTTCAGGGCATGGCCCACAAAAGACTCGCCATTCAGTGGCTGAAGAGCTTCCCACACGTGGCTTTTCATTTGAGGTACATTGTTGTAAGTAACCAAATCAAACTCCATGTGAACTGGACACTCTTCTGTGTTGGGCCTATAGCCCTGAGGGGAGTAACTCAGGAGGGCTACTCTATCCCCTATGGGAGAGATCATCGGGTCTGGGGCAATGTAAAAGTAGTCAAGCACGGAGACCAGAAATTCTTTTATTTCCTGAAACTCAGAACTTCCCACATTCTGGGAAGAGTCAAGGAGGAAAGCCACATCCATAAAAATGTTTTCCAGAGACTGTGTGCTGGACTCCAAAGTGGGGCTGGATTCTTCTTTTTCTCCAAGGCTATCATCTCCTGCAACAGATTTTTTCATGTTATTCATTTTAAGTGGGAGAGAATAAATTCTGAGTTCTTAGAACATCAACAAAGTTCATGACATTAGAATATCATGTTCAAGGGACCTTTAGACAAAAGAGGCAAAGGTTGGGGAAGGACACGGTAAAACAAGGTGCCATTTGTCAAGTACATCAATATGAATCTGAATTATGTACCTTGGCTCCAAAGGCAGTGGGGCACATAAAGGAGTTACCGATATTAGTGGGACACACACATGCCTACATGCACAAACATGTACTCTTGTGTATATGCAGCAAAATGTGGATATATTTTGAACCATGTACTTTTTTCTTCAAATCATGATAAAAATATGGAATTGCCAAAATGAAATTGCCAAAACACAGAATTGCCCCAAAATGATAAAGAACTGCTCTGTCTTTTCATTTCAGAAGACAGAGTATGGAACATTGAATGCAAACTGATATCCAAACTGATAAGTTGGTTAATTTTTTCTGAACTATTTTTTTGCCCTTTTTATTCTTTGTTATAAGGGATGGCTAGATGGAGACAGGAAAGACATTAAGAAATGAATATGATACAAAAACAAGTTACCAACAGACTTAATTTTTTAAAAAATGGATACAAGAATTGATTTTTCAACCAAATCTTTTTGCTACAGGCCACTTACTCCCAAGCCCTATCTTTTCTTGAATATCTACTTATTCATTAATACCTAGATCATATGGTATCATTCTCTGTGACATGGAATTACCACTGAGTACACGCACTTTGTATTACTTGCACACTAAATTACAAAACACTATTACTAAATAACTTCCCCCGAGTTATTTATTAACATGATATTAATATTAATATAGCATTATAGTTTTTATGTCATATCCCCATACTACACTTTAAGCTCCATAAAGAAAGGGCCTGTCACATAAACCCTGTATCTATCCCAATGTCCATACAAACTTAGTAGCCATTTAAGTGTTTAAGAATTGAATTCTTATTTTAAAATGGACTGATTGTGGATTATTGTTAATATATTATTTCATAAAAATAATACAAATGAATTTTTAAGAACATTTTTATAGTTAAATTGACCATTTTTCTGTGTTCAGAAAAACTGAGCTTCAAGGATTAGTCAACATTTTTCTTGACCATTTATAGTCATTCAATCCACAAAGATGTAAAATACCTCCTATGTGACTAGTTTTGTGTCAGATCCATAGGTAACAATAAACAATTCCAGAACCCAGAATCTGAGGAGTTATCCATAGAAGGAAGCTTAGACATTATTTTAGTCCAATTCCCACGGTAAAGAGAGAATGTCAACTCCCAAATGATGATGTGACTTACCTGCTATCAGATAGGTAGATCCTGGCTTCAAATCCATATCCACCATGTCCACGTCGATTGGATTGTTTATTAAATTATATGGTCTTTCTGGATAAATGAGTGAATGAAAAAAAGTATTAGGCACTTGTTATGTACCAGATTCTGGGCTAAATTTTAGAAATGAAAATGGCAGAACGAAACCTTTCTATTTTTTCCCCTTAATTGACAACATCAGAAATCCAAAAATCATAGGATGTAGACAAAGAAGGGATCTTGGTTGGATTAGATGATCATAGTCCAAACTTCTCAATTTAGGAAGAAGGAACACAAGGCCTTGAGAGAAGAAGTAACTTACCTAAAGTCATGAAGGTAGAGTCAGAGTTCATATCCACTTCATCTGGCTCCAAATCATGGCCATTATCTACTCTATTTTCTGCGTGAAAGAATACATGGATTAGTGAAGAAATAGAAAAGCATTTATTAGGCACCTCATGTGTTGGGCACTGCTATAATACAGAGACAAAAGTAAATCATTTTTATTTTCTGTTTTCTTCGCAATAGTTCATATTCCAGGATCATAGGAAAGACCTTGGAAACCATCTTTTCTAAGCTTTTTTTTTTTTTTTTTTTTTTTTTTTTTTTTTAACACATGAGGAAACCAAGGTCCAGGGAGATGAAGTTCATCTAAGGTCACATAGATAGAACTAACCTTTAAAGTGCCATGATTTGAGTTCAAACATATCATTTATTATTCCATATTGCATTCCTGCATAGATGAATGAGTGAAAAAATTTGTTAAAGGCCTATTTTATGTCAGCTATTATGCTAAACATGGAGAATAGAAAGACAAAGATGAATCAGCTCTTGTTTCTTCTTAATAGACAGTGTTCCATATCAATTTATATCAATAAATATTGACTAAATGTTTATTGATTGATTGATTTCCCAATTACATTTGGTCTTCATACGAGCTTCATTTTACACCATGGTTCCAGACAGCAACTTTTGTTAATACCAACACACAAAGTTAGTTAGCCTTGGGGACAGAGGGAAGAGAGAATATAAAATAATAATGAATATACTGATTTTCACTCCTTGCCACAGACAATAATTAACTCTCTTTAGTTGGTAGACCTTCAATAAACAAAAACTCAAATATTATTAAATGCTCATCTCCTAGATCTTACGCGTTATATAGATTTTGTGGCCAGAGTCCTTACTGTTGAGGACCTTAAAATTTACTTACCCAAATGACACTTATCATTAAAAGCCCAAAGTCATGATCAGAAAAGAAAGCCAAGGAAAGAACTGGACTTATTCTAGACTTCCATTTCCTTTTAAGGGGAAAAACTAAGATTCTTTGCCTTTTTCAAGAAATAATATAATATCCCAGGCCTGAGGAAATATTAACATACTATGTTATTTGGCCATTTTATTTGCCCAAGACAAGCTCAGAGCTGTATGATTTCTTGTCTTGGACTCTATATAGAGAGTCCAAACATCAGCAAATAAACCCAATAGTTTAAGAGGACCTTTTATGCAGGCAGGTATGTTTCCAGTTTAAAAATACACTCTACAAGAAGAATGGAACTTCACAAAAGTATTTCCCATTAGGAATGCTGGCAGGAGTACTGGCAGCACACCTGTGAGTTAAGGCAATTCAATGCATTTGCTGGACAGTGCCCCAAGCCAAATTCCCATCCATAATAACCCTGAGCATGAATTCCCTGACCCGCATGGAAGAACTGCCTCAGAAGCCTAGGGACTGGCTTGGAAGATCTGATGAGAGGTCAGCCTAGATTTCCAAGAAAACATTCCCAGAGCTTTGTCTTAGTCTGGCCAGGACTCATGAGTCACCCTGCCAAACTTCCCCTAAAACTGCTGAATTCAGAGAGAAGCGGGGGTGGAGGGAAAGTTGGGGAAGCACATTGAATAAAGGAGAATTGAATTTGGAGCCATTTGGAGGGGGATTTCAGATGCTGAGAAACAGCTGGATTTGCTCTCCAACCTACTGGTGGGAAGTTGCAAGAGTTTGCAAGATTATACAGTGGCCCAAACTTGGAATTCTCCCAGAGACCAAATCCAATTAGATGCAGCAGATTAGGTGTGGTCTAAGTGTATTTGCATATGAGGATCACAGCATCATGTGCCTACACAAACTATCCCAGATTATTCTCAATCTCTTTTCAAGGGAGCCTTTTTTGATTGTTGGTCCCCTAACAGGTTTCCAAAGCTTGAATCCTCTCTTCTTAGGAAGACTTCCATTACATCTGATTTAGGATCCCTAGCAGGGAGTTTTCAACTGGTTTAGGATCACAGAGAGTTTTCAGGTGAAGTGGACATGTCAGCTTTGTATTCAGAGGAAATGAGAATGGGAAGCTTGGCAAAGGACACCTGAAATGTTCAGAAGCTATAAAGGGTAGATGCAGTGAGATGATGCAGTATCTAAAGTGCTGGGCCCAGAAGTCAAAGGACCTGAGTTCAAATATGACCTCATACATTTATTAGCTCTGTGACTCTGGACAAATCATTTAACCCTATTTGCCTCAGTGTCATCTGTAAAATGGCCTGGAGAAGGAAATGGCAAATCACTCTAGCACCTCTGCTAAGAAAACCCCATCATGAATAACCAAACATGATTGAAATGACTTAATAACAACCAAAAGACCTTTATGATCCAGACTAGAAAAGTCCTCAGACATATTTAGCTCACAGAGAAACTTGTCTCATCCTATAGGGAAATAGGAGAGGAAAGGGAAAGGAAAGGGGGAGGCTAATAGAAGGGAGAAGATAAGTATAAGGGGAAAGGGATAAGAAAGAGGGAGAGGCTATAAAAGAGGAGGGCTATTTGAGGGAGGTGGAAGTTAGAAGAAAAGCCTTTAAAGGAAGTATTGGAATTTGAAATTAGGTAGACCTGCTTTACATCCTTTTTCAGAATTGTGTAAGCCTGGGCAAGTCACTTAACTGCAATCCGTCTCAGTTTCTTCATTTATAAAATTAAGAGACTAGACTTAAAGGCCTCCAAGGTCCTTTCCAGCTATAAATTTACAATCCTATGAATACAAATTATATTTTACAGCATTTAGTTAGCAGGCCTGAGAATAGTTTTCTTCTTACAACTTGGCAATTCAAACAACTGTTTCCAATTTTTTCACCTTAAAATCCTGATACTATGTCTTTAAAATTCAGACCATCTACCAAATAAAGGCTCTCAACACCACTTTTGTGGTGTATTACCGTGGCCTCCAAACTGAACTCTCTGCTTCTAGACATATTCCTCCAGTCCCTCCTCCATTTTGCTACCCAAATCATCTTCTGAAGTCATAAATCTGCCCATAGCAGTCCCTTACTCAAAATTTCTAAGTGTTCATCTTTTGCCTATAAGAAAAATACAAGTTCATAATATCAGGATCCCCAAATCTGAGATTTTGAATAAATCTTAGATCTTGGAAAGGTAGGGCATTCAATCCAGCCCAAAATTCCAAAGGAATCCTTACTGTCATCAAATGATCATCCAAATTTTTCTTGATGACTTCCAGTGAAAAGGGAACTATCATTTAGGGTTCTCTATAATCTGACTGCAAAATCCCTTTTCAGGTTGATTTCACATAATCTTCATTCCACATTCTATGTTCCAGCCAAACTGATTACTAGCAAGTCTTCTAGTCAAAAATTCCATCTCCTGCCTCTCTGTCCATATTCTGAGGAGCTCCACAGTACCTGAAAAACACTCCCTGATTATCTCTACTTTTCAGATTCTTTCTCTTCCTCAAAACTCAGTTTAGAGGCCACTACCCTGGGAAGACTTCTGGGTATTCTTGCACCCCCCTCCACTGCAT
The DNA here is from genome assembly GCF_048593235.1 of Sminthopsis crassicaudata. Taxonomy (NCBI): domain Eukaryota; kingdom Metazoa; phylum Chordata; class Mammalia; order Dasyuromorphia; family Dasyuridae; genus Sminthopsis; species Sminthopsis crassicaudata. Next base: position 36,174,794 of record NC_133621.1, on the reverse strand, counting down.
TATCATTCTTCCTTTCCTTAAATATAACTAGGGCACTTTGTTGAATTCTCCTCCCTCCATTCTCCATCACTTTTTTTTTTTACTATATATTATACTTATTGAGAATGTTATCTCCCCTATATCATAGGTTCTTAACCTGAAATCCATGAACTTATTAAAAATACTTTAATACTGATTTGAATATAATTGGTTTCCTATGTAATCCTATGGATTTTATTTTGTCAGTAGCTTTCACCTAATGGAGTTCATGATACAAAAAAAGGATGAGAATCTTCTTCCTAAGAAGAATATAAATTTCTTGAGTGTAAGGAATATCTCATTATATCTATGTATCTCTATTGCCTAAATTGTGCCTTACTTAATGGGGCATGCTTAAAAAGCCAAACTGGATCTGCGATTTCATTAGTATAGGAAACTGAGCCTCTCCCAACAATCTGTTCTACAATTTATATCTGAAAGATATTAAGAAGGATAAGTACCTAATTAGCTTTGAGGGTCACCCAAAGTCACAAATCGAGGATATAGCAGAAGTGGGACAGCACAGAGTAGGATAAACATTTATTGAGTTAAAAATGTGAGCAAAGGTAGTAAAGATTTATAGATTGTACATAGTGTAGGGCGGTTCCTGAGAGTGTATTCTGCAAAATCTTTTTTCTTTTAAAGGTGTAGAAAGATATAGAGGAAACTTTCAAAATATTGAGTGTGGTTTAATATTTTTCAGATTGGCTCACAGTGGTCCAGGACTTCCTCTCTTTGTTGTCTAGCCAGGACCCTATCAAAGCTTCAAGGAGAGATGGACTGAGCATGAAAGGTCAAGTAAGCAAATAAATGTATGAATATATGACACTAAATAAATCCTGAGTCCAATAGAAATGAATCTTAGGTTATCTACACTTCCTTTTCTCTTCTCATTAAAATGGACAAATAAGTTCATGTGACCATAGAGAGTTAGAAAGAACCTTAGAACCCTCATACTCATAAAATCAAACCTAACCCCTTAATTTTACAGAGAAGAAAAATAGCCTGAAAGACATGAAGTGACTTGCTCAGTGTCATACAGGTAATGTCAGAGGCAGGATTTGAACACAGTCTCAAGACTTCCTAACTTCAAATTCAGTGCTTTCTAATCACTCAACTGCCTAGAATTCTCATTTTTTGAAGCAGCAGAATTATTATATTTTAATTCAGCTGGATATTGCTAGTGCTGCTCCTTGGGTGGAAATAAGATTTGTAGAAAGGGGCTGTAATTTCTGGGGACCATTTTGTTCATGGAAACACTAACTTGCTAAATGGCACCCTAGAGCCTTCTAAAAGTAATTTATGTCTTTGGAATTGCAGAACTCTCAGCACCTTAACTGTATTTATTGGATTTTTTTTCTGGCTCCAAAAGCATCTGGCTGAGTTTATAAACACTGTTCTATGAAAAAGAATTAGCAATAATCACATAACTTCATTTCACTGGGGTGAGACCCTCCTTTTACGAGCACAGATGTTGACCTGCTTATGACTTGGTAGATGCTCACTGAAAGTCATGACTGAAAAGCTCCTCCCTGCCAGGGAACCATGTTTCTAGCTTAGCTCAGTTGATTCTCTGATGAAAAGTAGCTAGGATGTTACTGTCAAAGATTGCCCATTTTGGCAGACTGGCTAGAACTTCTGCTTGGTTGGCAAAGCCTTTGGAACCCAGTGTCCCCTCCTCAATAGCAGGAACAACAGAATGGTATATAGTGGGAAGAATTCTGGACTCAGAAGAAATCTGAGTTCAAGTCTTGCCTCCTACTTTTACTAGCTACATGACAATAGGAAAGTTAACTAATTTCCTCAATCCTTAGTTTCCTGATCTCTAAAATGGGAATAACAGCTCCAACTTCAGGAAACTATTGTGTGCAGCAGCAGCAGCATAGGGAAAGCTAATGTTTACTTAGCATCTACACTGTGCACAACAATTATTGTCTCATTTGAGTTTTACAACCATCTTTGGAGATAGGTGCTATTATTATCCCCATTTTACAATTGAGGAAACTGAGTCATACCAAGGTTTAACATCACCATACAAAGGGTCACACCATTGGGAAGCATCTGAGGAAGCATCTTGCCTCCACAACTAGTGCTCTTTTTAATGTGTCACCTAACTGTATTCAAGTTCCTTTTCAATTTTTTTTTAGTTTTATCTAATGACACTTCCCTTTATCTCTTAATTGTCCTTTCTTATCCCTTCTCAGTACACTGCTGTACTTTCCATCCAAACCTCCTGAGGGGTACAAAGTCCATCTGCCCCAGACAGGCTAAGCTGCAAAGCCTTCCATTGCCTTGCTTTGCTGGTGAACCTCATACTACTTTGGCTGTCCAGGTCCCACTGATGATTCCACTGAGTGAAGGAAAGACCAGGAAGGATCACGTCCACCTGGGCTCCTTTCATGATCTCTGAGGGAACTCAGATGATTACCTTGCATTGGACTCTATCCTATAATGCATTAATCATGAGCAGGCTGTGTGACTTCCTTCCAGAGCATCCTCAAACTCATAAATACCCATTCAGCTGATCTGAAGGCTCAGGCATCCATTCTCTTGGGGGCGAGTGATCTCTCCCTCCTGAAGTTGCTTAGGACTTTTTTTTTTTTTTTTGGCATTTATCACATTGCCTTGTATCAGTTTGATGAATGAATAAACGAACAAACAAATGAATGAATGAATGAAAAGCCACTTATTAAATATTTACTATGTGCCAAGCCATGTTCTAAGCGCTGAAGATACAAATACAAAGCAGAAGGTTCCTGCCCTCAAACAGCTTGCATTCTATTAAGGAGAGACAAAACATTCAGGGAGGTGGCAGATGGGAAATGGCATTTTGGTTTAGCAAATTATGAGAGTCAGAGAGTGGAACCACAGAATGTTAATGGAAAGGACACTCAATTTGGAATCAGGGCTAGGATTCAAATCCCAGTCCTGCCACTCACAAGCACACACTCACAAGTGTGTTGAGCAAATCACTTAGCCCGATTGGGCCTCAGTTTCTCCATCTGTAAAATGAGATGCTTGGACTAGATAACCTATAAAGTCCCTTCCAGTCCTATACTTAAGACCTTCTATTTGTTTGTATACATGCCCTATCTTCCTTCAGTCCCTGTCATCTGTATATCCCTGGTATAGTTTGACACTGTCACATGGTAGGCATTTATACATAAATAATATAAATATATTTAATTATACATTAACTTGCTGATATGCAAATTTTTTTAGGCTCAATGGAACCCACTCTTGGATATGGAGACACTGTCACATGCAAAGCTCCAATTCACTCCATTAGGGAAGGTATTTCATGAAACAAAACACAACCCAAAGAGCCAGGGAAATTGCTTTATTAGTCACTGCAGCATAAGACACATGGAACATTTTAGGAGAAAGTATTGTTTTGAATAATTCACATACATTGAACTCAGCTGATATTAGACAGAGTTATAGCCAATAGAACATGAGATGAAGAAAGAACCATGGAAAGATATCCTCTATATTGACTCCCAAGCAAAGGTAAGGCTGACAACTTTGGGAATGATTTAAAATGAAATTATCTGGGGACTTCTGATAGTCACACACATACCCCTCCCTCAACTATGAATCAAATTAATTATCTTGTCATCAACTACTGTTATAAAAGCTCAATTTGCCCGGAAATTCTGTGATTTTCTCATTTTATTTAAGAACTTCATTTTTAAATTAGCAGATTCCATTCTCATTCTTTAAAAAAAAGTCATTCAAACCAATATTGGATAGTTAGGTTATCCAGGATCTGGAAAACCAATAAATTTTCAGTATGAATAGTCACACTTAGAAAATTGGCAAATGCTTCCAATTAGGACCTGATTTGTTGTTTTGTTGGTTGTCTAAATTTAAAAAGTAGTGGAGAAAGTGATAATAATGCAGATTAAACTTAAAAATGTATTAAACATACATTTTTCAAACAGTTTGCTGTTAAATATCTATAGATAGATAGATAGATGATAGATAGATAGATAGATAATGTGGGTACATGTGTATCATAAATTCAGATACTTTGAAAGTTAAGAATCATATTTCTATTTGTCCTGGTGGGTGGAAGACTAACTGGAACACTGTGGGTGTGTAATTAATTGGCCATATGCCCTTGTATCATCCCTGTATCACTTTCTCAACTTTGTTTTCTTCGACTCACAAGGGAATTGGACTAAATGATCTTTAAGGTCACTTCCAGCTCCAGAATTCTTGAGCCTGAATTGAAAAGTATGAATCAACAGAATACAAATAACCATTTATTAAGCTCCTCCTGCTTGCAGAGTACTGTGTGCCTAACAGATTTCTCAAGATGCTTCTCTAGATAGAAATAAGACCAATATTTTCAAAGGACAGAAAATGGCCTTGAATACAAGTCTAGCTTGTTTGGGTGAGAGGGAATGATTTATTTTTAAATTCCTCAGTAAAACTTGCCATAAAAGCAATCTAGCACTATAAATATTGGTGAGGTGAATGAATAAATAAGCTTACTTAATGTGGCTGAATTTAGGTTCTGTGATTTTGAGTTCTAATTCTACTCCATTTTTGAATTTAATGAAGTTGAAAATTTGGATCCCATACACAGTCAATGAGAATCTAAAGTTCCCATAAGGATAGCATTAATCTTCATGTTAAAGGTACCCATATTTTACTATATAACTATAGATAAAAGCTATGGGTGCTAGCTGGCATAATAGATATAGCATTTGATTTAGAAGCGGGAAGGACTGTGTTCAAATGCCAGTTTAAATACTTATTTGTAGGGGCAGCTAAATAGTCCAGTGGATAGAGCACTGACCCTGGGGTCAGGAAATCCTGAGTTCAAATGTGCCTCAGACACTAAGCAAGTCACTTAACTCCAATTGCCTCACCACAAAAAACAAAAACAAAAACTCAAAACATAACACTGATTAGTGAATGTGGAAAAGCCTATTAACATCAGTTATCCTCAGTTGCCCTGTTGTAAAATGGAGATAATAATTAGCATCCACTTCATAAAAATAACGGGCTGTTTTATAGGGCACGTTTTCTTGTGTACATACACTCACGTGTCTAATGCAAGAGATCACCAGGCACTTTGGACATAGTAGAAACTCCATATTTGTTAAAGGAATGTTAGAGCTCTTAGATCAAGAGAAGAATACCTGAATTCAACTAAATTGACATAGAACAACTCTAATTCCTCTTCATTCAACCACCCATTTATTTCTTTCCATACCAAAGATTTGGACACAATTTAGGGAGTCAATATTACATGCACAGGGAGGAGATGGGGATGAAGATGAGCTGGAGGAATAGCAGAGATATTAGATATTAGGGAGAGGTTTTAGACAGGAAGATGGTTAATAGATGTATATATGTATTAAGGGCCATGTTCACAAGATTCTAGGAACGTGCAAGTTGAATAAATTCCTTGTTTTAATCCAGAGTTTCCATTGGAGAATGAGTTCGTCATTGTTCACAATGATTACCTCATGAATTGTAACAGCAATCCAAAGGTTATGGAAGTACTTGGATCAGTTACCAAGAGTCTATTACTTATGCAATACATCTGGGACTTATTAAACTCAGGATCTCAGAGGATGAACAAAAATACTTGACTCAGAATTTTTTCTCCAGAAGAAAGCCATGTTACGTAGAAAAATAACATAAATAATCTTTGGCATCTAGCCCTGCTTTAGAGAAAGAAAATTATAACACTATATTCCTAGAAAACAGGCCCAGTCAGAAATCCAACTCTTGGTTTGGGTTGGTTTGCTTTAAATGGTGAAAAAAAAGTTTCACTCCTCAGATTGAGCCTCTTATTATGTCCTCTCTAAGACCACCTGCCATGATTTCCACCAAAGTCTTTCCTCTTTCATCACATTGGAGAGGGATAACTGATCAATTACATTTTTTCTCACTAGAGCCATGCACAATTATTTCTTCAGCCCAACTGGATCTGATTCTGGCTAAGATAATCATTGTGACTCCAAGTCATCTGAAAAACCAAATGGAAAATCCTTTTTTTAACTAATGAAGAATGGTAATTAAAGATAGCTTCAAAGACAAGTTTTTAATCTGATCACATCCATCTCCTGAAACAGTTCACAATTTGTATTAATAGAACAGAGAATACATCACTTACAAAACAATCAATTATGGCTTTGCTATTTTTACACCATCCCAAACTCCATCTAATCTTTTTCAGTAGTTCCAATAAGCACTTTAGAATTTGTTAATAATAAATCCTGAAAAGTCCTTGAGGTCAGGGATTTTTTTTTTGCCTTGATGTTGCAACAGTTCTCCCACTCCTTGGCAAATAGAAGATAATTTCTTTTGCTGATTGATTGAGGTAGTTATGGGCTACCTATTGATGGAATGCCAAACATGAAGTCAGACAGACTTGAGTTCTAATGTTGCCTCAGACACTTACTAGCTTATTGACACTGATTCTCTTAATCTCTGAAACTCTTAACCTCTTTGTCTCAATTTCTTTCCCTATAAAAAGGAGGATAATAATAATTCCTATTTCCCAGAATGGTTGTGAAGCTCAAGAAAGAATATATACATGTCTCTGTGTGTGTGTATAGATATACACAAATACAAGTATATCTATCTAGATTTATGTGTGTATATATGTTAGTTATTATTATTATTATTATAATTGATTAATTATAATGTGCATGTATATATATGTTAGCTATTACCATTATAATTGATTAATTATATAAGAATTAAATTTATAATTATATATTATAAAATAGATGTATTCAAAGTAGACACACAAAAATGCATCACTGGAAACCTTTGACTGAAAAGCCAAAGAAGCTAGTCTACTTAGCAGTGAATATTAGAATGAAAAATGTAATAACTTAAAGACTTTGTTGCCATAGCGCCAAAGCCCTCTATACATCGACAGATTCAGTCATTATTAATGAGAGAACTTGCATTAGGGACGATTGGTGCAGTTTTTTCATTCTGAATTTCTTTTGCTGGCTTAGAGTTTAAATGCATTAATTTTCAGTAAGGGAGTACCCTACAGGTGTAGAGTCTTAGAATGTTGCCCTGAACTTAGAGAAAGGGGAAGTGAATTGTTCCATGCAGCTAGTGTTTCTCAGAGATTGGAACTTAGAACGTTCCTCATTCCAAGTCCCATATTTTAGCCATTATTCTAAGTGGTTACCAAGAACCATGCTATGTTGTGATCCACATTCAGTTCAAGAACTATGTTTAAAGAATCATTTTTTAAAAAGAAGGTATAGAAAAGCAAAAAAAAAAAAAAGTCTGCCAATGGGAATATGAATGATAAGCATTAAGTTGGGGGGAGGGGGAAATTATATCAAGAGAAAATATCAAGTATGAATATGGAAGAAAATCTAAGTCTTCCTTATTTTATCCTATATATCATCTTCTATTAGGGTATGTACCCATGAATTTTTATTTTTTTTAAAGTGAACATTTATTGAATGCTTAATCATTAAGGACATTATTTTTAACTTATCAGTCCTATAATTTAATTAAACTAAAATTTGAACATTTAAAAACTAAACTTCAATTTTCTTAGAAATTTAAAAAACAAACACCAAAATGCTAAAAAATCTTCACGACATTAGGATAATCTTGAACATATCCTATATTCTTTGGGGTCCTTATGCTTTTTATATACATCATCTGTATGAAATGATAAGTAAAATGCTTGTAATGTGGCCAAACAAGTGATTTGGAAGAATTTTGTGGATTTTCTGAGAGTGTTTCCCAAAACTTTGTGTGGAGGGTTTAGATTTTTGTGACATAAAGATTAAAAGATTTTATTTTCATAGAAAAAAGTTGTCATTAATTAAATTGATTTTTTGATCTTTCATCATCAAACACATTCATTGAATACATTGAGAGGGATAATGAGTAATGGTAAAGGGAGTTGGGAAAACATCTCTTGGGGTATGCTTTATGGCTCAGTGTCCCAGTGTATCCAGAGAAAGAATCCTTTCATTTCTTATAGATTTCACCCAAATTCAAGAGCACCATTAACTTTGAGAGGCTTCCTTGACCTCTTCTCTTCTCTAGTTTGTTTTTTATTCTCTTCTCTCAGCACACTTAGTCTGTCTAGCTAATGATTTCTAATAAAAGCTAGTGTTGTTTTTGTTGTTGTGATCACTAGGGTGGGAAGCTAGCTGAGAAGTTAGTACACCTCTCACACTAAAAGATCCAGGTGATTCAGAAATTCCTAGAGTGTAGAAACATTGAAGAACACTGTGTTTGTTACAAGACTGAACACAGAACTGTAAAACATCAGAGTTAGAAGGAAGCTTAGAAATCAATCTCATCATTGCAAGTAAAGAAATTGGTGTTCTAAGCATTTTTTAGAAAATGGATATGTTCTAGTTCCAATGATCTTTTGCTGGAGAGAGCCAACAGCACCCAGAGAGAGGATTGTGGGAACTGAGTGTTGATCACAACATAACATTTTTACTTTTTGTTGCTGTTTGCTTGCATTTTGTTTTCTTTCTTATTTTTTTCTTTTTGATCTGATTTTTCTTATACAACATAATTGTGGAAATATGTATAGAACTGCATATGTTTAACATATATTGGATTACTTGCCATCTAGGGGAGGAGATGGGGAGAGGGAGGGAAAAATTTTGGAACACAAGCTTTTGCTAGAGCAAATGTTGAAAACCATCTATACATATGTCTTGAAAATAAAAAAGCTTTACAAAAAAAGAAAAGAAAATGGATCTGTTCCACTATCAACTAAAACCTATACTTTCTTGATACTGGAAATCTGGGTATAAGAGATAAAAAAATTTTGACACTTGTTTAACATTTTTAGAAAGTTCCAGATGAACATTTCACTTTCTTACCTGAAGTAAGAGTTGTTACTTTTCCGGTCTCCACTGTTTTAGGGTATTTCGCTAATAATTCTTCTGGAATTAACATTTGGTCGGGAAGATAAAGTACTTCGTCACTTTGATTGTTTTCCAGTAAAACTGGAGAATGGTCCTGCTTCTGTGCCTCTTCATTTAACAAAAAATTTTCACCAGAGGATATATCGTAATTGTCAGAAGTAAAACTAGTATAAGAAAATGGGAAAGATATTAGGCAAATGTAGGCAATATTCATGAGCTTGGGGAAAACAACATGACAAGTTTTATGATGATCCACAGTTATTAATTATTTCAAGGAAGGCAATTTGGGTAAGCTTTTTATAAATTAATATTAACTTGTTCATCCATATGGTGAGAGCACTATTAATAAACTCTGGACAACTTAATTCTAGTAATGGTTGGCAAGCAGAGGCTATGAGCATATATCTGAGAGCTTTATCAGTCTCTTTACCCAAGCTGAGACTACCTATAGTAAGAAAATTAAACAAAGAAGAAATAGAACACTTATGTGGATTAGTTTTTAGGCTGGTCCATTCTACTTATACAGAACTAATTATTTGAAGATTGTGAAATAGAGAGGTATTGAGACACCACTTAAACTCTCAGCTGTCTGGACAATTCTCTGAGACTATAAATTCTGAAGAGATGCCAATCTGTTTTGATAGGCGAGATTCTTCATCTGGGAGTTCCCTTTACCAGTGAAATCATGGGTCAAGTGCTTTCTCTCTTACCTATATGGAATTATGGAATAAATTATGGAATAAAAAACAAGCTCAAATATGACTTTGGGCAACTAAGTGGCACAGGGGATATAGCACTGGGTTTGGAATCAGGAAGATTCAACTTCATGAGTTCAAATCTGGCCTCAGGTATTTATTAGTTGGGTGAATCTGGGTGAGTAATTTAACCCTACTTGTCTCTGTTCTTCATTTATAAAAAGAGCTGGAGAAGGAAATAACAAATGATTCCAGCACCTTTGCCAAGAAAACCCAGAATGGGCTCATGAAGGGTTGGACATGACTGAAATGACTCAATAGCAACAAAATAGAATTTTAAAATGTGAGTGCCAAAGAAATTTGGTTCGAGTATTTGGGTAAAATCCTATGTTTACTGAATTGTGCTGGTTCTCTGATTGATGCTATAGACAAAATATGGTATATGGACTCAAATTTTCCAAAACAAAACTGTACAAATGTCAGGTTGATATTCGGCACCAAGATTATGTTTTTCTTCAGAGGCTGTTTATTGCTGGACAGTTCCCTGATGAAGCACAATCTCCCTCTCTCATAGATAAAACTGAGAGGGGCAAGGTCTTGGGGCCTCCTGAAAGACTGGAATAGTCTTCCGGGCCAATATAAATATTCAAGGTTTTCCCAATCCTGATGAAGGTGCATGCTGATCTTGTACACGTATCAAAATATCCCTTATATCAGCCCTCTCCCAACTCTGCTAAGCACAGGCTTTGGAAATTAGAATGGCCCTCTCTTATTACATGGAAGTAAATGGAAAGAATGGATAGGGAGACAAAATAATATAGCTCAAAATAAGCCCCTTCAAATTCTAAGACCAAAGACATAACGAAAATGTAGCTTTTGTTATAGAAAATGATATGTAACTTCACCTAAGGATGATATTATATTAATATCTATTTGTTACTCTTTATAATATAATAATCAATAACATTTTACATACATGTCCATCTACAATCAATATACTCGCTCCCCCCAAAAAACAGAGTTTCCCAACTTACATATTATTCCCGCCAAGAAAAAATGGTGGTTCTGACAAGATAAGTCTACATTGTCTCTCCATTGTTGTAGGGGGATATTTATTGAATCCTCCTATTAAAAGAGTGAAAAAAAAAATGGTTAGATTGGACCTTTAAACTTGAAGGGGATTTTATAAGGCTGAATTATGTTCTTTCCAGCTGTACTCTTTGAAGAATAAGGGCATCTGAGATAAGGTATTTGTGCATCACTTGTAGAAGTATGTGGAACAATGTTTATTTAAGGTCTTTGATTTATGCTACTTAATACATATTTTTTTTATTTCATTGGAAAATGGGCCATGGCAACAGTTTCAGCTTCATAGCCTAATTCATATGAAACATGTTGCCTTGAATATCATTCCATGAGACGGCAGACCAAGATATGGCTACAGTTTGGTAATTGTTCTTTTGCTAGAGATGACACTTTCTATAATTAGTTAATACAGCTTCTACTATAAGAAGGTATTCTGTCAGTGAAACATTAAATCTTCTATTGAAACTTAATCAGAATGCTGTGTGAAATGAATAGAACCAGAAGATCGCTGTACACTTCAATGCCGTATGAGGATGTATTCTGATGGAAGTGGAAATCTTCAACATAAAGAAGATCCAACTCACTTCCAGTTGATCAATGATGGACAGAAACAACTACACCCAGAGAAGGAACACTGGGAAGTGAATGTAAATTGTTAGCACTAGTGTCTATCTACCCAGGTTACTTATACCTTCGGAATCCAATACTTAATGTGCAACAAGAAAATGGTATTTACACACATATATTGTATCTAGGTTATATTGTAACACATGTAAAATGTATGGGATTGCCTGTCACCTAGGGGAGGGAGTAGAGGGAGGGAAGGGGATAATTTGGAAAAATGAATACAAGGTATAATGTTATAAAAAATTACTCATGCATATATACTGTCAAAAAAATTTATAAATAAAATTTAAAAAAAAAGAAACTTAATCAGAATATCTCCATGATCCTACAATTAATATCTCTAAGGGAAACTAGTTACTCTATGGATTCTTCTTGTAATATGGAGTCAGATGAGAGGTGGTGAATATTGAATGTTACAAGGCAGTATAAATGTTGTGTTCATATAAAGGAAAGCAATATTGGCTGCATCCTTGAATGTTAGAGTTGCTTTAAAAGAAAAGCTCCAGGCTTTGGGTTTGAACTAGAGGCCTCAGGGAAACTTCAAGAGTAATGATTTCAACCTAGTCTGGGCTGAAGGACAAGTTCAATTTTTTGATTAAGTAGGGCAATGTGTGTTTCATGGGAAGGCTCTCAAATTATGTCATGGCCTCTCTCTTCCAATTATTTAGAAGTGCTGGAAAAGAATTGTACACAGAAATTATAATTCAAATCCTTATTTTAAATTAGTTTCTGAAGAAGTGATAGAGGCTAGGTGTTTCTGGTAATCTTGATTTTGGGAGCCAAAATTTGAAAAAAAGAGTAGCTTATCAACATGTACTCCTTTAGTAGGAATATGTAGTCAATGGACTATTAGTACACACACAAACACACACACACACACACACACACACTCACACAGAGGAACATTTTAGCTCTTCAAGTATCCTGTGAACTCTAATTGTTCTCCCTAGAATAAAATATAAGATTCTCTGTCTTTTAATGCCCTTTATAATTATTCCCTTTTCAGTATTCTTATATTTTGCTTCCCTCTATATACTTTGTGATCCTTTGACATTGGTCTCCTTGCTGGTTCTCCTATAGGAGACTTCATCTCTTGACTGGCTGTCTCCCATGCCTGGAACTCTCTCCTTCTTCATTTCTGTCTCCTGACTTCCCAAGCTTCCTTCAAGGCTCAGCTAAAATCCCACTTTCTCAAAAAGCCTTTCCTGGCCCCTTTTCCTTCTGAGATTATCCCTAATATAGTCTGTATATCTCATCTTTGTATATAGTAGTCTGCATATTGCCTTGCCCATTAGACTAAGCTTCTGGAGAATAGGAACTATTTTTGCCTTTCTTTGTCTCCCTAAAGCTTAACAAAGTGACAGATACTTAGTGGGTGCTTAATAAATGCTTATTGACATGATTGACTTGACTTGTGTGGTGAGCTCTTGGATTAGATTATAAATAGGAGACTTTGCCCTCCCAAACCTCTTCTCTCTCTATTGTTATTTTGTGGTCAGCACTTTTCAGTGATTTATAGAACTCTCAGCCAGAAAGCTTCTACCAATGCAGGTCAACTACTACTTCACATTGTGATGTTCCCTGGGGTACCAAGGGTACATAAGGCAATACTGCAGTGGTGCCTTAGAGGCACTATTCATCTCCAGTTTTGCTGACTCCGTTCTGCCAAGCAAAGTGACATTACTACTGCTAGTGAAGACGTCCTTCCTCTAAAGGCAAAGAAATGAAATTTGGAGACTTACGTCTAACTGAGTGGATAAAAGGCTTAATGAACCGCACAGCATAGTCCAAATTGGGTTTATGAATTCTGCCAAGTTGAATCAAGTGATGATCCAGAGGGAGGCTAGCTATGTCCTCGACTTCTTCTTGTGTGGATCCCAGAGAAATCACAAATAGGGCATACCCCTGGCATTTGGCTCTTAGGGCCATTTTCCTTAAGACATTCTTATTTTCATTATTTTCTCCAGCAGATATAATAAAGATGACCCTGTTCTTCCTGGGCTGTTCTCTGTTAGAGAAAACCCTTTCTGTTGTCCATTGCAGGGCATGGCCAACAAAGGCTTCTCCATGAAGTTGCTTGAGGGAATCCTGTATGTACCTCTTCATTAGAGTTTTACTGTTATAGGTGGTAAAGACAAACTCTTCCTTCACCGGAGTGCTTATCCTCCTCCTGGAGAAATCCCCTGGGGAATAGCTTAGCAAAGCCAGCCGATCACCTACACCAGATTGAAAAGGGTCTTCAGAAATCTCAAAGCTGTCAAGCACTGAGCTGAGAAAAGATCTCATTTGCTCAAACTCCTCTCTTGTCACATGCCGGGAGCTGTCCACAAGGAAGAGGACATCCATGTACGAATTTACTCGATCAGCTTGCTCTTCTGCACAAACATTTGGAAAGCATTTATCTGCAGACAAAAACAAAACAAAACTCCTCTTCACCTACATAGTGGAATGGTTGAAGTCCAAGTTAACAGATCTGCTTTTCAAGACTTTGAGCCTCAGCCTAACAAAGTCACCCACAACTCAAAACCTTAGATTTTAAAATATCTCTCTCAATAACTGACATTTATTTATACAGAACTTAAAATATGCTGAGCACTTTAGGTTCACAGCAACCCTAGGAGATAAGTAATAAGTAAATGAATTGTCATCATTTTCACCATAGAGATGGAAATTGAAGTTCTGAGTTAAATGAGTTGCTCAAAGTCATATAACTAATAAGGATAATCTCCCCATAAGTGCAGGGTTTTTACTATTACATACAGCTGGATTGTTCTTACATCACAGTTCCTCTTCTCTCTTTCTCCCTTTTATAGTGAAATAAGTATGCATTGAAACTATGGAGCAAATGAATTTTGAGTACTGCTTTCAGACTTAAGTATGACATCTATCTCTTATTTTTAAAGATGACTCTAACATCTATGTTAGAGTCAAATTACAGAGGGTCTGACTGTGGCTGATCAGACCAATATGAATTCAGAATGCTTTACCACAGTTCCAGCACAAACAGTCCATGTGCTGGAGTAGATTCTCTAAATTTGGGCAACTTATAAATACATGTTTATCATAGTAGGGAAAATATTAGATGAGGCCCAGGTTGGAAGTTGAGTTCCTTCTGGGATATCATGTAAATCATTTCACCATCCGGGCCTTTGATTTTGTCATCAAAAAATGAGGTTGATTTGGGTGATCTTCAATATTCCTCACTATTCTGTCTTATATACTGATAACTGCCTAGATTTAGCCATGATAAATAGTAAATGATAAATTATTAGTCTCATGTCAAATAGAAAAAGGAATGGTAAGCTATTTAAACACTATTGAAATTAACCTAATTTAATTTTAAGAAGCAGTTGGTATAATATTTGTTTTATAATTCATATACTTGATGTGCATTATTTTGTATAATAATTATTCACATTTATATGTTATTATTCTACCGGACTTAAATTATATACTTAGCAAATATTTGTTAAATTGAACTGTTGTCAATTTTTTTTTGGGGGGGGAAGTTAAGAAATACTACATTTCTTAAAATTTAATGTGATTTTTTTCCCCTAACAAAATTCATTTTTTTCCTTCCTATTTCCTCTATAATTTAAAAAAGGAAGAAAAACAGAAAAACAAAATTTATGAAAAATATGCATAATCAAGGGGGACAATTCCCACATTTGGTAATGTCCGAAAAGTATCTATCTCAATCTGCATTTTGAATCTTCTGTCAGGAGGTGAGTAATGAGCTTCATCATGGGTCCTCTGGAATTGAAGCTGCTCAATGCATTAATTAGAAGGTTCCCCCACCTCCTATTTTTAAAAATTCATCTTTCAAATAGCAATGGGGGAGAGGAGCAATTTTATGCTCTGAAGTTCTGTGCTAAACATAGCCCAGAAGACAAAATTCTTACCCAATATATTACTCAATTTGCATCTGTAAATCAAAATACACTTTCCTCTAAAGTCAAGTCCCATAATTCTGCTGGAGGCTTTAAAACTTCATGATGATAATTTTCCTTACCATAGCAGAGTGTGCACTGACGAAGTCTCTGTATTGGCTCAGAAAATTGAGAGGGTAGAACTGGAATGACCTGATATGTGCCAGTGTCATCAAACTACATGGAAGAAAAAAAAAGTCTTAGATTTTTCTTTTCTTTTCTTTCTTTCTTTCTTTCTTTCTTTCTTTCTTTCTTTCTTTCTTTCTTTCTTTCTTTCTTTCTTTCTTTCTTTCTTTCTTTCTTTCTTTCTTTCTTTCTTTCTTTCTTTCTTTCTTTCTTTCTTTCTTTCTTTCTTTCTTTCCTTCCTTCCTTCCTTCCTTCCTTCCTTCCTTCCTTCCTTCCTTCCTTCCTTCCTTCCTTCCTTCCTTCCTTCCTTCCTTCCTTCCTTCCTTCCTTCTTTCTTTCTTTCTTTCTTTCTTTCTTTCTTTCTTTCTTTCTTTCTTTCTTTCTTTCTTTCTTTCTTTCTTTCTTTCTTTCTTTCTTTCTTTCTTTCTTTCTTTCTTTCTTTCTTTCTTTCTTTCTTTCTTTCTTTCTTTCTTTCTTTTTTTTTTTTGAGACAACCACATGTCTGGAGCTTCCTTACCTCATACATTAGCTTTGTGGTTTGTTTGTTTGTTTTAAAGCATACTCCCTCCATTTTTACATGTTCATTGCAATTCTTCAAACATTTTCATGCATAGTATTACACTGAGGGATTCAGGGCAAATATTATTATCCCCAAAATCTTTATTATAAAAATTATAATAAATTTATTATAAAAATTATAATCCCCCCAAATGAGCAAAATGGGGAGGAGTTTAAAAACTTGCTCAAGGTCATAAAATCCTTAAAAATGGGAAAATCTAATACTAAAGATCAAGATTTGAGTGTGTGTGTGTGTGTACATATACTAAAAATCACCTTCCAAAGAAAATTCAAAAAATTTTCCATCCATAAAATTTCCAATGGATTTCCAATCCATAAAATAAAGTCCCACCACATTTATATTTTCACCATCTAGCTTTCAGTAGCTTCTTGTCATATTACAAGTTTAATTTACTCAATTCCCTTCAAAACACAATTCTTGTGAATATCTCTTTAAGTAAAGGTTCTTAAAGGTTTGATTACTCTAAGTACAGCTTTCATACATTAGGACTTCTTGAAAAGTTTGTTCAAGTACATTAAAATCTCAAAAGACTTGAAGAGAAAAAGTTTAATTATAAAATTATTTGCATACATCAATGTTTCAACCAATTAAAATAAACTCCTACTGTTTTCTGATTCTTGTGACTAGAATTCTTTTGTTCTTTTCAATAAATATTCATTAAATGACCACTCCTCCAGACAGGAGAGGCAGTGTGGCATAGTAGGTAGACAGCTCCAGACTTGGAAAAAGGAAAGACTTATTTTCAGAATCTGCCTCTGAAATGTAGCAGTAACACTATCCTGGGCAAATCACTTAACTTCTCAGTGCCCCAGGAAGCCTATAAGATCATAAGTCCCAGTGAAGGTGAGGATCTGGTTGGAGTTTCCAAATCATAGTAATTAATAAGTATGTCCTTGGGGCAGCTAGGTGGTGCAGTGGATAGAGCACCAGCCTTGAATTCAGGAGGATGTGGTCTCAGACACTTAACACTTCCTAGCTGTGTGACCCTGGGTAAGTCACTTAACCCCAGCCTAAGGGGGGGGGGAGTATGTCCTTGGGGAAGACACAGATTCTATTACACAGAGAAAGGTGTCATGAATCTCAGCTCTGCCACTAACTCACTTGTAGAAGTATCTCATTTCTCGGTGCCTCAGTTTCTCCATCTATAAAATAAAGGAGATTGCCTAGGGCAAGGGTTCTTAATTTTTCTGTGTGTTATTAAAAGCCTTAGGTTATCTTGTAAATTCATAAAATGAAATCTATAGACTTACAAAGGAAAATTTTTCCCTCTCCTCTGTTTTTCTCGCTACCTCCCTCTCTTTGTATATATCTCCATATACATATATATTTTTATGTTTGCATATAAATACAGTTATCTAAAATTTTAAAAACCCACAAGTTTATGGTCCCCAGGACAAGAACTTTTGTGAGCATCTATAAGCATTTATTGAGTACATTATATATACATAATATGACCACAAAGGTACCTTGATCTAGAGGGCCTTATAATCTAACTGGGGAGACAGGAAACATTTGTAGAAAGATAAACAACAAAAGGCCAGGGACCAAAGGATTGGTACAGACAAAATGCTAAAAGGGTTTGGAGAAAAAAGCTTGATATGGGTAGCAGACCAAATACTAAGACTGGGAATCAGTTAAATGACTATAGAAGTCTCTTCTTTTCTCTAAAAGTCAATCTCTTTATCTGTAACATTAAGAGATTGGATTACATGACCTTTAAGGTCCCTTCCACCTCCAGTGTCCTATGAAGTGCTGAGATAGTCAAAGAAATTTCCTTATATGAGTGCCAATGGTTCTGATGGCCTCAGAAATAATTAATTACCTCCCTGTGTATTCCATTTATAACAGAACATTGTTTGAAATTCCGAAAGGAGGTTAGCAGCTTGCATTTCTAAGAATAAATTAAGGGATAAATATAATAGCTAGAAGAAATCCTTACCTGGAAGGCCTCCTCAAGAGCAAACATTTCATTAAAAACAAATACAGCTGGAATGATATTGAGGCCGCTGAACTCCATGGTGGCAGTAACGATTGATGTCATATCTGGAGATTGATTGTCGCTAAAAAATACCGTGAGCCTCCTGACGTTAGGTCCTGGTAAGGTTCGCTTGAAAACATTCCTGGCCACAAATAACATGGCATCACCAAGATCTCTAGAGTAGGGAGATCCTTCATATGTCATTCTGGAGAGTTTCTGGAGGAGTTGCCGCTTGCTAGAATAGTCTGACCAGCGGACAAGATACCTGCTTTCAGAACTATAGGAAAGGACAGCAACCTTTGCTCCTATGGGACAGTTGTTTTCCCTGATTTTAAGGTCTTTCAGAATGGAAATGGTCATATTTTTCACAACTTCAAATCTCTGTCTTGATACGTCCAATGCAAACACCAATTCTGTTGGGTAGACAGGGCATTTGTCTAAAATCAAAGAAATAAAAATCACAGATTTGATCAATTGCACCAAGCAGATATTAATCCAAAGCCTATGAAAAACATAACTATCTAGCCCAGATCATATTATCTGGATTTGCAGATAGATACTAATAAATTTAGAATAGGGTCTCTAAATTAACCATTGCTCCTAACTCCGCCCTCCATGGCCAAGAAGAATTCTTCAAATCCTTCTTCTGCTTGACAATTTTTCAAATATTTGAAGTCTTCCCATGAATTTCTTCTCTAAACTATCTGTAATTCCTTCA
Source organism: Sminthopsis crassicaudata (assembly GCF_048593235.1). Lineage (NCBI taxonomy): Eukaryota > Metazoa > Chordata > Mammalia > Dasyuromorphia > Dasyuridae > Sminthopsis > Sminthopsis crassicaudata. Next base: position 36,156,140 of record NC_133621.1, on the reverse strand, counting down.
AAAGATCGTCCTCTGATACATTGTTGGTGGAGTTGTGAAAGAATCCAGCCATTCTGGAGAGCAATTTGGAACTATGCCCAAAAAGTTATCAAACTGTGCATACCCTTTGACCCAGCATTGCTGTTATTGGGATTATATCCCAAAGAAATACTAAAGAGCGGAAAGGGACCTGTATGTGCCAAAATGTTTGTGGCAGCTCTTTTCGTTGTAGCTAGAAACTGGAAGTTGAATGGATGTCCATCAAGTGGAGAATGGTTGGGTAAATTGTGATATATGAAGGTTATGGAATATTATTGCTCTGTAAAAAATGACCAGCAGGAGGAATACAGAGAGGCTTGGAGAGACTTACATGAACTGATGCTGAGTGAAAAGAACAGAACCAAAAGATCGCTGTACACTTCAATGCTGTATGAAGATGTATTCTGATGGAAGTGGATATCTTCAACATAAAGAAGATCCAACTCACTTCCAGTTGATCAATGATGGACAGAAATAACTACACCCAGAGAAGGAACACTGGGAAGTGAATGTAAATTGTTAGCATTACTGTCTATCTACCCAGGTTACTTACACCTTCAGAATCTAATAATTAATGTGCAACAAGAAAATGGTATTTACACACATATATTGTATCTAGGTTATATTGTAACACATGTAAAATGTATGGGATTACCTGTCATCGGGGGGAGGGAGTGGAGGAAGGGAGGGGATAATTTGGAAAAATGAATAAAAAAAAATCGTCCTAAGGCATTCTCTCAAGGTCCTTCCCCAACATGGGGACCCTCTTCTGCACACTACACAGACCAACACAGCCCATGCTAACACCACCCTGTTGAATGATCTCATAGAATCACAGAATCTTCTAGTTATCAGGAACCTCAGAGGCCAGGTGATGTCAGACAAGAATTTTCTCCTCTACATATTCAACAAGTGAAATAGCAGCCTTTACTCAAAGATCTCCAATGGGAATAGCAAAACATCCCATTCCATTTTTGGATGGCTCTATTTCTTGGGAACTTCTTCTGATATTAAGGCAATTTGTCTCAAGTCACGCCATCTATTGTTCTTACTTTTGTCCACTGGCTGAGCAAAACAAATTAAATCCCTTTGCCACTTGATAGCTCTTCAAATACTTGAAGCCCTTTCCTAAATCTTCCCTTATTTTCAGTTCAGTTTCTCAATTCCTTCAATAAATCATTATATGGTGTGGTAAGAGCAATATGCAGGTTAGGCTAGTTTTTCATTTAAAGGTGTTGAGATATAACTTGAAACTCGATGGTTCAGGGGACTAAAGACTCAGATTGCTGATGCTACTATCTCCTTATCTGAGGACAAAGTAGCCATGAGGTGCATCCCAGGTCTCTTGGAGGTTTGCCTGGTGAATCATAATGGATAATGAAAGCAGACCTTTGTTCAGCTAAATAGACTTGAAGTGTCTTTAATGTGTCTTTGCTGAATATCTTTCTTCTGAAACAGTTTTCTAAATCCCCTTTGTTAACTGGAAAAGACTTATGAGTATCTCATTTTGTTCCAATATCTGAATGAAATTACCAGGGAACTGACAAATCAGGTCCAATGCAGAATATATGGTATACTTTACAACACCTTCAACATGTTCATTGTTTTTGCCTGGATCCTCTCCAGCTGATCATGACCCTTCTGAAAAAATGGTACCCAGAACTGAACAAAATATTCCACTATGACTTGAGAAAGACCACCTTAATTTTCTTTCTTTTCTTTTCTTTCTTTTTTTTTTTCCTGAGGCAATTGAGGTTAAGTGACTTGCCCAGGGTCACACAGCTAGGAAGTGTTAAGTGTCTGGGATCAGATTTGAACTCATGTCCTCCTGATTTCAGGGCTGGTGCTCTAGGCCACCTTAATTTTCTAGGGTATTTGCAAAGACTTCCTCCCCAATCTCAGTATAATATTTAGGTAAATTACATATTCAAATGGAGAGCATAGAAACTAGTAATTACCAAAAAAATTAACACCTCTATTACCAATTCCACACTTTAAGTCCTAGTACTTCTGACAATAATAATAATAATAAAAAGTCTGTTTAATTCTTTGTTGGATTAAGTTGGATTAGGGAGTTAAAACCCAAGACAAAGAGGGGAAATAGCAATGGAGAAACTAGATGTGCTGGATAAGTTAAAACCATCAGACCCAGATGAACAAGAATTGAAGGAACTGGCATTGACTGTCAAAATAACATCTGTGAAGATTGTGGGTGGGAGGAAATCTGCTACAATTCTGGAGAAGGGTAAACACAGGTTACTTACAAGTTATAGGCCAAAAAGCTTGCCTCAATTCTTGGCAAAAATGCAAAATACTGAACATCTGGAAGTTCATCAAGAACAGTTCAAGTCAGACTAACCTTCATCTCCATTTTTGACAGATTCACCAGACTGTTCAATTGTGGGATGTCATAGGTATAATTTGTCTAGATCTGAGTAAAGCATTTGACACGTTATTCATGTGGATCAGAAGATTAGGAATGGCTAGGTGATAGTACACTTAGAGAGATTCAGAAACTGGTTTAATGCCTGGACTCCCACAGTAGTCATTAATGGCACAGTGTCAACTTGGAAGGGGCTCTCCTCATGATCTTGGTTTGGCCCCATGCTGTTGAGTATTTCCATCAATGACTTGGATCAAGGAACAGATGGTATAATCTTTAAATTTTCAGACAACACAGTTCGGAGGAATGAATAACATTTTGGATGATAGAGTCAAGATTCAAAAAGATTTTGACAATGTCGACCATTAATGACAGTGGTTTTGTGTCCTTTTGGTTTTATACCTACGCTGCTCTTACTGGTAGCAGATGCTATTGCTGATGGTGCTATTTTTGTATGGGAATGAAGTCAAAATTCCTTTAAAGTTCTAAAGACCAAATCTAAAAAGATGAATACATTAGGAAAAATGAAAACTCTTACATTTAGATTTTAAAAAATCAATTTAACAGGTATAAGGTTAGGGAAAAATTGCTACATACCAATTTGGAAAAAAAAATACCTGGGGACTTTGCTGGATTGCAGGCTCAATGTAATTCAAGAACTAATGTTTTCTTACTGTATTTTACATAAGTTTAAAACTAAGTAGTGGACTGGGTCCACTATACTTTATGCTGCTCAGACATCAAAAGGAGAATTGTGTTCATTTCCAGATATCTCTTTTTGAAAAAGGAAATTGATCATCTGGAGAGCACCGATATGTTGGGGAAGACCTTGAGTTTTTAGCAAAAGGGAACTAGTTGAAGAAATTGAACTCATTTTCCTCTAAACCCCGCCTTCCACTTTCCACATAACTATAGAGAGGAACACTTCAGATTTAGGTCTGGGAAAGTCTTAGGAATCATTCTTGATTCTTCCCTCCCTCCCTCCTTCTCATTCTCTGTCTATGTTTCTTTTTCTGTGTCTCTTTCTATTTTTCTCTGTCTCTCTGTGTATCTCTTTTTCTCTGCCTCTCTATCACTGTCTCTGTCTCTATTTCTCTCTTACACACACACACACACACACACACACACACACACACACACACACACACACCACCATACCCAACCTATTGCCAAAATCTACTGATTTTACTTTTAAAGACCAGATCTGATCATGTTATCCCCACCCTCAGTAAACTCCAGTGTTTCCCCATTGTATTAAGAATCAAATACAAATGGCTCTGTTTGGGATTCAAAGCCCTCCTACTCTTCCAGCCTTCTTATAAACTACTCTTCTCCACACACTATTCCATTCAGTGATACTGATCGGCTTTCTGGCCGTTCTATGAACAAGACACTTCATCTTTTGATTCTGGGTATTTTCTCTGGCTATTCCCCGTGACTCCTTCCCTCTGCTTACAGATTTCCTTGGCTTTTTTAAAAAGTCCAGCTGAAAAATCACTTTCTACAAGAAACCTTCCCTCTGCTACTTATTTCCTATTTTTCATCTCTATACTATATATTATGTATATGTATATAATATGTACATATTTGTTTGCATATTGTCTCCCCTATGAGACCATGAGTTCTGTGAAGGCAGAACTCTTTTTTTTGCCTCTTTTTATATCTCTGGAGCTTATATTCCCACAGTGTTTGGAACATAGTAACTGCTTAATACATGTTTAATTGATTGATATTTAATCTGCAGAAGACAATATTTGAAACAGGTTATAGGATGATAACTGTCTCCAAGTAATTGAAGTGCCATTATAAGAAATTTTGCTTGGTTCTCACAGATAAAGTCAGGAATACAAGAAAGTTCAAGTTGACTTAATGGGTTTGGGAGAAGGAGAGCCTGGCTAAACAAAAAACACCAAAAGACAGGTCTCTTGAATGCAATAGGAGAAGTCAAATTATTGTTGTTTTCTCTCATTATTTGGTAATAAGTGCAGCAAAATGCTACTGGGAGGCCCCTGGATACCATAGCAAGAAAACAGAGGTAATCTGCAGGAGCAGATGTTAGAGTTAGATTTTGGGGCCAAATTAAAGAGAGCAGGAACATGGCTACACTTCTCATGGATCCAGGAGACCTGGGGTCTGCCATCGATGATATGGCCAGATTTTGGAACCATTTCATCAGGAGCATCTGTGCACCATTCAGAGGAATAAATAGCAAGGCAGCAGGTTTCCTGGGAAGTCCCAAACCTGGTCCTGTGGGGCAGTCATACAGTCCAAGATCAGCAGGAAGTGCTTATGGTTTATCCTGGACAGTCTGAAGTGTGGGGATAAAGGGGCAAGTGTGGAGAATCCACACCACTGAAAGGACTCCCTGAAGACAACATTAGGCAATGGAGTAGCAGCTGCTCTAGATTCTAAACCCGGTGGAGAAGGAAATGGCAAATCTTTGCCAAAAAACCCCAAATGCAGTTGACTGAACAATAATCAACAAAGCAGCAGATGTTTTCTGAAACAGCAGTAAACAGGTCAGCCTGGTGGTCACCAGCCAGAGGTCATTAAGCTCTAGAATAGACTTTAGGGATGGCAGAGCTCATCATATACCATGATATCAAAGCAGCCTGAAAAGTCAAGGAACAAAGTTGCTAATTGTGATTAAATCCTAGAAGGAGGATGAAGGAAGCGGGCAAACTATAAATACACTTGGGCTGGAAAGCCTCTCTAATAATCAGAGTTGTCCCCATGAGTAATGAGCTATCCCTGGGGATAATAAATAATAAATAATATTACCCAGAACAAGGTTTGCAAAGCTCTTCATATACATATGTGTGTGCTCTTGTGTTGACTCTGAAAGGTTGATGTTATTAATTATCCACATTTTACAGATGAGAAAACTGAGATTCAGTTTTTTCAGGGTCACAGAGATCACTAAGTGTCGTTAGTGGGATCTGAACCCATGCTTTGTTGACTCCAAGTTTAGGGATGTATCAACTATGCCATTGCTTTCAGTGATTCCCTTTTGCTTGTGGTCCTTCACACTTGCTAGGAACATTATAGATAGTGTTCTCAGTGAGGCTGAGGTGAGATTTAAAGAGCAAGTCTTGAGTTCTAAGTTTCCAAGTTTGCAACTCTATCCACCCAGCATAGATTGAGGAGTGGGCTTCCTTTCCATCCAAATCAACACCATCAGCAAACAGCAGTAGGATCCAGTACCAGGAACAGCAGCATAGGTATAAAACTAGAGGGATACCTAGTCATTGGCAGCAACAAAGTCACTGAAAATGAAACAGTTTCTGAACTCAAGAAGCTTACATTCTATCAGAGGAGAGAGCTTCTATGTATAAATGTGCATGTGCATGTGTGTGTGTGTGTGTGTGTGTGTGTGTGTGTGTGTGTGTGTGTATAGAGAGAGAGAGAGAGAGACAGACAGAGAGAGAGAGACAGAGAGACAGAGACAGACAGAGACACACAGAGAGAGACAAAGAGAGAGAGACAGGGAGAGACAAAAACAGAGAGACAGAGACAGAGACAGAGAAAGAGAGACAGAGACAGAGAGAGAGAGACAGAGAAAGAGAGAGAGGCAGAGAGAGACAGAGAAAGAGAGAGAGACAGGGAGATACATATATGCACATACCTATATATATGCATATAACATGCATATATATACTTGTGGGTTGCAAAACATATAAAAAGTCAATGCTAGGTAAATTTGGAGGGGAAAAATACTAATAGTTTTGAAGATCAAGAAGTCTTCATTTACAAGGTGATGCTTGAGCTGAGTTTTGAAGGAACTCTAAGGAGCAGAGGAGAGGTGACAGTAAAAGCAGTGCAAGGCAAGGAGTAGGAGTGCCTTGTGTGAGGAAGGCTAGACCTGAGGTCCTTGACTTGTTAAGGGCAGAGACTCTTTTTTGGAAGTCTGGTGAAGTTGATGGATCTCCTCAGAATTATGTTTTTAAATGCATAAAATAAAATACATGGGATTACAAAGAAAGCCAATTATGTTGAAATATAGTTATGAAAAAACCCAATTTCATAAATTTTAAGTTAAGAACCCTTGAGTTGGGAGGTCACTCTGAAGGGATTACAAAGAAGAGGAACTTGTGAACAGCTTTAAAAGCCACATAGTAAAGTTCACATATGATCCCAAAAGCAATTTTGGATTTATTGGATGAAAGAGTAACAGCTGTGTGGGGGATGGATCATAGCGGCAAGAAAGGTCAGGGAAGCAGGGAGGTTGTTGCAAATAGTCCAGGTATGAGAAGATAAAGACCTGTCTTGTGTGTAGAGAGGATGAATTCAAGAGATATCATGGAGGGGAAAATGATTAGATTTGGCAAAGTAATAATTACATCAATAAAAAAAATATAAAGTGAAATCTTACCTTCCCAACAGGCTGTAAAAATAAGAGAGTGAATTAATAATTTTAGAATAAAATATTAAGAAAAAGTTATTAAAGTCAAATTTTACTATCATATTTGTTTTCTGGATCAATGTGGTCTTACATTTTGGATGCAAGAAAACTAAGATGAAATTTAAAATGATGAGCCCATCTTCTCACTGAAATTTAAATTGATTTTTCCCCCTTCCTTATAAACTACAACTGAAAATGTTTTCACTGTATCTTGTGCTGAAATCTGAAGAATAGCCATTCATCTTTTAGGCACAACTCTAAGCTTCTGATTTAGTGACAAGGTCTCTAAAATTCAATTCATCTGATTCCACAGTACACATATAGGCCTTTTGAGAGCATTGCTGGCCTGTAGGACTAAAATCTGTCATCTAATTATCTTCTCTGAAAAACATCCAAACAACTTCTATTCTCCTGAAGAGCATCAGGGAATTCCAAATGAGCTTGTGTTTAGCTACCAGCCTCTCTTTGTGTGGGTGAGTTTTGTTCCCATCCTGCAGAAATATGGAACCTCCCCAGGACTATTTCCACCAAAACTTTAAGTGTTGGATTTGTTTTCTAAGTCTAAGACAAAATAAGAAATATAGTTGAAAAAGCTTACAGAAAAACTTGACCTACTTATTTTTCCAAGTCTATTTTATTAATTTTTTGAGAATCAAGAAACATTCTGGTTTTACAAAAGACATTATTATAGTTCCCAGCAAGCCTTGTTTCCATGTGTCATCTTTCAATTACAATTGGGTCCCAATTAGTGAGAATAATGTATCCTATTAAGTGATCACATTATTTGAGTTCTTGCTGTGTATTTATAACTGGGCTAGAACCAGTGGTCATCTTTTACATAATAATAACTTCGAACAGTGCAAATTTGAATATATGCAATGACTTCATGGGATTCATTATTCATATTAATTGGAACCTAGCTATAAATTCATTGAACATTTATCAAGCTCCTACTATATACAATCCACTGTGCTAGAAGCTGATATACAAAGATCAAAACTAGAAGTCCCTTCCTTTAAAGAGTTTAATGAGCTTATTTTTATTCTTCTTTCTCTTCCTCTCTCCTTTCCTTCTTCTCTCACTCTCTTCTTCCCTGCATCACTCTGAAGAAAGTCTTTTTTGTGTGTCTTTTATATGGAGTGAGATTCAATCGGCCTGGCATTCAGCTAGCCATTTATTGAATGATCCCAAGTTGGCTGAAAAGGGAAATCAAATGAGGACAAAAATTCCTATTTGGAATAGTATTTCTAGCAGTTTTGTGGAGGATGAATAGAAACTTTTAGAAGTTTGGATTCTAGGTAACCATTCTTCATTATATAAAAATCAAAACTTATCCATCCATTAACTCTGGTCCCTTGGTCCTAATTCTGCCCCCTGTGCCAGAAGGGACAGAGGGCACAGAGATAAGGCTAATCTCTCATCTAAATGAATGGTCTTCAAAATCCCAAGTCTTGTCTTTCCTAGGCCAATCACCTCCAGTTCCCCCAAAAGACCTTCACTTAACATGATTTGTTTTTATTTATTTTTATGTTTCATCAACACACTGGTCACCATCTTTTAGATTAATATCAATTTCTCTATTTCCTGGTAAAATGTGGTACACGATGCTTCAGTTGTGACATGAATAGCATACAGTACAGTAAAATCATCACTCAATTTGTCTTGGCTACCACAGATTGGACAAATGGACCTGAGATTTCACTACAATAAAAAACTCCCTTCACCAAAAGGCAGTAGTATGGATAAAGATTGAATCTTGTATTTAAGCTATTGCTTTGATTTTCTTAAATACAGGAGAAAGAAAAGTGGTTAAATAATAGTTTGTGTTAAACAACACAACAACAACAAAAACCCCAATAGCTTAAGTACAAGACTAAACCTTTATCCATAGTACTACTAATACTATTACTACTAATTATTACTACTACTATTGCTATTACTATTACTACTACTACTACTACTGCTGCTGCTGCTGCTATTATTACTACTACTATTGCTATTACTACTACTACTGCTACTACTACTACAACTACTACTATTACTACTACTACTATTACTGCTATTATAATTACTACTACTATTACTATTGCTATTACTACTACTACTACTACTAGACTACTACTACTACTACTACTACTGCTACTACCACTACTGCTATTATTACAACTACTACTAGCTTACATAACTACTATATATCAGGTTCCATGCTAAGAGCTTCACAAATATTATCTCATTTGATTCTCACAACAACTCTGGAAGAGAGATGGTATTATTATCCCCATTTTATAGTTGAGGAAACTAAGTTAGAGTATAAGTGACTTGTCCAAGGTCACATAACTAGCAAGTTTCTGAGGCTGGATTTGAATTCAGGTATTCCACCCACCTAAATTTTATATGGTTAGATTTGGCTCGTTCTTATGTTCTATTGCGATGCTTTTGGGAAGGTGATTGGCTAAGTAATGATCAGTTCTCTCTTCCTCCTGTCATCTGTGCTATCTCCAAATATGATGAGTAGGTTGGTTATATTCTGAGCCCTAAGGACTTCCACGTGACTATATACTAAGAATTGATACTTTGGATTTATTTATGAAATCAAAATACTCACGACTATGATCCCTCAAGAATTTAATGAGCTCACATTCCTGAAAGATGAGAAAGGGAGACAATGAGCATACAAGCCATCATGGGTATATTCACATCTGGAGTTGGAGACAAAATGTTGGATAAAAAAACAAAAAACAAAAAACAAAAAAAAAAAAACATACCGAACTTAGAGGCCATCCCTTCATGCCTTTAGGTCCCTAGAAAAGCAGGAAGTAGGTTATTGATGTGTACACAATATTAATTTGTACAAATTCTCAACTACACAACTGAATGGGGATAATGCATTCTTAATTCTGACCAACAATTAGACAACTTTAGAGCACCCATTGCAATGCCTTGTGCCTGGTTGATGCCCTTAGGATGAAAGACATTTTTCCTTTCCATCTTATGCATTTGCTAAAGGAATGAATATTAGCTCACACAAACAGCATCTGGGATAACATCAGCAAAGTTCTGTCTACTCTAGACAAGTATATTTCAGCAGAACGGATCATTTAGTCCAAGGAAATCCCTCTTCAGCCTGCCCACATTGGCTCCCTACATGGATTATGGATGCTGCATGGAAGTGAAAGGAATCTGCTGTTTGGTTTAGCCACATGTTTAGATGAGGCAATGGTGTAAAGGAACAGTATTCAAGAAGCAAGCTTAAACATTCCAAGCTGTGAAGAAAGGAGTACCAAGAACTGGATTTGGATGGAAACTAAAAGGATGGGCATATCACAAAGCAAGAGTTAAAATGAGAGGAGGGGGTTCTTTCAAAATTTTGCAAGTTCAACATAAACACCATTTTTTTTTCTTTCAGAGTTAATTTTAGGCAGGAAAGTCAAGGGTAGTTGCAAACCAGAAAGCCAGCAGCCCATAGTCATTGAGTGCCAAGAAATGCAAAAGTTAAGAGAAAGAAGATCAAAGAAAACTTAGAACTCAGCTGAAATTAATTAGAGAAGGCTTATTGCAAGTAGTGAGTACTCATCTCAAAACATCCTGGATGTTCTTTCTCACTCCCTTTCCTATTCTCTTCAACCATGTTTAAAAAAAAAAAAAAAGAAATAAAGTGGGCATTTTCCCAGTGGCCTGAAAGGACCACTTTTCTGTGTTTTTTCAAAGGAAAGGGAATAATATCGTCAAGTGTGGTAGCATCCCAGGAACTTGCTCATCCAGTTTTGTGAAGAACTTTGAACGAAAAAGAAAATAGTCACCAGAGTGTTGTTCACTAGAATACTCACCCTTGGCCCTGCAGGTCCAGGAGAGCCAGGAAAACCGATTTCACCCTTTACTCCTAGGCCAAACTACAGATGAAAACATGTGACAAATAATATCATCAACCCATGTGGCTTGATATAAATATAAAGATCCAGAAAGAAAACATTAAAGAATAATTATAAGGCACTTATTAAGATCACACTGTCTATTTATGATAAATGAAAATGATATCAGCATGCTTGAAACTCAATTTCAATAAGAACAAGTCATTGTTCATCCAGGGAAAATAAAGCACTCACTTTAAAAGTAAATTCCTAAAAATGAGCAGCAAGACAAACATCCTTGTTGGTTTGTTTTGTTATTTAAGGTTTCCCTGATTGCTCATATAAAAATGTTGTTTTGGCTACACATTTGCCACATAAATTGTTGTTAAGCAGACAAAGTGAATAAGAAAAACAATCTGACTATCATATGAAGGAACCTAATAAAAAAAAAAAAAACAACCTTCACCTGAAAAAAAAATTGAGGAAAAACCATCAGTCATCAACATAAGAAGGGAATTGGAAAGGTCAGTCATTTATACAGCTCAGAATGATGGACTTGGGCACTAATGAAATTTATCCAGTCAAGTGGAAAACACCTGGCTGCTGCCAATCTTTTCACTCTAAGAATGATGCCCATGACTGAATTCATATATAAAAATGAAAATGCACCTTTTATCTCTGTGCTTTTCTTGTTGGGAAGAACATTCTTCCTGAAAATGAATAAAGTCTTTCCTTACCTAAATGACCTTGGGCTAGGGAGAATGGAATCATCAGAGACCTCTCCAAAAAGATGGAGCAAAAAAGATGGCAGCTTCCCTTCCATTCAAAGAGATCACATGTAAATGGATAGTGTCCAGAATATGGTATAAAAGTCAAGAACCTTGTTCCTGGCAGATATACATATGCATTGCGTACACACAAACACCCATGTAATTTAAAAGAGTCTTGGAGCGTGGCGGGGATGGGAGGCAGGATACTGGAAAATGACCTTGGCTTTTCTAGCTAAATTCTGTTCTGATCTCATTTAATTCAAATTATCTCATTTGAATGTTAATCAAGGGAGATTTTGGAAGAGAGTCTCAATTAAGTATCTCAGCTTCCACATAACTCCTAAATTTGTTTGCTTGTTAATTTTCTAATAGAGAAAATGGGTTGAGAGACACAGAAACCCAATCACGTTAAAAAGAATTTTCTGTATGTGAGTCAGATTGCTATTTGAGACCCTGCCTTAAAATTAATCTCAGACACAATAACTTAATTTTAAGATAAGGACAATCTAGCTGACTTTTGCTGTCCTCAGAGTTATATTGGCTCAGCCTCCATTTTCAGAGAGAGGCTTTCTAATCACTACAGATAATGCTATATTCAGAACTTTAATACGAGCTAACACATGATTGAGGAAATTAGTATTATTACAAAAACCCCCACAAGGATTTACCCCTTCAACGTGGATTTGTGGAATTTTGGAGCTAGAAAAGACCTTAGAGATCATTTAGTCCAAACCAAATGAATATGAATGGATGAACTGAGACCTAGGGAAACTGAACATTAGCCCAAGGTTACAGGGCTACTTCATTGCAGTTTAAATGCCCTAAGGAATCGTGACCAATCTAATGTAACAGCCAGAATTATTTTAATTAAAAAGTAAATAAGAATCTATTTTCCCAAGGAAGTTACCCTACTTACTGTGAGTCCTTTGAATCCTTTAGGTCCAGGCCCCCCTGGAGTTCCTCTATCACCAACATCACCCTAGAGAATCAGACACAGGAAGGATTGAAACTACCCATGCTAAAACTTAGGAAAATAAGCAGTAACTTTAATGATAAAAATTGATATTTATATAATGCTTTAAGCGGATTGCAAAGTGCCAAGCACACAGTAGACATTTAATAAATCCTAGTTGAAATGATAGTTATTACTCAAATTCTTGTTTTTTAAGCTTTGCAATAATAACAATAATTAAATAATCAAGAGAGATGACAAGATGAATTATTGTTATTATTGTCAAGTGAGATGACAAGAGTATAAATATTGTAATTAAGGTTAAGTCCTTCCTGCATTGGTGTGGGTGTAAGTTTTCCAGTTGACTAAAGTTCTTTGGATAGGAGGTTTATTGGAGGTGATAGACCTCCAAATTCCCCAATTACTCTCCTATTTAACCTAGCCTTCTTTCAGTTATCAACTCTGGGTCATTAATAGCCTCCTTAATGTGATTCTTCTGCATTTAGTTCTTTTGAGATTGAAAACATTTGATATATGTCATATGGAAAGCATCTGACATTTACTGATTATGTTATTGTGGGCAAATTACTTAACTCCTCTTGACCTCAGTTTCATCATCTGTAAAAAGTGGGTAATAATAGCTCTTACCTTTCTGAGAGGTTGTGAGAATAAAATGAGATGATAAGTACAAAATACTTTACAAACCTTATGGCATTATATAACTGCTAACTATTATAATTTGATTTATTCTTAGATACTGGTATTTTTGCCTATTGATATCAACATTCCACCTCATCCATTTTTGTTGGTCAGTGAAGTCCAACTCGTTGTGACCCCACAGACCTAGAATGCCAGTCTTTCTGTCCCCCTGTCTCTTGAAATCTGTCCAAATTCAGTTTTGTCATTTCTATGATATCTATCATGATACCATCTCATCCTCTGCATCCCCCTTTCCTTTTGCCTTTATTCTTTCCCAACATCAAGGTCTTATCCAGGGAATCCTTTCCAACTCTCCATGATTCCTTTTGGGGGCAACAGAGAGGATGAGGTGGAAAAAAACCAGCAGCTCAGAGAAAGTTGACACAAGATAAAGTAGATCTGGGATGCGGCTGAGAGGGGAGAGTGAAGAAGGCTCCTAGCCTAAGGAACCTTTAGAGCAGAAATCAAGGCTGATACTGCCAGTTGGACCCAAACCCTCAAGAACTGAGGAAAGTTCCAAGAAAGACCTCCTTTTTTTTTTTCCTAGTTTCTTTTATAAGGCCATAAATTAGCAGTCACCTTAATCGACTCTGCTTGTTCTTATCCAAACATTTCTACTGGTCTAAAATTTTATGTCAACCACAAAGAATTCATGAAGTTAACAAGAGATAAAAATCAATTTTACTTGAGATAGAAAAATCAAACCTCTGCCTAAATATTTGAAATCTTTCTAACTAGGGGCTTAAAGCAATTCAATAGTATTTCTAACTTTTCATTTAATATAAATTCCCTAAAGTAGCAGAGCAGGGGACCAGATGGACCTGAGAGAACTATTGCATCATGCTTAAAATGAACTTATTTATTGTGGTGGTACCAAGACGTCTTCCTCCAAATTTAGCTCCAGTGCCGAAGCCCATCCTTATCCTCTCTCCAGGTAGAAGTATCCTTCTCCTCCCCAAATGTATTTCATTTTTTTGTAAACACACTAAGCACCCAAAAGAAAGTATCTCTGCCCTTAAAGCTCATCTGCATATGCAAATAGATGTTTCCTATTACAGTAATTGCAATTTAAGTGAATTTCCAGCTACCTGGTTCCCAATGTCTCCAGGATGTCCTCTTGAGCCCTGTAATTTGCAAAATGGAGGATGAAAAATTGAGTGTAGACAGATAATTATTCAGTGTATTTATACTTGCTTGGTTTTCGATAAAAGCTTTAAGTTTTTTAGTAATTACCTTTGCTCCTTTCCTTCCTTGGCGGCCGTAGCCTGGTTTGCCCAAGTCTCCCTATGAACACAAGAGTAGATTTCAAGTTTACTGCATTTAATAGTTTCTTCCATCTCATATTTAGACACACCTGCCCAGGAGGAGACTCTGGTAGGACTGATTTTTAGCCAAGTTAACACGGTATCAGAAAAGTTTCTTTGCAATAGTCACTCAGGACCACTCCCAAGGTGAAAGGCCTGGAGGAGCTGAGGATGGGTATCCCAGGATAACTGGATGGAGATCACAGATTTGCTCCAAGAATCTATACCCCGGGGTAGCTAGATGGAGCAGTGGATAGAGCACCAACCCTGAAGTCAGGAGGACTTGAGTTCAAATTTGACCTCAGATGCTTAACACTTTCTGCCTGTGTGATCCTGGGCCATGTCACTTAACCCCAATTGCCTCAGGGGGGGAAAAAGAATCTATGACCCAGAGATAACAAAGGAAAGGACAAATCCGGGCAAACTTTTCATACTCTCAAGTTTTTTGGTTTGTTTGTTTGTTTGTTTTGTTTTTGTTTTTGTTTTTGTTTTTGTTTTGCCATAACAAAAACTGCTTCAAGGGCAGAAGAGAGAGGAAATTACAATCCCTCTCCTCCTCCCCCTTTGGCATTCAGAATCCTACTGTTTCCAGATTTTCATCCTGAGAATTAATTCAATATCTCTCTGTAATTTTGTCCTGATGTTTAGAGAATTGTAAAAGACCTCAGAGGCTAGTGAATCCAACCCATCCATGAAAAAAAAAAACTGCCACTAGAACATAGCCAATAAGGGTCATCCAGCCTCTGCTTGAAAACCTCCAAGGGCAGGAAGCCCACCATTCCTCCAGGCAGCCCATCCCCTTTGGGACGGCAAACTATTAGAGCACAGGCCTAAAGAAAGAAAGACTCATCTTTCCTTCCCCAATCTTGTCCATCTCCTTTTGGTCTCTGGTCAGATGTGGAAGAAAAAAGCAATCCTTTTATTTTCCTCTGCAAAGTGGGTCTACTACTTACCTCTCCCACAACCTAAAGTTAGGGTTCTGAACCTTATGAATGCTGGGGATCCCTTTTGTATGTTGGGGGCACTCTAGTCAAGTCCTCCGAAAAATGTGTGTAACTATATCAAATAAGATACATTGGATTGCAGAGGAAACCAATGAGGTTAAAATATAATTCCTAAAATATTTTAAAAAATAAGCTCACTGACCCCAGGTTATAAAGCCCCCTCCTAAAAGAACAGTTTGACAACCATTGCTCAAATCCATCTGATCTTCCAAGAACTTGGGGTCCCCAAGAAGCACAGACTCAGTGAGGTCCCTTCTTTCCATCTCCAAGCAGGATATTTGGGGAAAAAAAGTCACCCCCAAATTCAAACCTGTATTCCACGAGATCCAGGAAGTCCCATGATTCCTTTATCACCTGGAATTCCAGGTTGTCCCTAGGGCATCAAATGAAAAGAGTTAGAAGTTGATACCAGATGATTTGGCTTTCAGCTGAGGGTAGGCCAGACCATAGGGGAAAGGGGCCTGTGGGCTCTCAGCCAGGGCAAAGGGCTCTCTAGGTAGCCTCGGGGGGCTGGACAAAGGGATTCTCGTCAAATGGGCCAGAAGGTTTTCTCTCTAACACCCCACAGGGCAAGAGTAGTGGTCCCTTATAACACATAAATGTTTCTTTACTGAGAATTTAAAAAAAAACCTCAGGAGGAAAAAGAGAATTTGGAAATCCCAGGAGAAGCTTCTTGGAACTCACTCCATCACTTCAGAAGAAGCATGGCCCCATGGAAAGAGGAGACCTGGGAGTTTAGTCTCAACTCTGCCCCTAACCAGTCTGGTCATCTAAAGGAGTCACTCTCCACACTTGAATTTTCTCACCCACAAATTGATTCTTATATTAATTCCATGAAGCAGGTCTTATTATCCTCCCTAATTTGGGGGCAAAACTGAGGCTGAGAGAAGGTGACTTGCCCAGAGTCATACAGCTAGTCAAGATCAGCATCATGAATATCAAAGCAATAAGACCTACCTTCCTTCCCAAGATGCCGGGTTTTCCAGGCCTCCCTTTAACTCCTGCTTGTCCAGAAGGCCCCTGAAATGTAGGCAAGATACAAAATACTTGGGAAAAATAAAGCTTTAAAAACCCCACTGGAAATTCTTCTCTTCATTATCTCAAGAGGGCACTTACAAACATTCTTAAAACCAAAAACTAGTTCCACATGAAGAAAAGATCTGACGAGGGAAAATTGCTCCTGTGGATGGACTTCTGACCCACAAGGAAGAACTGGAAGGAGATTTATAGGAACTTTGGTGGAATGTGAGAAAGAAGGCTTGGATTCTAAGCCTGCCTCTTAGTTAATCAAAAGATGGTATTAGGGAAGTTATGCAAACTGTTAGTGGGATTTAGAAGATGATATAGCCAGCCCAGCTCTAGGAGGTGAAAATCCCTACTACATAAAAATTGATAACATGTGAAATAAGAGGAAAATCAATTCTTTGTACATCACCAACATAGGCTAAGGAGGTCATCTTGCCTACCTGAGGACCCTTATTTCCAGGGCTTCCTTTTTCTCCCTTCTGTCCAAGTTCTCCATTTTCTCCCTGGTGAAGACATTTGACACAAAAACACACAAAAGAATATTTCTTCTTAGCAAGTAAAGTGTGATGGGCAAAAGTAAAAAAGCTACAATGGTAAATTAAGGCAAATGCAATCTCATCTCCCTTCCTTATACCTTCATTTTATATGCCAGTGGTAGGATCATGAATCTAATCCAATTCTCTTATTTTACAGCTGAGGGAAAGGAGGCCCAGGGACACTGGGTAACTTATTTAGGATCACACGGCTAATGAGAGACAAGACTAGGATTTGGATCAAATTTAGAACATTTTCTACTATAGGGGAAGTAGTTATCAGAAATAAACTGACATTTTCCACTTTGTCTTAAAGTTAACACATACAGAAGTACCATCCACATCATTAATCAATCAGCATTTATTACTTTATTCAAGAATGTACTCAAAATATTAAAATGTACCTCAATTCCTCTTAATCCTTCAGGTCCATCTTCACCTTTTGGGCCAACACTTCCACTTGGGCCCTATATGGTGAATGTTTAACATTAATTTTTTAAATTAAAGCTTTTTATTTTCAAAACATATGCATGGATAATTTTTCAACATTGACCCTTACAAAGCCTTCTGTTCCAAATTTTTCTCTCCTTTCTCCTACCCATAGGTGGTAGATAGCCCAATACGTGTTAAATATGTTAAAATATATGTTAAATCCAATATATGTATACATATTTACAGTTATCTTGCTGTACAAGAAAAATCTGATCACAAAGGAAAAAAAAAACTGGGAAGAAAACAAAATGTAAGCAAATAACAGAAAGTGTGAAAATGCTATGTTGTGGTCCACACTCTGTTCCCACGCTTCTCTCTCTGGGTGTAGATGGTTTTCTTTATCACCGAACAGTCAGAACTGGTTTGAATCATCTCATTGTTGAGGAGAGCCAAGTCCATCAGAATTGATCAATGTATAATCTTCTTATTTCTGTGTATAACAATCTCCTGGTTCTGCTCATTTCACTCAGCATCTGTTCATGTAAGTCTCTCTGGGCCTCTCTGAAATCATCCTGCTGCTAGTTTCTTATAGAACAATAATATTCCATAATATTCATATACCATAATTTATTTAGCCATTCTCCAACTGATGGGCATCTATTCAGTTTCCAGTTTCTGGCCACTACAAAGAGGGCTGCCACAAACATTTTTGCCCAGGTGGGTCTCTTCTTTAAGATCTCTTTGGGGTATAAGCCCAGTAGAAACACCAGCATTAATGTTTTTTTTCCAAGGTCATGCTAATGACAATAAACATTCACACTGATGAAGCATTTGGTGGTTTCTCAACCATTTCCTTTGCAACACTGTAAGGTAGTCCATACTCCTCCATTTTACAGCAGAGGAAACTGAGACTCCAAAGACGCAGGTGACTTGTTCAGAGTCAAAGCAGTAAGTATCATATCTAATGTGTAAGCTCCTTGTCCTGGGCCACGCTGTATTTCTCTCTCTACTAAACATTTTCAATGGTGTTTCAGAAGACTTGCCCAGTGTAAACAAAGCAAGATCCTGAAAAGCTTGTCCAACCTATGGGTCTCAAGCTGAAATTCACCCTTTTATTTTTAGCACCCAAGAAATTCAGTATCCTGAACTTCATCTCTCCCATCATTCTGTTGATGAATTTCTCCCTCTTATTTCTCATTCAAAATATCCATTTAAAAATCCTGATCTAGCATATTTACATGCAGTCAGATTCTGCCTATGAATCCATGAATCCAGTTGGCTTTATTCTAAATGAGCCTTGCCCAAGTACTCCCACCCGGGGAAGAAAGGAGACTGGCAGATTGTTCCCAGTACATGGAATTATTAAAAGAGGTAAGTGGCTAGGGCAGAGAAGCAGCCATGGTGGAACTACAAGACACCTTAGAGATTGAGCATTTACTTGGAATAGACCATTAGGGACCATCTAAACCAGGAGTCATGTGCCCCTTGAAGAATTTCCTCCAGGTCCTCCCCTTTCCCACTTCCCTATTACTAGGGCACCAGCATTGGCTCAGTCATTCCCAATGCTGGCAGTGTAGGGTCATCCTCATCCCCTCTCCTTCTCTCACCCCCATAACTAATCAGCTGTCAAGTCCTAGTGTTTCTTACCTTTGTAACACGTCTTGTATGGGTTCCTTCTCTCCTCTGATACTGGTCCTACTCTAATACAAGCTCTCATCATCTCATCCCTGCGTGTATCCTGCCTCAACTCTCTCCTTGTTCCAGTCCTTCCTTTATCAAACTGTCAAAGTCTGCCTCCTTTGCTGTAACTTGTATTAGACAGTCTCATGATTAAATGTTTTCACTGCTTTCCCCCAGCTCCTGGAATCTTCTCCCTCCTTATCTCTGCCTCCTGAATTCCTTGCAATCTCATCCATTTTCTGCTTTCTTAATCATAGTGCCTTCCTTCTGAGATTATTTCCCATGTATCCTATAGATAACTTGGTTGTTGATTAAGAATCCAAACCTCTCATTTTATAGAAGAGGAAATTGAGGTGCAAAAAGGGCAAACTACTACAAAGGAAGTAAGTGGAGGGGCTAAAATTCAAAATTGGGTTTTCTGACTTCAGATCTATCGTTCTTTTTATCATCCTGATGCCAGTCAAAATCTACTTATTTTACAGACAAGAAAACTGACCCCCAGAGTGGTGAGAAGGCTTTCACCTTCATAGCACAGCTGAGATTTGAACCTGCCTTCTTTTTCACTCTAAACACACTGAACTATATTGTCTCTCCAAGGCACTTTTGACAAGAGTCATCCATGAATTCAGATCAGCTGGTGCCCTACAACATCTGCATGCTGGAAGGCTCTGTCCTCACAAGGTCAATAAAAGGGCAAGTGATACATGATATGTACCTTTGGTCCATGGGTCCCTCTTTGGCCTGTTGGTCCCTGAGAAAGAAAAGATAATGAAATGTTGCTTTAAAATGAATTCAAAATCTCTGGTACTCAAAAACTTGCCTGATTGACACCCATAACGAACACATCCTGAAAGATGTCTCCCTGAGGTGCTTTTTCTGCAAGGATTTCCACACCAGGCACTTAATCACATTCAAATATTTAGAAGATTGATTGCGACCCAATCTAGAAGTCATTACAGATGCAGACAGCACCTAACGGTCACTGCCAATTATCTGGGATGCTGCTCCAGGAAACAAATGATCCTGAGGCCAGAATTCTCTCCTTTTGTCTTAGAAGGTGCCCGAAGAGTACGTGTGTGTGTGTGTGTGAGAGAGAGAGACAGAGAGACAGAGAGAGAGAGAAAGAGAGAGAGAGAGAGAGAGAGAGAGAGAGAGAGAGAGAGAGAGAGAGAGAGAGAGAGAGAGAGAGAGAGAGAGAGAGAGAGAAGAGGGAGGAAGAAAAGGGGGAGGAGTGTAAAGAAGACAGGGAGAGGGAGAAAGAGAGGAGGAGAGAAAGATGGAGGGGAAGAAAGAGAGGAAGAGAGAGATGAAGGGAGAGACAGGGAGAGGGAGATGGGAAGCAGGAAAGACAGAGATAGAAGGAAAGATAGAGGGAGAGACAAGATACAAAGAGAGAGAAATTATGTAACCCAGGGCCACTGGGTGATTTTTCTCAACCTGCTGCTGTGTTTTGGATATTGCTGGTGGAAAATGGCAAATAATGCTCTGGCACGACAGCCAGCACCATTTTCATCACTGAGCAAGGGTTCAGTTAATTCTTCCTATTCCTAGGGGTTTCTCCCCATCTTTGTCTCGGATGCTGAGCCGGAGGCCTGAGCAGCCATGATAGCTCAGCATCACCATCTAGTGGTCCCTTTGACTTTTCAATTTGACTTGTCAATCATAAAATAACCAAATTTGGGGAGGGGGGGGAGGAATCCAGATTATTCTATCCCTGGAAATACTTCAAGTACAATCATTGAATTTCAGAGTTAGAATGAACTTAAAGAAAAAACTAAACAGTTTGAGAAATAGGGGAAGGATATAGGATGGAGAGCATTATGGCAAAGCACTTCTGGGAGAGATAACACCTGTGCCTTATCAGTCACTTACACCCTAGCATAAATGAGTCCAGGACAGACATTAGCAAGGACAAAATAGTATGGCACTGGAGAAAGAAAGAATGAGTGAAGAAAGAAGAGGTTGAAGATACAAATTCATGCTCCTGTCCAGGATCCTCTCTGGATTTCTGTGAACAAAGCAAGAACAAGAGGATTTGATTCTCTGAAGTTTGGAGTCCTCTTTAAATCAGATCCATAGGACCATAAATTATATCTAAATTGCCATATCTATATTGCCATCCAAAGTGACATTTAGTCACTCAATGGAGCAGACACAACAACAATAATGTTTTGGTTTATGCCAGTGATTTTATAAACTGATCCTCAATTAAATACTCCTCTGCCTTCATGATTCACACTCCCAAAACAGGGAAATTAATATCAACAATAACAATAAAAATGGCATTCAGTGCTTTGCATTTTATACACATTATCTCAGTGGAGCTTCACAGCAAGCCAGTGTAGTATGTACTATGAGTATTATTATCACCCCATGAACCTGAGGCTGAGAGGTTAAGTGAATAAAAAAGGATTTATTAAATGCTTACTGTTTGCCAAGAACTTTGCTATGTACTGAAGATACACATAGAAAGTAATAGCCAATAATATTATTAAGCTAATAGTCACATGGCACTTACTAAGTGCTGAGCATTTATAAAGCACTACACTTTATAAATATCCTCACAATCACACTAAAATGCAAGTAATATTATTATTCTTGTTTTACAGATTTGGAAACTGAAGTAAACAGAAAGTTAAGTCATTTGCCTAGGAATACTCAGAAAGTGTCTCCTGAATTCTGGTCTCCCTATCCCTTGTACCACTCCCCCAAAGCAAGCTAGTTCTTCCTCTTAAAAAAATAAACAAACCCTCGTACTCTGAGTAAAATAATACATAGAAGAAAGTTCAACTTCAAGTTATATGGAAAAGCCAAAAGTCTTGTGGGTCCAATAAGAGGGCAGATAGTAAGTTCCTTTAGGTGATCTACTCAGAGTCATACTTCCTTTGAGGAATGATTGGAACTTAGCTCTTTATAGTTCTAAGCCTAGTGGTCTATTAGTAAAAAAAAATAAAATTAAAAAAAATAAAGGCAAAAAATCATTTCTAGTTGGAAAAATAGAAAGTCTGAGGTTCAGTGAGATTAAGGGACTTGCCCATAGTTATACATCTAAGCAAATGTCAGAGCTGAAATTTGAATTTTGATTACATATCCAGAAGTCTTTCCATAATACCCCCATCACTTTAAAGGAAGAAGCAGAAAGAGAGAGCTCTTTTCTTATAATCTAAAATTTATAAGGCTAAAAAGGAGGGATGAAGTGAAACGAGGAGATAAGGGCATAAGATAATCAGAGCAAAAAGGCACCATGGAGATGAAGAAAAAGATCCAGCTGTACTAATTCCTATCCCTTGACATAAGTTCTGAAAAACCTTGCTTGAAAAGACACAATTAATGACCTTGATAACCTCAAAATTGGTTCTCATGAAAACATTTTCTCCTCTTAGACCAACAAATATCTATAAGTATTGAAATCTTCATTAAATGAGGACTCTGCTTTCTCTTTTCTCCCATCCCCACCTGACATTTTCTGTTTCCTCTGGTTAGATTTCAATTCTTCTTGTACAACACAGGGCAAATATTCAAAGCTATTTCACCAGAAGCAGGAGAGAGAAGCCTCACTAAGATAATTATGTGCCTTTTTTTCTTGAGAATTCACAGTCAATAGGAACTTAACCAGATTTCTGCTGAATTTATTTCTGCTTATTTCCCTCTGGAGAAGCTCGTCTGGCAGAACCACTAAGAAAGGGTGCCAAAATTTGTCATTGATAACCAAGCCAAGTAGCCTCATTCCCTCCCTTGAACCCAAGTGCCAAGACAAAGATAGGAGCCTTTGCTTGTCCTTTGGATGTTGCTAATGAAGAACACATGATCTTTCCCTTTCATGATCTCTGTACTTTAGAAGAACTTCCAACTATTCTAACTTTCTCTCTAATTTCAGTAAGAACATAATCATTAAATAAACAGGTCATCTGTTGACCCTGTTCTTTTCTCTTGAACACACACATACACACACACACACACGCGCACACACACACACACAAACACACACACACCTCCCCCCACACACACACACAACCTCCCCCAATCTCAATTTGTACTAGGCTTACTATTAAACAGGACACAACAGGTTTATATAGGGCAATTTATCACTGACCAACTGGCTTTGATCCTTCCAAATGTTCCCTGATTCATTTTTCCCATCTGCCAAATGGAGGAAAGTGGGGGAGGAAGGAGTAAAGAGATTTTTACTTATTTTGCAGGAATTTTGTGAACTTAAAAATTCAAAGTACATCTGGCCAGCACAGAAGGCACTTTTAGAAAACCTAAATTTATTCTAAATCTCTTCAGATTTACCCAGCAACATCTTTGCTAGATGCTAGAAAACGATGTTTTGGATCATGAACCCCCAACTCTCTATTTTGGATTAAGCTATACTGAGACAGGAAAGAATAGAATATGCCCATGACGCCTCTTACTATGTTTCCTCTTGAGTTAGGGTTGCCATCTGTGCCTTTCTGTCCTCTTCGACCCTAGAAATTTGAAAGACAGCATTCAGAATAACAGGCTCAGATGCTTCAGAACCAACCAGACTTTCGTCAGTCAGGCCCCGCTGCCATTTTAAAATTCTGCCTATTGCATCTACCAGCCAAGTATCCATCAAAATCACATAATCATAGGTTTGGTGAAGGAAGAAACT
The DNA here is from genome assembly GCF_048593235.1 of Sminthopsis crassicaudata. Classification (NCBI taxonomy): domain Eukaryota; kingdom Metazoa; phylum Chordata; class Mammalia; order Dasyuromorphia; family Dasyuridae; genus Sminthopsis; species Sminthopsis crassicaudata. Next base: position 36,132,453 of record NC_133621.1, on the reverse strand, counting down.
TTAGAAACTAGCTAAGATAACCTTCTCATTTTACAAATAAGGAAGCTGGGATGTAAGGATTGAGATTAAATGATTTCTTCAACATCACAGAGGTAAGAAGACAGGATTTAAACCCTGGGCCTCTGACTTTCAGAGCTTTCCAAGGAATGCCAAAAACATTCTCTGTTTGGCTTCTTATAGAATAACCTGTTCAGAAGCTTAATAGTTTCTTCTCTAAATATCTATTCTGAATTTAAGGAAATTAGAAACATTAGTAAAAATATATTTAAATAAATTATTATATTAATGTTAATTAATTTTAAATTATTATATTTAAATAGCACTTTAAGCTTTGCAAAGTACTTTACAATATATTATTATAATATATAAAGAGATAAAACATTAATAAATATAAACAAATATGTAAAGAGAATATACATATATTAAATAGCACTTTATGGTTAAGTATTTTAGGTATACAGTTATCTTTTCCTCATTATGACTTTCCCTATCACAATTTTGATATATGGTGCATAGGCATAACAGATTAAATGGGAATTTTAAGGGAGTTTTGCAGAGACCTCAAATGGCATGTGAGGGCAAGCAGATGACACAAAACCAATGGCCCAATATTTAACCCAAGTTTTACATAAGGTACTATAAACACACCATAAAAGAAAAAAGAAAAAATTCAGACTTCTTCTCTAGTATAAAGGGAAGGCCAAAAATTTTGGGGTAGATTTTTCAAATCTCCTAACTCCTACAATGTGGAAGAAATAACTGTATTATCTCATTTGAGCCTTATAAGAAACCTATACTTTGGGTACTATTATTATTCCCATTTTATAGATGAGAAAATGGAGAACATGAGATGAAATTACTTTTCCAGAGCAAGTTTCATTTTAAATTCATCTTCTTGCCTCCTAAGGCTTGTCCTCTATTCATTATACCACCTACCTGCCAGTGAGAGATATTACTTAACAGATTTCTTTTAAATAGTCAGCTCCACAGGATCATTTAAATTTAATTTGATTTCTAAAGAAATTTTCATCTACAACTTTTCAGAATGATTTTTGTGTTTCTGTAAAGGCAGATACATGTATTCATTTCTGTTAAAGTCATTGGATACATTTCAAGCCAAATGAATCATTGCAGAAAAAGCACAATCGGTGATATTACTTGTCTTCCTTGCTCTCCTTTGGATCCCGTAGGCCCTCTGAAGAAATTGTCTCTTCCAGGTTCACCCTAAGGAAATATGAGAGCAGAAATAGATATTAAGAGCTCTCCAGAGCTTTGCCCCAGATGCCAGCATGGGGAAGGAGCTTCTTCTCCTCTCCTCCCACCCCATGGACTGCTAGATTCACCTATTTCCTTTCCTAGATCCTAGACCACCTGTCCTTCGTCTCTTCATCTGCCAACCTACAGGGTCCTTTGACCAACATGGCCCTTTCCTGGGATTGACAGGGTAATTGGTGGCAAAGGCAGCTGTCACTTCTCCTCCTCAATAGAATTCAACTCTTATTCCATTGTCCCCATCCCCTTCCGCCTTACCTCCATTATGTTCTCTGGAACCCTCTGCTATTATTGACAGACTCTCCTTCACCCTGGTCTTCCCTTCCTACCCCTTCCACCTCCAGCGCTCCTTGATAGCCAGATTCTTTATAAGAGACCTCATCTGTTTCTATGTGTGGTTGCTCCCTTTTTATACCACCAGGAGAAAGAATTAGTGTCATGGCCACTTTCTGACACCATCACCTATTCTGCTCCTTTAAAGATGGTGTCATCCTGTCTAGAAACTTGGTCCATCATCAGTGAACCTCCAACTCATTCTCCCTCTTTGTTGACAAATTCAGTAATGGGCTTACTATTTTCTTTTCTTCTTCTTTTTTTAATTAAAGCTTTTTATTTACAAAATATATGCATGGGTAATTTTTCAACACTGACCCTTGCAAAACCTTCTATTCCAAATTTTCCCCTCTTTCCCCCACCTCCTCCCCTAGATGGCAGGTAGTCCAATACATGTTAAATATGTCAAAGTATAGCTTAAATCTAATATATATATATATATATATATATATATATATATATATATATATATATATATATATATATATATACATATTTATACAGTTATCTGTAAGAAAAATCGGATCAAGATGAAAAAAAAACTGAGAAAGAAGACCAAAAGCAAACAACAACAGAAAGAGTGAAAATGCCATATTGCAGACTCACTATTTTCTTTGCCCCAGCCCCTATCCCCTTTCAAACACCTTGACCTTCTAGTTCCTCAATCTCCTCTACTTCCTTGATCCTTGTCTCCCATAGGTGTGGCTATATCTTAGACCATTTCCCTATGTGTAAAACTAAAATTTTCCTGGGTGCCAGAATTCCTAGTTATAATATTAGATACAGGATTACTAAATAAAGGATTAAGATTAAGTATAATAATACTTTCCCTATAAACATAAGCCTAATAGTTATTATTGAGTCATAAGCTACATGAGAAGAAGAGCAGAATACCTTCTATACTCTCAAGCTAAGAAAACACAATAAAGAAAAATGCATCCCTCAAGGAGAAGAGATGCTTTCTACAAAGTTATAAGGCTTTCTCTGTAGCAAGGGAATGCCTCAGGTAACAAATTCCCAAAGTCTCCTTCCCTCCCCCACCCACAAATGACTTAAGCCAATTCTCACTCTCCTTCTTGAGAGAGAAAGGAAAGGGGCTATATCTTGATTTCCCAATATCCATAGCATGATTGATGATACTTTTATGAGAAACAATGGTATCATTTCAATGTTATGAGTTCCCAAGTCTGTCTTCAGCATAAGTATGCTATTCTCCCTACCATGCAACTTGAAAAAAATTACATTATTTCTCATAGAGACAGCATCTCTAAGACTTAACTGGGCTCTTTCTAAAGTTCATTTCTGAATACGGTAACTAACACAATCCACATTAGATATTCAATTGGAGTCCCAACTGTACAAAGCAGATCCAATTTATTTTCTGAAACTTACAGGATCTCCTGGAAATCCTTTTCCTCCGCGGACACCAGGAACACCTCTGATACCCATACTTCCCTGAAAACAAGAAAGTTCTGAGTGAAAATATAGATGATTTTTAGAATGTTACATAACTTAATTTTATAGTTTTCCCCTAAAGAACATTAAATGCCAACAAATTCTTTATGAAAAGGAATACCAGCTTTCCAAATCACCATTGTCTCAATCCATTATCCAATCATATATGATGTGCCTACTATGTTCCAGGCACTGTGCTAAGCATTGGAAGCAGGCTGTCCGAGGCTTTAGCAATATATTCTCAGAATCAGTTTGCCTGTTATTTGAGAAATCTGATTTAATTTCTCATGTCAAATAGGGAGAAATTAAAAATAGAAATGTTACAAGGTAAAAAAAAATGTTCACAAGTAAGATGGTATTTGCTGAAATGGTTTACCTTAACAATGAGATTTATTTGTTTTCGTCACAAACATTTTTAAAAGCCTGGAAAGTACAATGTATTGTGGGAAAGTTATAAAAATAAAGACGATACCATTCTTGTTCTCAAACAAACTAGTTCTGCTACAGAAAGAAAAGGAAGCTTTGTCTTGCATCTTGCCATTGTCTTGGAAGTCACTGATGGGCTGATTCTTTTGTGATTATGGTATTATCTAATTGGCAACTGTGTGAGGCTACTCCAGAACATTTAATTTGTGATTTCACTGACATTCATTTATGCTTCCTCGTGGTTCACAATTCTTATTCATATCTTCCTTCATTAATTCCTCTGCATGTGGGCCACCCAACATGCTGGGCAGCAGGTGAGTCTCCCTCCCAGTTTCTTGATATTACAGGAGTATCGATAGAGAATATGAGCCATTCACCTATTATTTCCTATTCTTCCATATGACCTTCCCACTTCCTTTTTAGGTTATGCATCTTCCTGATATCTTTTATATTTTATATATTTGGTCTAATTGCTAACATGATATAGTCAAATTATGATGGTAATATATCTCTCCATTGTCTTTATCCCTCAAACAAAGCCTTATTTAAAGAAAATATCAAGTTAAAAATTAGTGATTCTAAGTGACTGCAGAATGTGGAATACCACAATCTCCATAAGGTTTCGGATCACTCCGGTTATGGGCCACTCATCAAGAGATTACTGGTTTTTAAAAGGGCATCTATTGTTTAAAAAAAAAAAAAAGGAGCAATTTGGAATCACAGAAAACACAGCATAATTTAGCTGATGGCTTAGGCCATCATTGTCCATCATTGTCCATCATTGTCCATCTACAATACCTGTCCAAGACATATATACCAATGGTCTAACTCAAAGGTCTACCCTTAAAACAACACAAAATGCACTCTGCATTCACTTCTTGTTGTTTTTCCCCCCTAGGGGGATCTGGGGAGCCATCATCTCACTGAATAGGTCATATCCTGCTCCAGGGATGCTTTATTTGAAGTCAATATTTATTTATTTCTTTTGCCTCACATTTTCTTAATTAAAGCTTTTTTATTTTCAAAATATATACATGGATAATTTTTTATATTCATCCCTACAGCATCCTGTGTTCTAATTTTTTTCTCTCCCTTCCCTCACTCCCTCCTCCAGGCAGCAAGTGATCCAATATATGCTGAACATGTGCAATTCTTCTATACAAACATCATGCTGCTCCAGGAAAATCAGAACAAAAAGCAAAAAAAAAGAGAAAGAAAACAAAATGAAAGTAAACAACAACAAAGTGAGTGAAAGTAGTATGTTGTATCCACATTCAATTCCCACCATCCTCTCTCTGGGTGTAGATGTCTCTCTTCATCACAAGACCATTGGAACTAGTCTGAATCACCTCATTGTTGATGACATCCACATCCATCAGAACTGATCGTTGTGTTTTCTTGTTGCTGCCTACAATGATCTCCTGGTTCTGCTCATTTCACTTAGCAGCAGTTCATGTAAGTCCTCTCTGAAATCAGCCTGCTTATCATTTCTTATAGAACAATAATATTACATAACATTCATATACCATAACTTGTTCAGCCATTCTCCAACTGATGGACATCCACTCGGTTTCCAATTTTTTTGTCATTGAAGTCAATATTTAAAGAGTAATTCAACAAATGCAATTGAACAATTGCACTTAGAACAGAATCATGGATTATCATAACATATATTCGTGAAGCATGTAGTCAGAAGAGAGACTTTAAGGCTGTATTTTGCTCAATCAAGTCAAATGTTTGTAATAAATAAATTATAATAAACACAGGGGCATATTTTATTTTTTATACTTCTCAAACATGAATATACAAATAGAAAGTCATCATAAAGTCTGCCTATTTCTTTCTCATATTTCTAGAAACCAGAAGAAAGGGGTAGGTGGCTGCAAATGTCTCAAGAGTAATAACATTTCTTAGAATCTTTTTCCATTCTTTTGGAATCTCCTTCTCTTTGAGATATTAAAAGCTGATCTAATATTTTTAAAATTATACCACTGGCCACACTGATTTCTTCAGTAAATGTATGGTCTGGTCTCTTAATTTCACTTCAAGTGCTATTTTCATGCCTTACATAGTATATAGGACACCGAAGCAGTGGGATGCAAATGTGACACTTCTCCCACCATAGATGATGAAATTAGATGAACAGAAATGCCAGAGTAAATACCTTCAGGATGACTGGACATATGGCACAACCCAAGCTTTGTTAAAATTTGTCTTTTTGTCCACTAATTTTTCTTTTTTATGAAGGATATTGGAGATAATATTTCAACTGTGAGACACACAAGGACAGTAAGATGCCCACCAAATACCACTGAGCTCTTTAGACACTTCCATCTTGGTAATCTTGCCCTATTTTGGAGCTAAGTGTAATACATTAAAGCCATGGGAAGAAAAACATGTCATAGTGATAATCACCTTGTGCCTTAAACATTTAAGGATGCCGATTCATTAGAAATGAATAGATACATATCAGTAAATAATTACTGATTTATCTTTTGAGCCTTCAACTTTCAAAATTCTTTCTACCCATTATCTCATTTGAACTATATAACATTAAAACAAGCTATTGGAACTGTGATTTCATTGCCAAAAGAAACTCCCAATGAAGAAATTCCCTCTGCCAATGGAGGTGGGTGCCTGAGATCTGAGAGGTGAAATACAAGTATGTGACTGAGGCAAGACAAGGGTCTTTGTCACTCCAACACTTGCTCTGTGTCCACTCTATCAATGTGCTAACTTCAAATGATAGCATCACTCTTTTGTAGACAAGGAGAGAAGAGTACAGATATCGCATGATTTACCCTTGATCTTACAGCTAAATAAAAGTAAGGGGCAGTATTTGAATTTGGGTCTTCCTGACTTTTAAGAACTATGTTCTATCTATGACACCATAATGCCCTGAGTTGTTGTAAGTGTCAGCAAGTCTTACCTGGGATCCTGGGTCACCTTTCTCTCCCTTCTTCCCAGGAGTTCCATGAAAGCCCTGAAAACAGAAAAGAAAAAGGAAAGGTGTTTTTTCTTCTTTTTATATTACCAAATCAATGCTAAAGAAGTGGGCCCATTACCTGAGGCCTGATTATACTCTGATATTCAGCATCTCCTCAATTACTCTCTCCTCTGACTAGAATGGTGAATACCTCCCAAATCTTCCCTCTAAAAGGCTTAGAATTTTCCACTTAATTTCATTTCCCATCAATTACTCTACCTACCTCCCATCTCCATACTTTGGCAACCCTCCTCCTCTCAGCTTTCGTTTGCATATTGTCTTCCCTATTCAATTGTAAGGTCCTTGTTGTGAACTAGTCCAATCATTCTAGATAACAGTATGAAACTCTGCCCAAAGGGCTATAAAACTACATAGGTTTTGATCCAACAATACCATTAGTAAATCTGTATCCCAATGAGATAAAAAAAGATCTATTTGTATAAAAATCTTTATAGAAGCTCTTTTTGTAGTGGCAAAGGATTGAATACTGAAGGTGTAGTCATTAATTGGGAAATTAATTGAACAAATTAACTGAACAAACTATGGTATGTGTTATGATGGAATACTATTGTGCTATAAGAAATGATGAATGGGATGGTTTCAGGAAAACCTGGAAAGACATGCAAACTGATGCAAAGTTAAGTGAGCAGAAGCAGAAGAGCATTGTACACAATAATAGATTACATGATAATTAGTCAAGTGACTTAGCTATGCTAATTATGACAATTATCCAAGATAGTTGTAAAGGACCCATGATGAAAAATGCCATTCACCTCTAGAGAGAGATCTGATGAACTCTGAATGTAGAGCAAAGTATATTTTTTCAATTTTATTTTTATCCTTTTGGAGGTCTATATTTTGTTTTGCACCATAACTAATGCAGAAATATGTTTTCCATGACTTCACATGTATAAGTGATATTAAATTGTATACTTTCTCAAGAGAGGAAGAGTAAGAGAAAAGAGACTTTAGAACTAAAAAAAATTAAAATATGAATGTTAAAAATTTATTTGTGCATAAAATTATTAAATATTTAACAAAAATTAAAAATGTTAAGGGGAAAAATTGTAAGGTTCTTTTTTAGTATTTGTAACTCTAGAACTTAATACTGTACCTAACATATAGTAGGCACTTAAAATGTGTTTATTTAATGTTAACTATTGAATGAAGGAGAAAATTACCTCTTCTCCATTCAGGCCATCAATTCCATAATCTCCATCTTCTCCCTGATAGATCAAAAAAGAAACAAGAAGTTGCCTCACAAGTCATTCTCTCTAATTCTTTAACAAAATGTGATTTGTGCAAATGACTGATGAACAGTCTTGGGAATAAATATACAAACAAAAGAAGCAAATTTAGAAAGAAATTTCACTGTACCTTAAATCCATTCATTCCTCTGACTCCCTGAAAGAGATTAAACATTTGTCATTTACAGACAAAAATGGAAAATAGAGAGGCGAAGGATTTTGGAACCCACTCATTTTATAGATGGCAAAATTGAGGCTTAAAATAGATGCTGCTGCTCAACTAAGATATTTAAGGTTTTATCAACTCTGTTACCCTGTAGAGACCTAAAGAGGGATATGGACTTGAATAAGAGTCAAGAGGAAGATGAACTGTGACAAAAAGACAAAGCAGGAGGGAGAGGAAAGGAGAGATAGAGGAAATAAGAAGGGAAGAAGAGAAAAAGACAGAGAGACAGAGACTCAGAGACACACATAGAGAGACAGAGTGACAAAGACTGAGAGACAGAAAAACAGAGACAGAGCAGCAAAAAGACAGAATCAGAGAGACAGAGACAGCAAGATGCAGAGACAGAGGGCAGAGAGAAACAAGGAAGTAGAGACGAAAAGAGGGACAGAGAAGAGACAGAGACAGAAAGAAAGAGAGACAGAGATATAAGGATGGACAGAGGGAAGGAGAGAAAGAAAGGGAATGAGAAAGAGTAAGAGAAAGAGAGACATAGATATAAGGATGAACAGAGTGAAAGGGAATGAGAAAGAGTAAGAGAAAAAGAGAGACACAGAGAGAGACACATAAAGATTAAGATTGAGATTTAAAGAATATTCCAACAGATTCTTACCTTAAGGCCCCTGTCCCCCTGACATCCCTGAGCACCTCTTTCTCCTTCAGGCCCACTGTCTCCTCTTGTCCCCTGAAAAAAGGAACCAAAGCCTTTAGACACATCTCACCCATTAAAATGGGGCTGAACTTCTCTCTCTGACTTTTAGTAGAATTAACAGGATGCTCCCCCTACCCTGAAGCAGAATCACAGACACACAGATCCAGTGTCTCCCTCACCCTCCCTGGACTCCTCCACCCACCCACAGCTTGTTCTGTAAATGAGATTCTACAGTGATGGGAGCAGGGACCGAACCTTTTCTTTCAATAGGTTAGAGAACTCCCAGGTGAGGAAACTCCCTCTAGCAGAGCAGTCCAAGACCTTCTTGACAACTTACAGCATTGCAGGGTTGGCTTGAGCACTGAGGGCTTGACATTAGCCCAGGCTCACACAACTAATGTATGTGAGGGACAGAATTTGAACTCGGCTCATCTTGACTTCAAGGCTGGCAAAATGGGCATTCGCCACCTGATGCCACCTCAGAAATACCATCAAAGAATGCAAGTGGAGGCTTGGACATTTCCCATGACACTTATGCTGTGGCCTAAGATCTGGAAGCCGTTTTATCTCGAGCTCACCCACCCGGGACCATTGGGCAGCTCTCACCAGGAATGATCATGTTGAGCCAAAGGAGCAACTGTGAAGAAACTTAAGGAGCTGGTTCACATGGGGATCCCTCCACAGAGCAGAGATCACTGATTGTAACAACGAAGGACCAACCATGGAAAGGACTCCCTGGGGAACCTTCAGATGTGGTCAGGGCCATCTCAGAGACTATAGGGGACTGGGACTGTACATAGCCTTCTCCTTCATCCCCAACTCTGTCCCTCTTCCTCCCATGAAAATGTATTTATATAGAAGAAATCAGGTAAAAGTGAACACCAAGAAGAGCCTGAAGGGAATAAGTAAGGCACAAATGGGCAGATTATAGCTTTGCAAGTAGAATGGCTCCATGACTACCAGAAGCCTTGGGATGTTAAGAGGCTGGAACTGGGCCCTGAAGGAGCTCCAGACCAGCCAGAACAAAGCCCATTGCTGGAAGGCTAACAATGAATGGGCCGAAATCATTGAGGAACTGCAGTGACTCACAGGCTCTCCCTCTTCCCCGCTGTGTCCTCTGCCTCCCTTCTGACCCTTTGATCCCTGTAAAAGAAGAAGGGAGAAGTCAGCACCATTGATCCAAACCTATGAAATCAATAGCAGGTTGAGTCAAATCCCTCATTCTAGCTTCCTCCATGAGCCAGATCCGAGCCAGGGACTATTCAGCCAGTTACCCTTTTAAAAGATGAAATCTTTGAGCTCATTTATGTTTTTCATCTCCTTGTAGAATGGAGCATGAAGGGAAAGGATGCACATGAAGCACATTTTAAGCCTAAAAATGAGATAGAAATGCTAGCTGTTACTTTAAGTCAAATAATATCAGCTGAAATCCAAGTTTGTTATTTATTATTTATGTGACATTGGGCAAGCCACTTAACTGCAATTTATTTTGTCTGAAAAATCAAGGATTGGACTATATTACAAGAGCTAAGTGACTTTTCCAGGGTCATACAACTAATAAGTATCTGAGGCAAGATTTGAAAACTCAGGACCTTTTGACTCCCACTGAGTCACGCTGCTGCTCTTAGATTATACCTTATAGATTATACCTTAACCAGCAATCTGCAGACAAATTTTTCAGGGAGAAAAATTACATCATTGTCCCCTGCTAACTTCTAACTGAAATTTAGCATTCCCTTTACTTATTCAAAAACATTATTTTGAGAAGGGGTATACAAGCTCACCAAAGTACCTAAGGAGGTCAGTGACTGCAAAAATGTAGGGACCCCTGAACAAGATGATGCTTATGGGCCTTTTTGGCTTTAACTCTCATAATGGTCTAGGTCAGTTCCAGACAATTCATTTTCATCAAAGGAGCTTCAGGGAAAATTGTAGGAGTAAGAGAAGAGGATAATAGGGGGACCCAAGCAGTCTCTGGGAGAACTCCTTTGATCAGGCTCAATGAATGATCCATGTGGAGGAATGTGGATCTCTTCTTGTGAGATAAGAGAATGAGAACTCAAATACTAAACAATGTGATTAGTCATAAAAGGGAAGGGAAATATGTTTTCCCAACTATCTATAACTTAGTATGAGACTTCCATCCTTTCCATTATTTCTTAGGGTACCATAATATTGCCTAATATTTACATTCCATAATAATTTCAGCCATTGTCCAATCAATGGGCACCCCTTAGTTTCCAAGTCTTTGCCAGCTGCTATAAATAAAGGTTTTCTTTTTTCTTTTCAAAGCAGGGAAGATGAAGGGTAGGTAAAAAGTGGGAAGGAGAAAAATTCTTAATTAAAAAAATAAAAAATTTTAAAGTCTATAACTAACTAGAGTGGCCTTGGACAATTGTCTGAGGCCTGATGACATCAAGCAATTTTCAGGTGACTACAAAGGCAGTAAGTGAAAAAATCATTATCTCCTAGTCTCCTAGGCTAATAAAAAAAATCCCCTGAGGAATGGAGGCCTGTTGAAGGGCTCTGTTGATCTGCATGAGCATTGGGAGATTGCAGGCTCTCAGAGTGGTCTGACACTCCATTTTTTTTTCTGTTTTTTTCCTCAATGGTGTTTCATTTTCCCAAATATCTGTACATTCATTGTTGTAAGACTTTGTTTTCCAAATTTTTATCTTCCCCTCCCCAAAACAGCAAGCGGTGTGATATAGCCTAAACATATTCATACTGTTAAACACATTTCCATATATGTTATATTATGTAACAAAAAAATAAGTCCAAAGGAGGAAAAAAGAGAAAGAAAAAGAAAAAGCAAGTAAACAAACAAAAGATGAAAATCCTATGCTTCGAACCACATCCAGTCTCCATAGTTCTCTCTTTGAATGCAGATGGCATTTTGCATCCCAAGAGAGACTCCATTTCTACTTGAAAATCCTTGGCTATGGGATTGGAAAAGCAACTGATCTCAGATACAACAGCTGGGTCCAATTGCATATCAGGTATGCCATCCACATGGAAAGACAGCAGCAGAAAAAGGCAACAAGAACTTAGTCACAAGCAGACCTGATCAAGACAAATATCAGAATTCTAGAAGCACCTTGAAACCTCTTGGTCCTTGGTATCCGGGTGCCCCTGGAGCTCCTGAGCACTTACAGAAGGCACAGCAGCAATGTCTTTCTGCAATATTGTCCTAGAGAGGAGAGAAAGTGAGTGATCGTCTTTTCCAGAAAGGCAAGGAGATATAGCACTTACTATATGCCAGGCACTGAGCCAAGAGCTTTATAAATATCATCTTATTTGCTCTTCACGCTATTTTAGGAGATAGGCCCTGTAATTTATCCCCATTTTACAGATGAAGAAACTGAGGCAAACAACGATTAAGTGATTTGCCTAGGGTCACACAGCTGTCAAGTGTCTCAGGACAAAGTTGAAACCAGACCTTCCTAATTCTTGTCCCAGTGCTCTCTATTCACTGTACCATCTGATTACCTCTTTAAAAAAAACCTACCCCCCAAAATAAAATAAAATAAAATAAAACATTGTTCAGGTAGTGTTTTCAAAGTCCCAAATGGAATCAAACCAAATGAGTCTTTATTAAATGCCACGTACAGTGTCCCCTAGTCCACTAAGCACTAGGGACGTAAAATGAAATGAGACCATCCTTGTCCCCTAAGAATCAAACCCATATATATACATACAAAATAATTCCAACCTGGTCACCTCCTACCGCAGCAGCCTTCTTGGACCTTACTCACTGTCATAGATTCAATAGTCCAGCAGCCCCATCTCACTGTTGTTCCTTGAACAAGGACGCCAGCTGCTCACCACCTCCCAGCCCTGAGTATTTTCACTGGTTATCCTTCATTGAGCTCCTGACTTCCCTGATTTCCTCAAAGCTCAGCTTCTATGAGAAACTTTTCCAGAGTCTTTTTCTGACTCACAATGAAAGGGAGATTTATTATTATTCCCAATCTTAACAACCCTTCCAATGATTGTCACGTCTCTTAAAGTGATCCTTTAACTCTTCTCACCATCCTTGAGCACCAAGTACGACCCTTCATCATGGAGGGTCCTGGAATGCCCTCCATGCATGGAGAAACCAGTCTAGTTAGCTTATTATTACTTCTGTGATTCCTTTCACAACCAGGCTTAAGGAAATTTTACTGCATAGAAAGTTTAAAAAAGCATCCATGTTTTACATCAGGGAAACTTTATCATTAAAAGAACCACTTTTCCTCCATCCCAATTGAAGTTACTCAAATAAAGATTTTTAGGACAGAAGAATGGTGACTTTGAAGATGGAAGGAATTTGCTAGGGGGGAGATGGAGAGATGCTGACTTGTCCCCAAAGAGTAGGGGCAGTGTTAGTTATTTTCTATGTTGCCTCCCTCATTTGAGGGTAATCTCCTTGAGGGCAAGGTTTGTTTCTAGGTTGTTTTTTGTTTGTTTGTTTTTGTTGTTGTTGTTGTTGTTGTTGTTGTTGTTTTATAAACCAGTGTTTAGCTTAGTTTCTGACATCAATACTTATTGACCGACTATCCACCAAAATGACTCCTGGGACTTTGATGAAATGTGAAGAATGATTAGAAACACTTTACATGCAGTTTGATAGCCCAAACTTTTATTTTATTTTGCCAGCCTGTATGCATTTTAGTAGCTCACTGTTCAATGCTACCAAGAGAGAAAGACTGAGAAGGAAAAGATATTCAGGTTTCCAAAGGTTCTCCACTCAATATGGCCATCAGAGGGACAACTGGGTAGGTGGTCATCTAACCAAAGCCAATAAAAGGAAATCCCTTACCATTGCTAATATAAATGTTTAAATCACCCTAACTTTGGACAACCAAAGTAACTTACCAGGTATGTTGTCAATTTGCTGCTCAAGTCTCTCATTCCAATGTGTAAATGTGTCTTATATTCAAATCCTTTCCCAAATTCAATGCTTGAAAACTCATCAAGACGAGAGGTAGTATTCAGGGCAATAACAAACAAACCCATCAACCCTTGTCAATATAAATAAGAGACAAAACATGAGAGTGTCCAAATGAAAACAAAAACACTCAATAGATGTATTTTTCTCTTAGTAAGTGTAATAGCAAATGTCTACATGCATGTAATGCATAGCAATTAATCATGCAACAGGTCTTCTTTAAACTCTTACTGTATACCAGATACTGCGCCAGGAGGAATGTTGTGTAAGATGTTGTTTTAAGCCTAATTTCTTTCACGTTACTTTTCATTTTTCTTAGTTGCTCTTCTCAAATAGTGAGTTCTTTTCAGATATTACCATTTTTATTATATTAGTTTAGTCCAATCAAGAGACTGAATTTCTTGCAGCTATTTATGTTGTTTTTTTAAAAATTTCTTTATGCAACATTTTGTGATTGAATCTATACAAGTGTTGAATATTCTTTGATAGACTGACTCTAAAATGTTTCATGCATTCTGAATTTATTTTGAATGAGATTTCCTTTCCAATTATGGTGTCTTGGATTTTATTATTTTTGTTTCTAAAAGGCTATTTATTTTTGTGGGTTTATTTAATAGAATGCAACTTGCCTAAAACTACTAATCTTCTCAATGTTTATGTATTCCTTATGTATTCTAAGCAAACCATCAAATCGTTAGCAAATAGAGATGATTTTATTTTTTTTGTCATCCACTTTTATTCTCTTTTCTTTTCTTATTGATTTGCTAGCATTTCTAGAACTATGTCAAATAATGATATGAGGTATCAAATAAGGGACCCTTGATTTATTCTTACTTCTACTGTATCTCCAATAAGTGACTCCTGAAGAATTCATGAGGGAAGTAAGCTGTTCACTATCAGATTGAAGTGGAAGGGAATTCTGAGATTTCAGAGATCTCATTAATGATGAATTTCTGGACCTTTCTTTTGTTCAAGGCTTGCATAGAGGGATTGGATCTAGTAGGAAAAGATTCCCATGTGATAAGCCCACGGTAATTCCAGAGATTCCAAACTGAACTAGGGTTGCATGCTCATAAAATATTCCTTCTACTGTCTTAAATGTAATCCAAACCAAATCAATATTATTTTAATAAGTAAAACTTCAAGCCAGAACTGAACCCTCTAGAGATGTGGTTCCCAGGAAATCGTGGATGTGCAGTGTCTTGTAACAAATACAAAGATTTAAGATGAAACAAGACCATCCCTTGAGCTACAAAGGTAGGACCCAGAAACTATTAACTCCTTGCAATTCCCTTCATGAAGAGCTCTAGCATATCCTTAAAAGAGCTGCATAGGAGGAACATTTTTTTAAAGTATGATTTACTACATTACATCAGGTGCCAAGATCCAGAGCAGCCCTGGAGAGCAGGCTGAAAAGGTGTTAGACAAATCCCACAGCACTTTTCGATTGCTTACCTCGCTTTCTGAGTTCATCTGATTTCTTTTCAAGTGTCCAGAGATCATTATTCCCATGCTGGAGACCATCAGAAAAAATGATCATCACCTACAGAGA
Source organism: Sminthopsis crassicaudata (assembly GCF_048593235.1). Lineage (NCBI taxonomy): Eukaryota > Metazoa > Chordata > Mammalia > Dasyuromorphia > Dasyuridae > Sminthopsis > Sminthopsis crassicaudata. Next base: position 36,117,377 of record NC_133621.1, on the reverse strand, counting down.
GATGAAACAAGAGAAGGGGAACATTTGGCAGCTAAAAACTAACTGGAGTAGGGAAGGAATAAGAAAAGAATACCAAGGACTTACCTTTCCATGATCTTCCGAGTAATTAAATACACTCCAAAGTGATTCTAGATCAGCCACTTGAAGGTGAGATGGCCCACTGACTACGGTGTGTCTCAGATTTTCCATCATTGTTTTTTCATAGATCTGGAACCTGGATTCAAAACTGGTATCAGTGTTTACCTTAAATGCGATACTGACTTGGGGTTTTCTCACACAGCTCACACTTCTTAGGGAACTGATAGACTCTAGGAGGCCTGGAAGGTAAGATTCAAGGTGTGGTTGCCCTTCAAACAAGGTCTGGCCTCTCTGATGAGTCGAGATATCAAAGCCCACAACAGCATCCACAAAGCAACCTGGGGATAGAGGAGGAAACAATCACCCATTAATGTACAGATTCAAGGCAGAAAAGGAGGGAGAGGAAGGAAGGAAGGAGAATTAGCCAATTACAGAATTATGGTATCTTTTTTTTAAGAGTCCAATTTCCTCAATTTACAATAATAATAGAGTTCTGATTCTAGGGCCAACTCTCCATCCACTAGGTCACCTACCTGCCTGTGGGTATAAGGATTTCTGAGAGTACGTGAAGTAGAAAAACTGGTTATCCCCTATCCCCCATACGTCACCTTTGCGCCAGGGGCATTGGTACAAAGGGGCAGATTGATGACAGCTAGATGGTGAACCAACTGAGGACAGTTCAGTGTCTCTGCCATGGTTTTGAGCAGGTTAACTACCTCTTTGTCCCTCTCCCAGAGCACAATCTGCTGATGAGTGAGGAAGCGAGGAAGAGGGATGCCATGGAATACTGTGAGGGAATTGGATACTGGCAAGATGTCTGTTAAGACTTGTAAACAGCAGTAGGAAATGGGGACACTTACTCTTTTGCTGACAGTTGTGACAGATTTCCCGGATGACTCTTTTTTTCACATCTACTTTCTTCAAGTTATCAAAGTCAGGCACCGTGATGATCTTCTCAGGATTGTGGGTGATAGGGAGCAACTCATAATTTCGAACATCCCCGATCCCCAAGGCCATGATACACACCCCAAGCTCTCTCAGTTTTGCCACAGCCTTGTTCACCATGGAGATGCTTCCCTTTGGCCTCCCAGATAGGATGACAAACAGTATCTGAGGAACTCCAGCCATGATCCTGCTCCCAGAAACAAATGTGTCCTTCACGAGGTGAAGTGCGTCTGCTAGCTGAGGACTTCCATTGCGCTTCAAAGAAGTCAAAATTTTTCCTTTCAGCTCACTTTTATTCATGGTATCATTCAGGTGAATTATTTCCTGGTGAAAGCTGCCTAATTGGGACATCCCAATATGCGTGTTTTGGGGTGAAACATCAAAATTATCAATGATGTCTGCCAAAAAATAAACCATTTTGCCGAAATCCATCTCAGTTACTACATCAGAGCCATCACAAAGGAAAAAGACATCTGCTTTTTGCATGTCACAAACTGAAAAAAAGAAAGTGACAAAATTCTATATTATATATGTATATATTGAAAGAGGGCTAGAAAATAGGGAAAGAGAAAAGGGTGAGGGGGAGTAGGTAACACCTTTCTTAAAATCAGATGTCTCATGGATTCCACAGATGACCCCCTCAAGGAGCAGAGTTGGGTGAGAGAAGAAAACTTGATGCACAGAGAATGAGGGGAAGGGAGAAAGAAAAATGAAAATAATAATAATAATAATAATAATAATAATAGTATTTCAATATCTTTAACATTCACAAATCACTTTACAAATAACTCATTTGCTCATCTTAACAATTCTGGAAGGTA